>NC_132911.1:105860248-106169888 GCF_047675955.1 Chlorocebus sabaeus
TGACTCAGCTGGGAGGCATGGCCCTTTGCCTCTTTTTTCTTTTCTCCGTCTTTCTACCTGGAACATTGGCTTAAGCTCCAAAAGCCATCTTGGACTATAAGGCTGTCTTAAGAACAAAAATATGCAGTAAAAATGGAACAGAAAGCCACAAGGTTCCTGGGTCCCCAGTGACCAAAACATAGCCATACATTCTTGGTCTTACTACCTGCCAGTATTTTTTCTAAGCGCAAACAAAACAAATCCTTGTGCTTTTGAGCAACTGAAGTCAGCTTTCTACCCTGCAGTCAAACACAATTCCTAATTGATGTGACAGTTAATGAAAAGAAACAAACTCTGCCCTTAAATACCTTAATGCCCGACAAATTCCTGAAGATAAGATAGATGAGCCCAGAGTGGCAAGAATTCATCAGGGTTAATCATTTCCAATCACATCCCTAAGGCAATTATTTATAAATGAGCCAGGGTATTTGATTATCTATAAAGTATCCAGTGATGGACATTTCACCATCCACTTCATGATGAAAGGCATTTCCTATTGTATATCCAAAATTATCAATCACACTCCAAAAGGGTTACTCTTCAAATACAAAACTTAGGTGATGTTCAGACTGGCTAATAACTCAATATTAGTTAGAGAGTTTTTACTTCTAAATTCTGTGAAGAACACAATGAAATTTGCAACTTTATTTACATGAAATCAGCTCAATTTAAAAGGGCGGTTGGAGATAGCATTAAGTGAGCACTTAGTCTGTACCAGGCACTGTAGCAGATGCTTTGTATAAATCATCTTATGTGAACCTCCCAATGGCTCTGTAAGGTAGATATTGTACTCATTTTATAAATAAGGAAACTGAGGACCAGAAAAGGGAAATGATCTGCCCAAGGTCTCTCAAACAAGTACTAGGGCTGGGATTTAAACACATCTGCCTCCACATCCTGTACTATTTCCACTACTCCATTCTGCTTCCAAGCCAGCGATTGTTAGTATCTTGAGTGTGTGCTTGAGATCTCACTAAGTCCTATTAATGAGCAAATGCTCTTCTTCATGGCATTTATAGTAAGACATTTTTATGGGCTGAATTGTATCTTCCAAAGAGATATGTTGAAGTCCTAACCCCTAGTACCTGTAAATATGTCCTTATTTGGAAAGTCTTGATAGAGGTAATCAATTAAGATGGGGTCATACTGGATTAGGGAAGTCTGTCATTCAATGATTGGTGTCCTTATAAGAGGAAAATCTGGACACAGAGACACACAGAGAGAAGAATGTCATAGGAAGATGGAGACAGAGATTGGAGTGATGTGTCCACATGACAGGGAACATAAAGGATTGCTGGAAACCACCAGAAGCTAGGGAGATGCAAGAGAAGAGTCTCCCCTAGAGCCATTGGAGGGAACAGGGCCCAGCTGGCATCTTGATTACCAGAGAACTGTGCGGGAATACAATTCTGTTGTTTTATGCCACTCAATTTGTTCTAATTTGTTGCAGTAGCCCTGGAAAAATAACAGAGAAGTTAGTTCGGACTTCAGCCTGCCTTGGCTTTAGCAATAATGTATGCTTTGTTGAGTATAAAGTGAGGCCTGTGTCACATGATATGGGGGTGGTACAATGGTCAAATGGAGCTGGGAATGTGTCCAGTACTTCCTCCTGCCCCATCCAGGAAGACACTGAGAAGGGTGTGAGAGATAAAGGGTGGCAGATGGAATGAGGGCGGCAGGACCACATGTGGTGGGTGGCTTGTGTTAAAGAACTGAGCTGGGCCAGCGAGATGTGAATAAAGAACACGTGTTCTGATGGTGAGGCAGGAGCCCTCGTTACTTGATCTAAAGAACTGAACACCTCATGTTTTTCCAATTGCCCCAAATAAGGCCATAAAAGGTAAACCGACTTGGACCTGTGTTTTGATTATGAGCATCTGTTAGGCTCGGACCAGCTAAAACCCATTGACTAGGGACTGACTCCAATTTTATATTTTATATAATGCCAAGGACATTGTTAGTAGGTTCATTAAAAGGTTCAGTTAACTGATGTAAATGCTTAGAAGCATTGGGGAGATAATTACTCAACATGTACACCCTGAAATGTATGAAATTATTAATAATACAAACCCAAGCCAAGACAATATTCTTGTTAAAAATGAAACTAAGTAGGAGATAATGGAAGTGAAAAGTATCTGAAGTTGTTTTTTTCATTACTTGGCTTACCTCATGGTGGAAGCACCCATTTCAAAATAGTTTCTAAATGTATGTATAATAAACATTTCAAAGACAATAATGGTAAAAATAGTTATAACATTCTGTTAGACTAGTCACCTTCCAACAAAGCAAGTAAGCTGAAATACATAAATCTTACCAAAGCTTCTGTCTTATCAAGGTGAACAACTCCTTTCAGTTTACCTAGGAACATCCCAGGTTTAGCCCTAAAGGTCCTGCATCCCAGGAACCTCCCCAGGCCTGGGGAGACCTGAACATTTGTCCCCCTGCCTCTAATAAAGAAGAGTATGGTCGCATGAGCAAGCACTAAAGGGCAGGAAACTGATCCAAAGATCCAAAAGGTAAATTCAAAGAAGAATCTTATGGGATAAATACTGGTCCAAGGGATGAGGCTAAAACAAGGCCAGCAGGCTGAAGAGCAAAGACGAGTTTTCAAGAGCACTCACATTGGCTTCTCATGACCACAGTGTTGGTTTCTTCTAAGGCCTCTCTCTTGACTGTCGGTGGCCATCCTCTCCCTGTGTCTTCATGTTGTCTCCCCTGTGTGTATCTGTGTCCTAACTTCCTCATCCGATAAGGACACCAGTATTGGATTAGGGCCTACCTGGATTGAGGCAGGAAAATAGGGTCTGGAGGGATGGAACCTAAGCCCATTTCATGCTGACTTCCTAGAACTGAATTGAAAGGAAAATCCTAACTTTCCAGCCTAAGTAACAAAAGGACCAGAGACTACTCTCCCTTTGCAAACCCCCATCTTTTCTGCACAGCAGATGGGAAATTGAAAGTACCTCTGATTGGTTGATTTTTGCAACCAATCAGATATTTGCATAGGAATGTGACCTTTGGAACTTCACTTCAACCTCTGGTTGGTTGCTTTCTGCAACCAATCAGACTGATGGTGGGCCACCACTTCATTTACATGAGGAGAATACCAAGTGGCCAATGGGAAACCTCTAGAGGGTATTTGGACCCAAGAAGATTCTGTACTGGGACTCTTGAGCCCCTATGCTGGGGCCCACTCCCACCCTGTAGAGTGTGCTTTGTTTTCAATAAATCTCTGCGTTTGTTGCTTCATTCTTTCCCTTCTTTATTTGTGCATTTTGTCCAATTATTTGTTCGAAACGCCAAGAGCCTGGACACCATCCACTGGTAACAAGATGACCTCGTTTTACCTTAATTATCTCCTTAAAGACCCTATCTTCAAATATAGTCACATTCTGTGGTACTGGGGGCCTAAGACTTCAACACATGAATTTTAAGGGGAAAGATACTAAACATAGTGGATGACTTCTGGGAAATACAATTACAGCCCTGAAAACATCAGCATCACCCAAAGTCATGTATGTTGGAGATTTAAGAAGACAGGCAGTTCCCGGATAGCTTACCTACATTTCATAGTATTTGTACATTCGTACGTTTCATACATTTCATTTTTAAAAAGTAAGACTAACAGTTAGGAACCACAGAGGAACTAGCACAGGAGGAAAAAAAAATAATGAACGACAAAGAATCAGTTCATTCATGGCATCTAACATTCACACAGCACTTGATAGTCTGTGAGCATTTTCCACCTATTATTTCATGCATCTGCACAACAAGCCTGCAAGCCAGGGTCCTTACTCAAAACCAAAGGCTCCCACACCCAGTTCCAACCACACGGTGCTTAAGTGCATGGTGACCATATTATTTCTTGCTCTTGGCTTTGTGCTCTCTGTGGCTCATCATAAGATATTTATTCCAGATCCTTTCCCGGTGACACATGTAGATGCTGTTTCATCAGAGGTTGAGTGGGTCATGAAGTCCAAGGCCAGCAGTTCTGGATGCCTCCATGAAGCTGGATATCACTTACTTGTTAGCATCCCTCTCTGGCAATCATCAATAACCTCTTTTCAAAAGTACCTCCTTATACAAGACTCTCATCAACTGATTTCATCATTTTTAGCACTGAAATCTTGGTCTTCATGCTCTCTTCTCTGACAGCATGTCTGATAACCTGAGAAATCAGTTTCACCCCTGAAACTAAACTGGCCATTATTTCCTAATTTTAAATTATGACATGACAAGCCTTCACCCTATCTCTTTGTTTCTTATTTCCTTGAACTCTCCCACCCTTACCAGCAGCCAACACAAATCACAACGCAATGCAAAGCCACAGAACACACCGTGAATCGGACAGTTTCAGAAGATGTCATTCACACAATGTGCACAGAACTTCCTGCACAGCCATCTCTGTGCCCCTGCCAAGGGCATGTGGTATGAGGCAGTAAAATAAGTATAGTCTGTGTTTGGGTATGAGAGGTGGTGGGTGGGGTGTGAATACATCCAAGATATGCTTTAGGATGAAGTCAAAAGAGAACTGAGAGTGAGAAAGAAGACTGGAATGACCTCCAGTTGTCCATCCAGATCCCTGGAGACAGATCTTCATGTGCTAAATTAACTATGTCCCTTATCCTCTGGCTTCTAGATGGGCTGAGGTAATGGAAAGGACTGTAGAGGGTAGAGGGTGGGATGAGAGAGCAATTGGGGTATTTATCCTCCCCATTTCCTCCTCACCAGGCCCCAGTTTGACAATGGTGCATTCCTCTAACCCCAGGCTCAGCTCCTACCAGGCTTCCCTCTCCAGCTAATCCTTTCACAGGTTCTAGGAACTATTCTCCCCGGCTTCTTTTGGCCTGAGGATTCTAACAGCTTCCCACGTTGCTGGGCCTGCGGGGCTTCATCATCACTTGCTGGTTTGCCTTAACCTTGCTGACACCATAGAAATAATTCTTCAGTTAAACTCTCTTCAATCACTCCTTTATACAGTCATTTGCTCAGCAACCATAATTGAGCAACTTTGGTAGGCCTTGTGTCATTCACCCTAAAAGAAACAAGGATGAATAAAACTAGTCTTTCCCTGAAGAGAGTTTTGAAGCATCTTTTTTCTTGTTCTGACATCAGACCCTGCCCTCCCTATGAGGAGGGAGGACACCAGACACTGCCCTTCCAAACACTTGGAATTTAACCAGCCACTCCTCAGTTTCTTGTACCATGATGGCCACATGAATGAGGCTTGACCAATTATGATACTCATCCCCTGCCACAGTGATTGGCTCAGGGATGAGCATGTAACCCAACAATGACTTCATCTCTCACTGGTAATTTTGTGAGAGCTACTATAGAAGTTTTTTTCTTTTTTCTAAGCTTGTTAATTGTGAGAGTGATGGGTACCTGAAGCTGTTGATGGCCATGTTGGCTTCCATATTGGAGAGAACCAACTGAGAATTCGGTCAACACAGAAGAAAGCAGAGATGAGAGGTAGAAAGTGTGAGAAAGGGGGAGGGGGAGGGGGGAGGGATTGCATTGGGAGTTATACCTGATGTAAATGACGAGTTGATGGGTGCAGCACACCAACATGGCACAAGTATACATATGTAACAAACCTGCACGTTATGCACATGTACCCTACAACTTAAAGTATAATAATAATAAATAAATTAAAAATAAAAAAGAAAAAAAAGAAAAAAAAAGAAAGTGTGAGAAAGACAGGTTCCTAACATTCTTTGTACACCTTGATCCAAATGGGTCTGAATTCCACCTCTGGAACTTTCAGTTACCCAAGCCATTTTGTTTATATAATTTGAGTTAGATGTCTGTCACTTGCAAACAAAACAGTCCTGAGTAGTAAAAATGGCCTCCTTTACTAATCCATGCTACACCAATCGTCCAAGGCACCAAAGACTTGTCAAGGGAAAGAATTCCTTCACACAGTCACTAACGGTATCTTTTGAGAATGGGGAGCAGGTAGAAAAGAACATTCCAAAGTACAACACACTTTGATGAGACAAGAATGTTGTTAGATCTTAACTTTAGGGATTTCCCCTATATGTCTTGAAATTGAAATGTATTCATTTTAACATAAGTAAACAGGAAGAGCCAAGTCCTTATCAAGAGATAATATGCCCATATCAAGATACACAACTGATCCTTGAATCTTGACATCAAGATTTTGTTCACATAATAATAAAGTTGAATTGCCATGTGCTTCTGTCAGATAATGACATTTAGGTTGATGTTGCCATTACTTAAAAAAACAAATCAGAAATAGCAATCTCTCAGCCAGGCATGGTGGCTCACACCTGTAATCCCAACATTTTCAGAGGCCAAGGCGGGTAGATTGCCTGAGGTCAGGAGTTTGAGACCAGCCTGGCCAACATGGTGAAACTCCAACTCTACTAAAATTACCAAAAATTACCAAAAAAAAAAAAAAACCCTATCTCTACTAAAATTACCAAAAAAATTACGAAAGTGTGCACACTTGTAATCCCAGCTACTCGGGAGGCTGAGGCAGGAGAATCACTTGAACCCGGGAGACAGACTTTGCAGTGAGCTGAGATCGCGCCACTGCACTCCAGCCTGGACAACAGAGCAAGACAGAGGAAGACTCTGTCTCAAAAAAAAGAAAAGAAAAAGAAATAGCAGTCTCTGAAAACAAAGAGCAAAAACTGTATCTTGTCCTTCCCATTTAATACTCACTGAAAAATAGTCACACTCTTCCTAGCTTAATGCAATGTGAAAATTTGGAAATAAAACCTAAATTATTTTCATATTCCTCACTTACCAACACTTACAACAAAAGGCCTCTTTAGCATATATAGCACACAAACCAAGAAGAACAAGTTTTGTTCAGATCAAAACAATCAAATATATTGCAAGTTTCTTCCTCAAATAGGAGCTTTTCATAACTAAATTCAAGGAGGAATAAATCACAAAATGTTATATCCAGATACTTTTATTACTGTGACATTAAATCTTGAAAATCCCACAGCAACTACTTTGAACAATTTTAAAGAATCCAAGTCATTTTCATGAGGTATGTTGAAGAATGTTTTTCAATGCCTCCTCAAAAGTTAATTATTTAAGCTGAAGTTCTGGAGTGTTTAGGCTTTGGGGCACCAGTGAGAGAAATAAAAGCTGGAGTTACAAGAGCAGAGCTGGGAAATGGTTGAGAAAATTGTCAAGAAACGTAAAAGTTTGAGGGACTCAGAGAGTTTACACACATGTTCACAGCAGCATTGTTCACAATAGCCAATAGGTGGAAGGAAGCCAAACGTTCGTCAGCAGATGAGTGGATAAACAAAACATGGTACATACACACAGCGAGACATTATTCAGCCTTAAAGAGGAAGGAAATTCTGACACATGCTACAACATGAGTGAACCTTGAGGACGTCATGGTAAGTGAAATAAGCCAGTCATAGAAGGACAAATATTGTATGATTTCATTTACCTGAGGTGCCTAGAGTACTCAAATTAATAGAGCAGAATGGTGGTCGCCAGAGGCTGTGGGGAGGAGGAAGTGGAGGGTTGTTGTTTGAAGGGCACAGAGTTTGAGTTGGGGAAGATGAAGCTCTGGAGATGGATGGTGGCGATGGTTGCGCAATAATGTCAATGTACTTAATGCCACTGAACTGTACGCTTAAAAATGGTTACCATGGTAAATTTTATGTTATGTATATTTTATACCATGACTAGCAACAAAAACCCTCAAAAATGCTTAAAGGAACAGGCAGACATGTGGGCACGTGAAACCAGTCAGGATGTGTGACAGACAGAAGGGTGGGGATTCCAGGGTGCATGTGTCCTCTCTAAAGAGAACACGCATCACTCAGCTCTCCGCTCACTGCCAGGCAGGAAATGGACCCAGTAGTATATGCGGGATATTATGATTTTTCAGGAGAAGCCTGAAATCTGCATTTTTATAAAACATCCTCTATTTTTTTAAGTTAGCAACAAATTTTTAGAAGTTTTTTAAAAACTACAAGTCAAATAAAGGGTGTCTGCAAGCCTCTAGCTGACACGTGATTTAGTGGTGAAGTAGCAGCACTCTATATACGAAGGCTGCACTGGATCCAGGGCAGAAAGCCGAGTCCTAACAGTATTAGCTTGTGTGGGGAATTATTTCCAGAGTGTGTTGCTGGCCTATGCATTCACAAAGGAAGGCCTAGGAATATATCGCAACCATAACCTTATTTTCAGAAGCTTCGAACAAGTGGAAATGGGGTATTTTATGTGTGTGTTTTGTTTTGCTTTTGTGTGGCTAAAATGAGAGCTTTTGGAATTCTTGTATGTATAAGAACAGGCTGTTCATTTATTGACCAGTGTAATAGATTCCCACATTAGTCTCAGACTAGAAATGAATGCCCCTTTGAAGAAAGGGTAGAATAATAAAAATGTGAGCAGCATTTATCCAAATTACATGAAGAGCAACTTAGCAGTATTAACACCTCTCACTCTTACAAATGGGGCTGTGTGGGAGCCTGAATTTTAAAACAAAATCAATGTTTTAATTTTCTATCTTATGGAGTTGAAGCGGGGGACGGGAGAATGATTTCTAAATAATTAAGCATCTTATAACAAACTAACATGAATTGTAACTAAGTAAATGCAACTCTGAAACAGAACTCATAGATCTTAAAACTCATCCTCTATTCTTCAAAATAATCTATTTTATTTGTCGTGTTTTTCTTATTATTGCTATGCTGTAAATGAAGCAAATAATGTCTTTTGAGTAAGAATATGATGTAATTCATTGATTGCTAGGCAATAATATTCAATTCATTTTAACAAATGTATATTGAGCACCTTTTCAATGCTCAGAATTGTGATGGGCACAGTAGGTAATACAAAAAAAATTATGTCCATCCTCCTCTCACAATTAACACTCCACCCAACAACACAGCTTACATTTCAAATAGGGCAACAAGGAAAGCAAACGTAAAGCAATCAGCGCACAGACGAAGGCAGAGACTACCCTGTGGCTCCCCTTGAGTTCCATGGGGACGAAACATTTTGTGCCCCAATACCCCTAACTCTTGCTGGGGGTACCCTTGTTAGGGCACATGGTGGCAGGGACACCAGAGGACGTGGAGCAGTCTTCCACCTTCAGATTTGATATTTATTGCATAGACAAGGTATCTGAGGCTCAGTTAAGGAATTTTTTCAAAGGCACCTAGCAAGTGGAAAAAGGGTCCAGAATCCGAAGCCCAGCTTCTGAGGTGTGGCCCCCCAGCCCCACTCCACTGCCCATTGCCTCAGCAGCAGCGAGTACTCTTCCTCCACTGCAGAAGCACTTCCTGAGCTCCTCCTTCTGCACACCAGGCTCTCCCCAGTCCCACTGATGTCTGGAATGCAGTTTGTCGCATTTATGAAAGCTTAATGGCAAGATCAAGGGAGAGGAGAAAGAGAGAGGTGGGTGAGCTCTCAGTTTCCAGCTGGGCCTCACAATTCTTGTGCCTCTCAGGGGTCACTACAGGTCCAAGGCCTGGTCCTCAGCTCTGCACACGCAGGAATTTGATTTTATCAGTTCACTCGGGGGTGATGAGATCCTAGGGGACCAACCCACACCAACTAAATGCTCGAGGCACTGATTGATAAACCAGAAGGCCACTTTAGTATCCTGGGAAACATATTGTCAGGTGGATCCAGATATGCTTCTCTTGGGCTTTGAAGTCCTTTTGGGGAAACCAGATGAGTAAGGGGAGACTCTGGAAAATACAGACTCAGAGGAAAGGAACTTTGGTGGACTCAGCTCCAAGCCAACCTCCCAGCTGTCCCTGTGCCTTCCCTCCCCTCTACTGTCCTTGTCAACGATTGCCACATCTCTTCTCCCTAAACACACTCTACCCCATTCTCTGCCTGTTCACATCATATTAATAGTTAACACCTATTGAGTGATTGAGTGCTTGCTTACTATGGGATGGGCACAGTTCTAATAGTTTTATATAATTTCCCTAACACCCAATTCTCTCTTAAACAAGAGAATAATGACAGTTCATACCTCACAGTGTTAGGGAAATTATATAAAACTATTAGAAATAAAGGCTCAGAAGGGTTAAGTAACTTGCCCATAGTGAAGCAGCTGGCAAGACACCACCAGGATTTGAACCCAGGCAGTCAGACCCTAGAGCCCATGTTGGTTGTTTTTCTTTTCTTTTCTTTTCTTTTTTTTTTTTTTTTTTTTTTTTTGAGACAGGGTCTCACTATGTCACTCAGCCTGGAGGACAGTGGTGCAATCACAGCTCACTGCAGCCTTGACCTCCTGGGCTCAAGCAATCCTCCCACCTCAGCCTCTAGAGTAGCTGGGAGGCACTCTGGCCCCCTCAATGCCTATCTCACTGTTGTTTGCAATTGAAAAACCTCAAAACAGCATGTAAAGAAATAACAACTGTTAAATATGAAAGTCAACATTACATGAAAATCAACAGAAGAGAAACATTTTGGCATATCAGGGGACTTTTTTAATCCCTTAAATACAAAGTTTTAAATAAGTGAAAAGGCAACTGCCTGAAAATTTTGATAGGCAAAATAAGCTGATAATTTGTTCCAATGGACATCTGGGATCATTGTAGCAGGTGGAGTAAGCAAAGAGATATGGCAGTTCTGTTAGTACAAAATTATATTTACAAACACACACACGCACACGCATACAAACACATACACACAAACTGCTACTGAACATCTGCGGTCACGTAGACTCAAACCATATCCGCAAATGTGAAGACTTGCTGGTTTAACCTCCACATGACTTCAAGTCCCTGATTATATACTTAGTTCCTGATTATATAGTTAAAAACCAATTATTTCCCAGTGAGTATTAAGATCATTGATATATAAACTGGGCATTTTAATCATTAGCTAAATAAACTGAGTTTTAAATCCTAGGCACTGTGAAGGTTTACACAAAGCCTGTATGTAATTTACCAAAGTCATTTTAATGCCAGAACAGCTTAGATTTCAAATAGGGGGCACCTAGCAAGAGCCCTTCAAGTCTTATCCTTCTACTTGACCAAAAAGTAAAGACAAAAGCATCCTGTGATTGGCTTTCTCAAAAAGTTGCAAATCTTAATAACAATTTTCTTTGACTAAATATCATCATCTTTCAGAATTATAACCTAAAAAAACCTTTTTTTATAACCTAAAAAAAGGCCTAGGATGTAGGCCTACCCCTGCACTTTGGATTTCCTAGGTCTTTAAATTTGTCACATAAGAATCAGCCTGTGGTCCAGTCTGCTTTTCCTGGGCCCCAAAACCTTTATTACAGCTGGCCAGTTATTTGTAATAGACTTGAAAATGTTCAATAGTGACGTGGGTTGTTTTTGCATGGACAGTATCCCTTCCCATTTCTTGTGGTACTAACATGTCCATTGTCACGGGAGACCACACTCCCCCATTCCCAGTCCATGTGCTTTAATGCATGTGTGGGGAGTGGAAGGAGACTTAACCCCTCTCCAGGGATGGACAATGACCCAGGCCTGACCAATCAGCTTGGCTGCCATGTTTGGTTGAGCGATAGGCATGAAACCAATTCAGGGCAATGAGAATCAAACCTGGAAACTTTGCTGTAACTATGGGGAAAGAGAAGATTTCTGCTGGGATTGTTCAGCGAATAGATAAGCCCAGAGCTTCTGATGGTATCTCAAGATCATGTAGAGAGGACGTGCCTGCGGATAAAATCAATCCAGAGGAACACAGAGCCAAGAGATAGATTTCTGATAATATTGCTTGAGACCTTGATCCAGGCAAACCTTTGCCTTTATAATTACATGAACCAATTAATTTGATTTTTTTTTGTAAGCCCCTTTGAATCAGGTTTCTAACATTCGTAACCTAAGGAGATGTAGACTATATAGATACAGATATATATAGATTCTTTCCAGTAGAAACTTTGTAAAGATAACAAAAAATGTTTATCAAAGTATAAAATGAGTTTGTACCAGAGATGTTAACTTCTTGCTATGAACTACTTCCCATTCCAGTGTGCACTGCCTTTCGCATAATCCCCTGCTCAGGGAAATGGCCACTAATGAAACTAAGATAAACAGTAACATGAAGGCAGGTAACTATTTTGCTGCCCAGGCTCCAACAGCTTGTGTTGCCTGACTCAGTGAGCTGGACCAATAGGAATCTCTTGCTTATAAATTTATGCCAGGAGATGCTGAGGGAAATTGAAGTCTCATGGTACAGCCTTATGGGTTTGGTTGACCTTCAGGCGCCATATGTAAGATAAAGAAACAAGATAGGAGAGAATAGGAGGTGCTAGTTGAGCAGAGACCACATGACCTCTGAGAAAGAAAACAGCTCCATTCCTGATTTTCCAGTCCCTTGTTTTGAACGCCATGAGGCCCAGCTGTACTTTGATTCACTGTCATGGAATCGTTTCCAGGAACAGATCTAGAATAGTGGTTAGAAATCATGGCTCCAGAGTCACCTCCTGCGTGCGACTCACTTCTCCCACTTCCCACACAGCTGCCTTAGAGAACATCCTCTATGCCTGCTCCTCCATAGTAAAATGGGAATAATAACACACTACCTCCCAGGATGGGCGAGAAGATTCCATGAGATAATATACTCAGAACAGTGTCTGGCACATAGTGAGGTCTGAATCAATGAGAGTAGTAGTCATTGCTACAAGAACCCCTGTTACTCAAATTAGTTTGAGTGACATCCTAGTCCTTTACCACCAAGAGGGCCCTTCTAGAACAACATTTTTTTTTTTTTTTTGAGACAGAGTCTCACTTGAGTGCAGCGACGTGATCTCGGCTTACTGCAACTTCTGCCTCCCAGGTTCAAGCAATTCTCCTGCCTCAGCCTCCCAAGTAGCTGGAATTACAGGTGTGCATCGCCATGCCCGGCTAATTGTTTTGGTATTTTTAGTAGAGATGGGGTTTCACCATGTTGGCCAGGCTGGTCTCAAACTCCTGACCTCATGTGATCCTCCAGCCTCAGCCTCCCAAAGTGCTAGGATTACAGGCGTGAGCCACCACACCCAGCAGAACAACAATTTTCTAAATGGTTAAGTATAAATATATTTTTATACAATACGTATAAAACTATTATCATGTATTTATATACCTACGGCTATGGGTAGCACAGGAAAATGTCTATATATTAAGTGTGTATATATTAAGTATAAATATACTTTTATACAATACATATAAAACTATTATCATATATTTATATACCTACGGCTATGGGTAGCACAGGAAAGTGTCTCGGATGTGTGGACACATCCCTGTTCTCATCCTTATCCTGCACTGTGCCCTGATCCTCTAGGGTCCTGCACTGAACCTTCAGGGCTGGTTAATTTCATACACCAGGGCTGACATGCCAGCCTCTAAGACTTCTCTCTTTGTCTGCAACTGCTAGAAGCTTAGTCTCCTCTTCCATTGCAGTCTATAGCTCTAGCTATTTCTGCAGCTCCTTGTTCTTGTAGGGGAGGTGTCCTGTGTGTAATGCATGCACTCTGCAAAAAAATGCAGAGGCCATGGAATTAGGAGAGTTTCTATAGACCATTCTGTCTTTCGGTATGTAGACAACAGCTAAGTCCAACCCATAAGCCTTCTCTCATTACTCAAACCACTGTCCTATGACGCTTCCTGTGTCAAGTGGGCCCACCCCTTCTGAGGTTGGAAAGAAAATTCACCTGAGGCTGGAGGGTTTTGATTTTTTTACTGCTTTGTCCCCGTCTGTGAAAACCACATAGGTTAAGTTCACAGACTTTGTCCCTTTCCAAGTAAGTACTATTTAATCATTCTGAACTGCTGATGTATGCTTTCCAACCCTTTAAAAAAAAACTGATTTTACTAAAGAACGATGATATAAATCAACTTTCAAAGAAACTTTTTATTTTAGAAAATTATTTATCCACAGCCTAAATAAATGTGTGTATATATTATACATACACACACACACACACACACACACACACACAGAAATATTCTTCAAATCTGTTCCCCAAAATGCATTATGAATAAGAGGCACACAAGAGTCCTAAAAAGGAACAAAAGTTGGAGTTCTTAAGGAAAAAAGTAAGAATCTTTAACAATGGCCCTGGTACATTTTGTTTTGCATTCTTTTCTAAAAGGCAATAATCAAGGAATTAAATCTATACTCCCCAAGGCCTTTCTCCCACCCTTCTGGTAAAATCAAGGTATGAACTTTTTAGTACAATTGCTACTCTAAAAATCAGAGAACCAAAGTATTCTTACAGCTACAGAAGAGGGCTATGGAAAGAAGGGCTGAGCTCATTCAGCACACTCCAAACTCCCAAGCAAAGGGACATTGCCATGTGGGAATAAGCCACTTTTTGACTTTAGAGACGGTCCCTTGAGTTACAAGCTGATTATGTCCTAAGTTTCTTTCTAACCTGAAATGTTTAGAATTTAGAACGTATTCTCCTCTAACAGCAACACTATAAGTACTGATTTATGTCACCCTAAAGAAAGCGTTCCTGAGAAGTCACATAGTTTTGTCTTGAGGGCCCAGCCACAACTGGTATCCTTTTTTTATGGAAATGCATTTAGAGTTCCAAATAAGACATAGCGTCTCAGTGCCTCTGACCCTACAGGACTGTCACCAATGCCAAGACACCAGTGGTGGCCAAGGCCTGCGTCCTTCCCCTCACCCCACCCACGCTGACCTGCAGAGGGAAATCTCAACAGGCAAGAGTAGGGGCAGGAGGGGCTCTTCCTGCCCCTGCTCCTGGTCCCTACTTGGCCGCCAGCAGAGAAGGCAAAAAGCAGGAACTAGAGGCCAGCAAGGTACAGGATGGGGGAGGGAAGGAGACTTGGCTGAGACTTGGGCAGGCGAGCTCCCCCGCCTCAGCTGGGGACTGCCTGTGCTCTTAGCTTTCATTTCCACTGTGGGTTGCTAAGTGCTATACATAATGCAAAAGTAAATAGTTACACAGCGCAGTTTGGCATACACAAAAACACACATCAATCAACCAATGGGGGAAAAATACTCTCAAAGTTTCTAGGTTTATTTTTAGATCCTGGTTGACCAGTTGAGTAACCTAAATGCCCAAAGGAAGAGAAGTTAGGGCCGAAAAGTGTAGTTATTTAGAAACAGAGGACACTGACACCGAAGATCTCTAAGACCATCTGAGCTTATAAAATATGCATCAGTCAAGTCCTTGGGTGTTTTAAATGCCTCATGGTAGTTCTGTGAATAGGAAACAGCCTGTAATGCACTCGTAAGACGTGCTGGACAGAAAACATCCTCCGGCATTGCAATCAAGGCAGCAGAGTAGACGCAACACAAAATATTGATATCCTTTTGCAAAGGTCTAAGGACAACAGCAGGAGCTACAACAATACTAAAGTAGCAAATTCTTCAAGGAGAGGAAAAGTGTTTTTTTCACCTTGTATTTCCCACATCTGGCATAGTGCCGTGGACAGAGTGGGTTCCCAATAAATGTTTGTTAAATAGGAATAATAATAATAATGCTCCTGGAAGAGCCGTCAGTTCTAGGCAGCCTTTTTGAGATTCTCCTCATAGTGGTCAAAGTAGCCAACTAAGATTAAAGTTTCAAACACAAATTTATCACTAAGAAAGGGAACCAGAAGGACAACCACAAAAACAGACAGAAGTATATAAAATAATGAACTATTGGATTGGAAAGCAGGAACAACCGTGCGTGAATCATGGAGACTGGCTCAGCCTCATCCCCTGTAAAATGAGATCGTATTTGTGGCCCTCCTACGTCACAGCAATGCAGGATCAATGAATGTGAAATCGTTAGCAGAAGCACTCTGAGCTTCTCAGACCACGCACTCCCATGGCATCCTGATATTCAATTCAAGGCAAAGATGTGGGGCCTGAGAAATCAGGTTATTCTCCGTGCAACCACCTAATTCCAGGTAAATGCAAATTCTTCCCTGTCTTAGAAAAATACTCTCCTGATTATGGTACCACTCGTTTATAGCTGAAAAAAAAATGGACACATAAAAGGGATAACTTGCCTTATGGAAATGAAAGGGTTTTTTTTTTTTTTTCTAAGCCTCATTCTATAAAGGGTGATGGGCCAATTCATTAGTAAGTTAAAGGAGAAAAGCAATCAGTTTGGCCCCTTATTTCCTCCTCATTCTACACAAAAATAAATTATAGTTGGATTAAATAATGATTTTTTTGAAGGTTAAGAATGTTTTAAAACCAGCAGACAGCAGAGTAGCAAACCCCATAAAAGCGCAGAGCAGGCTGCCCTGTCAGTGGAAGAAATTGCAGGGAAAAATTTGCCCACTCGCCAATCTCAAACTATGTCAAATGGGCAAGTGATACACTAATATTTGGGGAAATATTTGTACCAAATGTGCCAAAGATATTTTATTATGATAAAGATCTTATGTCCACAGTGCATATTTTAAGTAAAAAAAAAGCAAGTTACAGAATAATATGTATACTATGACTGAGAATATCAAGCCCCCTTTGTATCTTTAAAATGAAGTGTATTTGTGTGCACGCACAAGGAGAAAGGTAGGGAAACACCCAGGCCTTTAGCACTGGCTCCCTGGGAGAAGAAATGAGCCATCAGAGCTTTTTCTTTGTGGATCTTTGTCCTGAATTGTTTCTCTTGTTATCACAACCATATATTGCTTTTAAAATTTGAAGGACATTTTTTTTTTATTTTAACTGATATGAAAAACATTGAAGGGCAAAGAACATGTAACTGAAAATTAGGAAGAGAAGAAATGCAACTAGTATATAATAATATAAAAAAGAAATGTTCAGCCTCACTAGTCATCAAAGAAATACAAATTAAAAGAAAGTATTTTGGATTGCCTAGGACGGTCCCTATTTCTGCCTGTCATTTTGCTGTAATTATTAGAAAGCACCCCACTTTCACTCTCAAAACTGTCCTGATGTGAACAATAAATTATACGGTCATCCTAGATGTAGCCAAGAAATATTTCTTGGCCAGTTATAATGTGCTACCTACTAGGTTGGGCACTTAGATTAGTTAGTGAAAGTATTTTGAAGTGATGATGGTCAAGGCATGGTAAAGGAAGATGAAATTGACACAGTCACACAACATGAATTGCTCTAACCCATTTGGAAAAGTAACTTGGCTTTTGCTAACAATGTGTTAAGAGTTTTTAAATGTTCAAACCTTCCATCTATTAAATTCACTAAAACTATATCCTAGGATATAATGTTAAATGGAGAAAAATCTTATTGTACAAAAATAATAATAGCAAAAAATGTATATAAAATGTTGACCAAATGTACAAAAATTGAATGACTAAGTAAACTGAAGTATAATCCATTCAATGAAATATTATATATGCTATAAAGCATTGTCTACAAAGATTGCAGAATAAAACATAAAATGTTTGGGACATATGGTTAAATGAAAAAAATAATTTTAAAAAATAGATAAATATGACTATGTAACTAAAAAAAAAAAATCTCTATATTAAGTAATGATAATAAATACTCCAGGATGCCTTTGAATATTTGGAATAAGAGTGATTCTTTCTTCTTTCTGATTTTCTATATTGTGCATATTTTATTTCATTTTATTTTATTTTATTTTATAATACCTTACTTTTATAATTGTGGGGGCAATGATACAGAGGGAACAACACCAAAGGTCCGGGGAACATATTCTTTAAATGTCTTCCTGTTGCTTTCCCAAGAAACTTCAGAGGCTAGAATGGACTTCTGGTTCTCATTGCTTGTCCTTTGGCCTGGCATAGAAATGGTCATCATGTCTTCCAAAGGGTGAGGCGGTGGGAACTCAACATCACCGACTTCCCACATCCCCAGCCTCCACTTACAACAACTGAGAAAATTTAGATTATATGTCTAAAGAGACGTGTGTGTGTGTATGTGTTTGTGTGTGTGTGTGTGGTGTGCACATGTGTATCTGAGTGTTGCTTCCTCTCTCCTTCCCCTATCCTTAAGGGCAGCAAGACAAACTCCCGAGCAATGGTGCAGCAATCTGCCTTTAAAAATACAATAACAACGCAAAAGAGTGAGAGCCAAAGGAACCCCAGCCAGAGCAACACCCCAATATTAAACAGTTTTAAATAACAACACATTAAAGTCCATCTCTCCTCTCAAACTTGCCATATAATCCAAATTACTCATCTCAGATCTCTAACTGCAGTAATTGAGGCCCTATCTCAAATATTGGAATTAGGCTAAATATCTCCCCTTCAAGCACATGCAACAGTCAGATAAATGTTCAAAATCTCTTACAGAACACTACAGTTACATACCACACATAAATGATACATACATCTTCACAAAATCGTTACATAAAAATAGGGGAAGAAAAGACCCCAAATATTAACTCTGGCTGCCTTTGAACATTTGAATTATGGGTGATAACACAACAGTTATGTTCCTAAAACTGCTGGGGCAAATTAGAAACTTTTAATTTAAATATTACTATAAATACACCCAAGGATGTTCACCACTGAAAGAAATTCTCTGAAATGTTTATAAAAACAAAAACATTTTAGTAAAGAAAATAATGATCTCCCTAATTTATCTCTTTAGGAAATTCAAATATTTGTGATATCTTGCATGAGATTATTTTCTTAAAGGTAGGGTGCACCTGTACCTTTGATATTAAGAACAGCAGCATCAGCAGTTCTATTCGTGAGATGCTGCATCTTCTCCTTGCATGTGTTATTCTACTTAACCCTCTCAATCTTCACAACAACCCCATAAGGCAGGTACTATTATTGCTTCCATTGTCACCTGAAGATTTAAGCTCCAGGGGCCTCACAGCTAATAAGTGGCAATACTAAGACCAAAACCAGATTAATCCAGCTCCAGAAGGGGTGTACTTTTTCCACCAGAGAACTACAGATTGCCTCCACATTATTTTTTTATACCAAAAATATCCCTTGCCTAAGCTTGTTTTAGACAAACTGTGATAAAAACAACTGTTATCAACTAACCAAACAAATTGGCTATCAATACACATTTAGCTATTGTAAATGAAGAAGATACTGAATGACTACATCAGTTTTCAAAAAAGTTATCCAGTCCCCAAATTAGAACTACAGGAAGGAAGCTGCTATAGTTTAAATATGGTTGTTTGTCTTCACCAAATCCGATGTTGAAACCTGATCCCCATTGTTGGAGGTGGTTCCTAATGGAAGGTGCTTGGGTTGTGGGTGCCTCAGGAATAGATTAATGCCCTCCCTGGGTAGAGGAGGGAGGGAAGTGAGTTCTCACTCTATTAGTTAGTGGAGAGCTTATTATTAAGAGCCTGACACCTCCCCCTCCCCTTCCTTCCTTTCTGGCCATGTGATCTCTGCACATGCCAGCTTCTCTTCACTTTCCATCATGAATGGAAGCAGCCTGAGGCTCTCACCAGATGCCCAATCTTGATTTGTTACAGACATCAGAATTATGAGCCAAATAAACCTTTTTTCTTTATAAATTACCCAGTCTCTCTTATTCCATTATAGCAATGCAAAATGGACTAAGACAGAAGCTATGCATGCCCTTCAGACAATGGAAACAGAAAAAAATAAACCAATTAAGTGGTCTAGGGGAGGAAAAAGAAAGGTATAGACAGGCCTAAAAATAGTTTCCACCTTATCTCTGTTTCAATAATAGCAGATTAGCACGTATTCTCTTGGAAATGTCACCCAGGCAACCAGAAATACAAAGACAAAGATGTTCCAAAAAACACATGTATGTAAATCTATTTTTGCCATCTTTTGAGCATAAATGATCACTATTGCAAGAAAGACAATAATTAGGGGATTATCTTTTTTAAAAGTAGGCACAGAAGAAAGTTTACCCTCGTGTAAAGTAGGGTAACAAAGTATAAAGGTAGGTCTTGGCCGGGCGCAGTGGCTCACGCCTGTAATCCCAGCACTTTGGGAGGCCGAGGCGGGCGGATCACAAGGTCAGGAGATCAAGACCACGGTGAAACCCCGTCTCTACTAAAAATACAAAAATGAGCCGGGCGCGGTGGTGGGCGCCTGTAGTCCCAGCTACTCGGGAGGCTGAGGCAGGAGAATGGTGTGAACCCAGGAGGCGGAGCTTTCAGTGGGCCAGGATCGCGCCACTGCACTCCAGCCTGGGCGACAGAGCGAGACTCCGTCTCAAAAAAAAAAAAAAAGGTAGGTCTTTATCTGGTAAGAGGCCTTGACCCATTGCCTCAAATTCAGGCCAACAATCTATTAGGAATATTAAACATATTTTTCCCTATGTTTTTCAAATCTCATGTTTTTATCTCATAAACCAACGGCAGATGAATACAAAATACGGTAGGCTGGCAAATTTTAAAAATGTATTTTGAAAACTGCTTAAAAATAACTGCTTTAAAAACCACTTAAGTAGAGTAACTATGTTTCTTTACCTGGATTGTCTAGGACAGTCCCCATTTGTGCCTGCTGTTTTGCTGTAATTACCGGAAAGCCCTCCCCTTTCACTCTCAAAAATGTCCCGATGTGAACAATAAATTATGTAGTCGCCTTATATTTAGCCATGAAATATTTCTTGGCCAGTTATGATGTACTACCTACGGGGTTGGGCACTTAGATTTGTTTTTTAAAAGGTATATAAGATAACAACAATTTCAGAACAATCTAGTTGAAAAGACAAAAATAACACCCCGAACAACCGTAATCAATGAAAACTTGATAATCATTGGTGTAGTCTAGGCTGTCAGTGCCTGAGTTCAGATCTGAGAAAAGTAGCGAGTGTATCCCCTAGAGGGGATCACTCCATGGAACTAAAGCTAAAAGCAACAATGCTTCTTGAGCATTTCCTGTGTGCCCAGCACTATGATAAGCACGATGCCTGCGTGATCTCGCTTCATGCTCGAAACAGCCCTGTAAGTGAAGGGCTGTCATTCACTCATCTTATGGATGAGATGACTTCCCCAAAGTCAGGCCAGAGAATTCAAATGTCTAGCTCTCAAGCATATGTTCCCCACCACTGTAGATGTGGATGTGCTGCCTTCTGATCGCCCGTCTCTGCCAGGAGCCAGCCCGGCAGAGTCACCTGTTATCACACCCCTCAGCTTCTCTCTTTCCACCCTGCAGCACAGCAAGGTGTGGCCAAACTCTGGCCAAGGGTTGCCAAATCAGGTAAAGCCCAACCAGAAAACGAAAGAGGTTGCTCTTGAATCCTACAGAGGAGTCCTATTGAAGAGGCTATTGAGAAGAAAGTCACACAGGGGTTCAGGAAAGCAATGAAGGGTAACGCCAGACTCGAAGGCTAGTAATAGCAGGAAGCCATAACCACCCTAGACCTGAAGGCATAAGGGGAAGAAGTGGCTGAAGGAACCTAAAGAGGGTGGCGATATGGAGGGGACAGCTGACAGGCGCTGTGGTCTTTAGCACACACACACCAAGCTGCAGGCTGCAACCCAGTGGAGGGATAGGGGAATAAATACCCTACCTCACCCTCCTCCCATCCTCCCATCTCCTGCTGATTTCTGGCCAAATTATACTAGAAGTCAGAAGACAAGATGGCCATTAACACCAGTGGTAAAGATCTCCTCTTGGGGCACAGAGCCAGGTGGAGAAGGGAGCCAGGGACATGGAAGGGCCAACAGGAGATATCCAGGCTGCTTACTGCCCTTGTCCTACAGAAGAGCTGTGCACCAACCAAGGCAGAGGAAACTGGCCTGGTCACTCTTTGGGAATTAAGGTGCCAGGTAGGCAAAAGGACACCATCCTCAGCATATATACAAAGCCAGGGCCAGTTTCATGGGCATGTGACCTGTGCCATCACATAGGCCCCATGCTCAGCAGGGCCCCACGCTGGCATTAATCCTCCACTAGCACCATCTTGAAATTCTTCATTTTTTTAAACAAAGTTCCCACAGTTTGATTTTGCTCTGAGCCCCACAAACTATGTAGCTGATCCCCTGCAGGGCAAACCTTTTCTTCAGGTAGGGAGACTAAATTCTGTAAGTATCACAGTATTCCGATACACGGTTCAAAACAAAAGGATCCAAAGTTAATATTAACCAGAGTAACAATGATACAGTAGGATAGGTAACATGAAGGGGCATTTTTACCTTTTTTTCTTTCCTTCCTCTCTTTTGAAGTCAAACTGTAAAGCAGCTGAGAAACCAAAATTAGCTTCCCCTTAGAGAGAAACAGACCTTAATTACAACTGCCTCTCCATAGCACAGACTGAATGGATTTTGGCTCTTCCCCAGTTAATGCGATCAATGCAGACAATAAAACAGAATAATTGATGCCCTGGAGAGGACTTTTCTGATACACCTCATTTGATGGGCTACAGTCATCGAATTCTCCAGGCCATTGCCAAAGCTACTCTTTATCTTGCCTCATGTGCCCGATGTACAGAGGCCCTACCTTGGGGCTCACTGTTGAAAATACATAAATAAAAGACCTGCTGATGGGCCAATGGCATTCACAAACAGTATTTGTAGTGGATGCTTCCTGAAGCATGGGCTTAGAAACGAGTCTCTACTGCTTCTGCTTCCCTTTCCTGAAAGGCTCCAGCATCCGTAGCCTTCCTCTGAGGAATTATATTTCTAAAAGAATCTGAGAAAGCCCCAGATGAGAAGCCCGAACAGAACCAGTGGCAGCTCTTTTTCCCATTCATTTCCTTCAATGCCATCCAGCAAAACGAAGCCCAGAAAACATTCAGCTGAGATAGGGAACAAACTGACTTTTGACAGCCTCTTTCACTCACCCCTTTATTTCAGAAGTAAAGGATGGTAGATTTTAAGTGTTTGTTTATTTTGTTGTCTAAAGTTAGAATAAAATTTCAAATGATGAAATCAAAAGCATTTAGAAAACCTCTACTGTGTCAAGGAATCTAGAATCCAGGCAGTAAATCAAAGCTAGGGGCACCGTCACAGAGTCAGAGAATCAATAGTTGTCGTGTATACTAACTACTGAGCTCTGTCATGGGGTGAATGGTGGCGGCCCCCAAAAAGAGGTATGTCCAAGTGTCCAAGACTGTTTTTTATTTTTTTTGTGGGGTGTTGTTGTTGTTTTGAGACAAGGTCTCGCTCTGTCACTCAGGCTGGAGTGCAGTGGTGTCAACATGGCTCACTACTGCCTCTATCTCCCGGGCCCAAGAGATTCTCCTACCTCAGCCTCCCAAGCAGCTGGAACCACAGGTGTATGCCAAGAGGCCTAATTTTTTTTTTTCTTTTTTTTTTTTCTTTGTAGAGGTGGGGTCTCACCTTGTTGGCCAGGCTGGTCTCAAATTTCTGGACTCAAGCAACCCTCCTGCCTCAGCCTCCCACAGTGCTGGGATTACAGACATGAGCCACCAGGCCTGGCCATAACCAAGCTTTAACCCCTGGAACCAGTGAATACAACCTTATTTGAAAAAAGGGTCTTTGCAGATGTAATAAAGGATCTTAAAATAAAATCATTCTGGATCACACAGGTGGGTTCTAAATCCGGTGACGAATGTCTTTATAAAAGATGCTCAGAGGAGAGATGCACAGAGAAGAGCAGGAAGCAATGTGACATGGAGCACAGCTCAAGTGATGCAACCTCATGCCCAAGAATGCTGCAGCTACTAGAAGCTAAAAGAGGCAAAGGATGAAGCCTCCCCTAGAACCCCTGGAGGAAGCATGGCATCTTGGCCTCAGACTTCTAGCCTCTGGAGCTGCGAGAGAATAAATATCTGTTGCATTAAACCACCATTTTGTGGTCATTTGTTTCAGAGGCCACAGGAAACAAATATAAGTTCACAGCCCCATCTCTCACCTATGGCCTCAGCTTCACAATCTCCAGCCAGGGACTATATGAAGCCTTCCAAAGCAGCCCATTCTGTGTTCACGGTGGGCCTAGTTCCGGCCCCAAATGAGTCTAATCCCTTTCCCTCAGTGCAGTGCTTTCACGTATGTGAAGAAAAGAATATAAAAGTCCCACAGAGCGATTCCAGGCCAGAGAGTCCCAGCTACTGTCCTCGGCATCTGCCAACTCATGAGAAATCCCCTTAACTTGTACCTGTCATGGCAGCACAGAGGGAACAAGCCTCTCCCTTCTTTGAACAGTATTCTCTTATAGCAGCCCAAGGTCTCACTAATGTTTAAACAGCCAGGTGACACTGTCAACTCTGCTGGCACTTTCAACTCAAAAAATTAAAAAATTAAAAAATTTTAAAAAACACAACTTGCATCTTTTTCATGTGTAGCAAATGTGATTCAAGGCCAGATTGTCATTCCCATCAAGTATATGGAAAATATTCTTTTTATCTAAATATAATAAATCAAGTATGAAATACGCCTGTTAAGTACATTATTTTTGTAAAAAGTGGGGGATCTGAGCAGGCACCCGCACCACCTATTGACAGCCAAGCCAAGTTTGTACACATCAGATTATTTCCAGAGTCAAAACACACAGGTTGGGGAAAACGTACCTTCCAGATCCAGCTGCATATACAGAAGAAATGTGCTGATTTCTGATTATTTGTCAGTCTTCAGATTTCAGCTCCATAACCTGCACTAGCTCCCAATGTTGGTAATTCACTCAACCTCTCAATGCCTCGGTTCAGTTACCTGTAAATTGGGGATAACTAGAACACTACTTTGTGTTGGCTACTATGGACTACAAGATAGTCCCATATCAACAGGCCTTCTTGAGGTCTGGCTCTGGCTAGTTTGGCCAACTGGGTGGCACCGGTGCCGGATCAGAGAATGGAAGAGAGTGGTTGGGGCCTTATTCACCTGGATGCCTCCCCACCAGGCCATGATGGGCAGTAGTCATATTCCTCTACTGAAAACCACAGCTCCTGCCAGCAGCCCTGTGCCCTGAACAATTCCATGTTCATGCTGTCAGGGCTGGGTGGTGAAGGCTTCCATGCATTGCTGGCCACTTCTGGTGGGTTCCCTGACCTTACCCACACCTTTGTAAATAGTCCCTTCATTAACTCTCCTCAGTTACTCCCTTTTGAGCAGTTCATCTGCCTCCTTAAGGGATGCTGGAGGAGGAATCTTTCATAGGATTTATCAGAATTAATCAACACTTGAATCACCTTTAGGCATTTGCTATCATTAGTGCTATTTTTAGCAACAGTAGTCTACTTCTCTGAGGAATCCTGGGCCATGAGATCTCTCAATGCTGTATTTATGTTTCCTCCCCAAGTTCAAAACCATTTACTAGAGATAGACATAATATTTTCAGTGGTACAGATGTGGGGAAAACTATTATGTTCTCTCATCTAAATAATTAAAGCAACGTCTCTTCTCCCCGCCCCCTCCCTCTCTAATGTCCAAACCTTCTGATCATGCCATTATTACAGGCAACACCTATCCAATGGTTCCCCTAGAATGAAGTTTAAATTCTACCACTATTTCTCACAATTCTATTCCAACCTACCTTCAAGAATGTGTTCAACATTTCACACCTACTAGTATTAAAAGAAAAAACAGAAAATAACAAGTGTTGATGGAATCCTTGTGCGTTGCTTGTGGGTATGTTAAATGGTACCACCATGGAAAACAACGGATGTTCCTCCAAAAATTAAACACAGAATTGCCATATAACTCAGCAATTCCATTTCTGGGCATATACCCAGAAGAACTGAAAACAGGGACTTTAACGTATCACTGTACACCCATATTCACAGCAGTGTTTTCACAATAGCCAAAAGATGGAAGCAACCCAAATAGCCATCAACAGATACATGGATAAACAAAGTGTGGTACATACATACAATGGAACATTATTCACCCTCAAAAGGAAAGAAATTCTGCCCATGTTACAACATGGATGACCTCTGGCGACATTATGATAAGTGAAGTAGACCAGTCACAAAAAAGACAAATACCATTTATATGAAGTACCTAGAGTAGTCAATTCACAGAGACAGAAAGTAGAATAGTGGTTGCCAGAGGCTGAGAGGTAGGAGGAAATAGGAAGTTAGCATTTAACGGAAACAGACTTTCAGCTGGGCAGGATGAAGACGTTCTGGAGATGGATGGTAATGGCGGTTGTACAATAATGTGAATGTACTCAATGCCACTGAACTGTACACTTAAGAATGGTTAAAATAGTAAATGTTATGTTGTGTATATTTAACCACAGGTTTTTAAAAGGTTGTATTCAAGAAATATTCATTGCTTGCCTACGGCACAAAGCACTGTACTAGGGCTGCCTCAGGAAACAAAAATGCAAGACCACCATCCCAAGGAAGGGAAATCACCTCCTGCACATTCCCCCACCTGCTCCAGATTCTAGTCAATCCCTTCCCTAATTATGTCTTGCACTTTCACGTTAGAATATAAATTCCTAAAGACAGGGGACTAGATCTTATTCAGCCTATATCTCTACAACCTAACAGAATGCTGAGCATGTAGAAACTGCTCAAGAATATTAATCAGAGAGTTGAGTAAAAATCCAGGCAGAGAATGCCATGTCATTTTTCTCATGTATTCTAGCCAGTCAGAACTTAAAATTTCTTGAAGTTATATAGCTATATTTGCAGGAATAGAGAGGCTAGAGCTTCACATAAGCTCACTAAACTCACTTTAAATATTCTGCTCACAAGTAATTCTACTAAGTGCATAAACTGTGGATATCAGATGAGAATTCCACTACTTCCTGACCATGTGACCTTGAGCAAAGTATTGCATGCTGCTAAGGCTGTTTCTCTTATCTACGAAGAGGGGCTGCTAACAGTCCTATAGGGAACATCTGCTGCTTTGCAGTCCAAAATCCAGGGGCTCATCTCTTGGTGAGAGTATAACAATTTTCTGCTGGAGAAACACCCCTGCTCCTATTTCTCTGCCTATCTCTAGGGATGAAACATGTGACATGTGACCAAGCCCAAGCCTAGTAACATGTGGCACCCTGGTCACAGGAAGAGACACAGGACCCAATCAGTGCTGACAAGCCAAAGTAAGTCATTGTGAGCAATGCTGGGATGGAGACTTCCACTTTCTGGCTGGATTTAAAGTCCAGACTATGTAAGGTCTGGAGCTCTTCCAGCCATCCTACAATGAGATGGGGCCCCAGTGAGATGGTACTAACAATGGTGCCCACTCCATGAAAGCAAACTGAGAAAAATAGAGAAATGAGGTCCTGCTAACAATGTTTGAGGCCTGAATCAGGCCATACCTGATATGTCTTCCCCTGGACTGAGGAGTTATCAGAGCCAAAGTCACATTCCTTTTTTGCTGAAACAGTTTGAATGTTGGGGTTCCTGACACAACAGAATTGAGTCCTAAGTAAAACATCTTCTGAAAAATTATCATCAAGTTTAAATGAGGTATCCCATGTAAACCAGGGCCACATAGTACACACTCAATAAATGGCAATATCAGTGTTAAGTGCAGTGATTGTTCATTGCTGTGGTAGAAACTCCTGCCTTCTAAGGACTTTTAACTCATGTGCTCTATCCCTGATTTCTGTCTTCACTATCCACAAATGATGTTATCTAGGCTAGGAATGGTGAAGACTATTTCCTAATCCCATTCCCTAGCAGACAGACATCACTAGCTGACCACAACACACTTTCTTGCTGAGCCCGGACGCAGCCTTGGATTCCTATCGGACCCAGCTTTCCAGGCAGCCACTACCAACCAGATGACATGCAAAATGAAACCAATGTGTCTCAGCTTCACTGCAATAGTTGGCAAAGTGTTTCTATGAAAAACTAAGTAGTAAGTATTTTAGACATGGTCTCTATCACATGTTCTTCTCTGTGTTTTGTTGTGTTTTGGTTTTGTTTACAACCCTTTAAAAATATAAAGCTCATTCTTTGCTCTCTTGTTTGTACAAAAATCCCTGCTCTAAAGCTTTGAAACCAGACTCTGGGGCTGCCTCAGGGAAGCAGCAGCTCTTATCTTCCTGTGCAACTTCCTGGGACCCCAGGAGTTGGAAAGCTTGGAGTGGGTGCTTGAGTCAGAAAAGCACCCTCTGAACATATTGAATAGTCTGAAAAGTAACAGAAGAGCTTTGGTGACTGGAGGTTTCCTGTTATCATACCAATACCAGGCGATCTGAAATTCACACTCTGAGGGATGCTGTAATTCAAGGAAAAGCTATAAAACCCATCTGTGTTATGAACTTCACCTCTGCCTCCAGAACCAATTCACCGCACAACCCTTTAAAAAAATTGGACCTCCATCCCCTACAGCCACGTCTGAGATGCCTGACCTTTTTATGAGGGAAGCAAGGAAAGAGAAGGGTTCAGATCACTATGTTTCTTCATTGTTAGTCTGCCCCTCACCATTAAAAAGACACACCTGGAGGGCAAGGATCAGATCAGTTTCAAGACAGTATGCCACATTTCTTTTGACCAACTCTTGATTCCTTAGTATTTCCCAAGGTTTTTTGTTGTAGAGTGTTAGATATAAAGCTTGGTTTGGTCCTCTTCTCTATTATTCTCTGTGCTTGATTCTGGCTTTAGTGAAAAGGACTGGATTGTGTTTGACTGGTGTTTGTTTATTCATTCAACAAACATGTACTACAATCAGAATCCATCTCTTAAGGCACTTGCAGGTAGGAAGACAGATACATAGATAATAGTGCAGAATGATACAAGGGATATTATATCCAGGGTAGCATGGCAGCATGAAGCAGAGGCACCTCTGGGAGAGGGAGTGCCATGCAGTCTGCTGGAAGGCAGTGTGGCAGCAGCTGAGCTGCAAAGAATGCATAGGAGTTGACCAGACAAGGAAGGTTGGGGAGAGGATAGATGCTGAGACTCAGTGGCATGCGCAGAGGCTACACAGGGCCCGGGGGGGGGGGGGTGGCGGGGGGAGGCTTGGGAGATGAGGTTAATGAGGAGAGAAGGGTGGGACCGGGAAAGTGCCTGGAGTCTGAATTTTACCCTGAAAACCACAGAAAACCTCTAAAGGAAATTAAGCAGAATGACTGGCTTAGATTTTTGTTTTCAAAATGAGTGTCCACAGTTTGGAGAATGGACTGGAGTGAGATGGTCCTGATTGGGAGCAACAAGCTCAAAAGCAATTGGAACAATTCAAGCAAGAAGTGCTGAGAATATGAACTAAGTCAGTGATAGCAGGCACTGAGAGAAGAGGGCATATAGCAACAACAACAAAAATAATAAGAGCTCACATTTCTGCAGCACTTACAATAAGGCATGATGCTTAGTGCTTTCTGGGTATTAACTCATTTTATCTTCACAGTAACCCTAAGATAGCTTTGTTATCTATTATCAACCTCATGCCTCAGATCAGAAAACGCAGTAGAGGTTAAGTAAGGACCCCAAGATCCAGGAGCTATTGGTGAATGAGCCACAGCTCAAACCCGGCTGTCTGGCTGCAGAGCCCACACTCCTAATGTCCATATTGGCAACTCACCTAGTACAGTTACAGACAGAGGGTCTTAAGGACTGGACACTGAATGGTTGAGACAGGGGAGACTCCAGGACAATTTCCAGAGATCTGACTTCGGTAGGTAAACATGTGAATTTCAGTTTTTCGAGCCTCCTCCCCTGAAGCTCCTCCCCAGATCTGTCCTTGCCCCGCTAGGGCAAGTACCCACACTCCCACCATCACACCACACCCCCTCTCCTTTGCAGTCTTTGCATCACGGCCTTTGGCCATAAAACACAGGGATCTCCCAATTGGAGTGAAAAACTTCACAAGCATTTCCAATTAGGTCTGAGAAACCCGACAGCAAACTCTGCTCTTGGTAATACAGTGGCTTAGGTTTATTATTTTCAAATCAGCCAGAACTAGGAAAACTTTGAGCGAGCTTGTGTGGTTTCCTTCTGAGAGAGTGAGATCTTGGCAGCCTACTTCTGTGTTTCACCGTAGCTGCCCTACGGAACAGAACATAGACCTTCTTGCGGGGCTAGCGTGTAAGCACAGAAGCACACACAGCCGCCTCGCCTGCAGCCTCCGACAGACCGGCAGGAAGAAACCAACCCTGGCAGGAGCTCTGCAGAGAGCCAAATGGCATTCTTTCTCCATGCACAAAAGTTAAAGCAAGCATCTGCAGCATTAGGGAAAAAAAAAAAAAAAAACTTGTGTATTTCCTGCGGACAGGGAGACCTCCTGCCCCTCCCGGGCTGATACAACCCACTTTGCACATCCTGCTTCTCTGGGAGCTAAAAATAAATCGGTATGCACTGAAAAACACTCAAACACATCTCCCCAGCACACCCTTTCCGAGTCCTCCAGGGCAAGGACACGAATCTTTCAGATCTTGAGTCCGAAACGCAGACTGTTTCCTCGTCCAGGTTCAACCAGCGCCTTTCGACCTCTCCCTCGGCCCCCTCCCCAGACGCCCACGCCCCGCACCCTCCTCCTGCGGCCTTTCCGGGCAGACTCCGCAGGCCGGGGATCCAGCGGATGCCCCGGACCCCCGCCCCGGACTGCGGGGCGGGATGCTCCAGATGTCTCCGGGCCGCCAAGCTCACCAACGCCCCCTTCCGCCCAGCGCGCCCCATCCCGCCCCATCCCGCCGGCCCCACGCGTCTCTGCGCGGCCCTCTGCAAAGTTGCGCTCTCCTTTTCCGCCTCCCACCCTCAGGGTCTGTGATTTTGTTTTGTTTTCCCTCAGAGGCACTGGGGGAATGACAGAGGAATTGACAGGGTGAACTGCACCCAGGAGGGAGCTGCTGGAACCAGGTTCCCAGGACCGAGCGCTCCTCGAACCCACCCCTGCGCCCGCGGCGCCCGGAGCGCATAGGTCCCCCCAGCAGCCGCTCCTGGCGCCGCCGCCCCCGGCACACCCGCCCCGGCTGCAACTCCGACTCCGCTCTGGCTCCCGAAAAGCGGAGGGAAGGCGCTGCGACTCACCGCCTCGGCCGCTCCCGGCGTCTGTGTCGCTTCGGGCGAGGCGGCGGCAGCAGCGGCAGCGCCTTCCCTCCGCCCGCCTCCCCCTGGACAGCACCGTCGCCAGCCGCGCCCCCCTCCCCAGCCTGGCTCGCCGCCTCCCTCCTCTCGGCCGCAGACCCCCTCTCCACTGCAGCCCCGCAGGCAGCCTCTCCGGGGTGGGCTTGACCGCGGGGGTGCAGGGGGGCCAAGATGAAGCGCGGGATTTGCAGGTGCAGTGGACGCCCCCACCTTGCCCTGGCGTGTCCCCACTGTGCCCCATAGTCCTAGCTCACCGCCCAGGCCTCTAGCCAACTTGCACTGCTACCTTCCGAGGGGTGCCATCTGTTTGCCTCCTTCGGTCATGGGAGGTCAGATTCAGCGTAGAGCACCTCCTTCGAAACTTCTGTTTGAGTGAGGGTCTGGGGTCCCTACTCTCCCGCAGTGAAGTTCAAGGGAGCCTTGGAAGGCAGTTGAAAAGCTTCTCAGGTGGTCTCCTCTGGACTCTTCATGCCCACAAGGTGGGAGGGGGCTGCTTTCGTCTAACCAGTGCTTTCTCTACCCAAAGCCTTCTGTAAATTGTCTAGGAAAGGCTTAACAAAAACTCCGGAGGAAGACATCTAAGGGGCCCCTCTCCTGCCCCTCCTTCCTCCCCTCAAATTTTTCATCTCGTGTGGAGATAATGAGAAGCGAAATGTCTTGTCAATTCATTCACCCAATATTTATCGAGTGCCTGCTGGCTGCCAGCACCTGTTTCCTGTCTTGCTGTGTCGTCCACTTATGGCCTCTCAAAAAGCCACTGTAACTAACTCCTTGTGCTTGTCAACCCCAGTGACATTTCCAGAACCCGCAGAAGGTCTCAAGAGCAACTCAACTTCATCAATTTAAAAAGTTGCTGGTTACAAATAACAAGGCTGCAAAGGCACCGTGACCTGGCCTTCCTTGTTACAATGTTTGCAAAATCTTTTAACATGACTGGTTATAGAAAGGACAGTTCCACTGAGGTCCAGACAGCTGCCAATTCTGATTTAAACATCAAGTAAAAGGTTGATCTAATCAAAAGCACCCTTTCCTAGCTCTACTGGTTGCTTTAAATTGAAAAACAAAAATTATCTGAGAGGCCGTTAAACCATTATCAAATACTAAAACCTTTGCTTGCGTTGGGTTAGCAGGTTAGTCCAGCATTTCCCTTCCTGGACACACAGGAAGAGAAATGCTGGACTAACCTGCTAACCCAACGCAAGCAAAAATTTGCATTGGAAAGTTGGATTTTTTGGTTTTTCGGTTTTTTTCATTTTTCTTAATACTAGGCCCCACTCCAAGAGAGTCTAATCTAATTGTTAAAAAAAAATTCGGGGTTCAGGAATGTCCAGCTTTGTATGGGTATTTTTTTCACATGGGCCCCAGGAGACTCTGATGTGCAGCCAGGGTTGGAAACCACCACGGGATTAGCCAATCATCAAGCAAGGCCTAAGGCAACAGGACCCAAACCCAGGCAGATTTGATGCAGTGGAAGGTCTGCACAGGTGTTGCAAACTCAAATGTCCCTAAGGGATAAAAGCAGGTGACAAAGAAGTAACTTAAATGGTTATACAGAGACAAACTGAGAATGGCACAATGGCCCTGAAAAAGGCAGCCTCATTTTTCTACATGGGAAAAGAAGGCCCAGTGTGGCCATCAAGTCGGGGTATTTTATTTTACTTTGGTTTGGTTCCCCCTACCCCCAAGAGAAGCCAGAAGTTCACATTTAATGCAAACTCTTCTAATTTTAAAATATTAGTAACTTATTTTTTAAATATTTTATGTGCTCTATAAGCCAAGACAAAAAGAATCTGTAGGCCACAAGTGGTCCCCTGGTCATCAGTTCATCACCTGCAGTCTGGACAGACTCTGTGCATAGGCAGCAGTTAGGAAGGTGCTTGGGGTGGTATATCTGAGAGAGGGGTGATTTTAAAGTCCACTTTAACTACTTTTCTTTATTGATGTGACTTTTCTTTAATGATCTCTACTGTTAAAAAAAAAAAAAAGAAGAAAGAAAAGAAACAGTTTTGCTGAGGTATAATTCACACATCATACTATTCACTCAAAGTATGCAATTTAATATTTTTTGCATATGCACAGTTAGTTGTACAAACTATTACCATAACCAATTTGAGAACTGATTTTCATCACCCCATAAAGAAATCCCATACCTGTTAGCACTCACTCCCTTCTTTCCTCAACTTCCAGTGACCACTTATCTATCTTCTCTATATATAGATTTGCCAATTCTGGACATTTTATATAAATGGAATGATACAATATGAGGACTTTGTGACTGGCTTCTTTCATTCAGTTTAATGTTATCAAGGCTCTCTCATATTGTAGCATGCATCAGTACTTTGTTCCTCTTCATGAACAAATAAGAGGTCATTGTATAGCTCCATCATATTTTGATTATCCATGTATCAGTTGACAGACATTTAGGTTCACTTTTTTACTGTTATGGATAATGCTGCTATGAACATCTGTGCTCAAGTTTTTCTGTGGATGTACATTTTCATTTTTCTTGTGTGTGTATATATATATATATAAAAATATATACCTAGCAGTAAAATTGCCAGATCTTGTGGTAACTCCACATTGAACATTTCGAGAAATTGCCATACCTATTCCCAAACCAGCTGCACCATTCTACATTCCCACTAGCACTATATGAAGGTTCCAGATTTTTTCCATATCCTCGCCAACACCTGTTATCTGCTGCTGAAAAAAGTTATACCATCCTAGTAGAGGTCCAATGGTATCTTTTTTTTTTTTTAATTTTACTTTAAGTTCTGGGATGCATGTGCAGAATGTGCAGGTTTGCTACATATGTATACATGTGCCATGGTGGTTTGCTGCACCCATCAACCCATCATCTAGGTTTTAAGCCCCACATGCATTAGGTATTTGTCCTAATGTTCTCCCTCCCCTTGCCCCTCACCCCCCAACAGGCCCCTGTGTGTGTTGTTCCCTCTCTGTGCCCATATGTTCCATGTGTTGTCATACAATGGTATCTTATAACATTTGATTTCCATTTTCCTAATGGCTCATGGTGTGGATCATCTTTTCATGTTGGCCATTTATATAACTTCTTCACAGAAATGTCTATTCAGATCCTTTGCCCATTTTAAATTTGGTTATTTATCATTTTATTATCCAGGTGTGAGTTTTTTTATGTATTCTGGATATAAGTACCTTATCAGATCTATGATTTGTCAGTATTTCCTCCATATCTGTGGGTTGCGTTTTTATTTTCTTGGTGGTGTTCTTTGAAGCATAAAAGTTTTCCATTTTGATGAAACACAAATTATCTATCTTTTCTTTTGATGCTTGTACTTTTAGTGTTGTATCTAAAAGGCTTTGCCTAATTCAAGGACATAAAGATTTATGCCTGAATGTTGGGCCCTCCTGTTTTTTGTTGTTTTTTCAAAGACAGAGTTTCACTCTTGTTGCCCAGGCTGGAGTTCAATGGCATGATCTCGGCTCGGCCCACTGCAACCTCTGCCTCCCAGGTTCAAGTAATTCTCCTGCCTCAGCTTTCCAAGTAGCTGGGATTACAGGCGCCCGCCACCACGCCCAGCTAATTTTGTATTTTTAGTAGAGATGGGGTTTCACCATGTTGTCCAGGCTGGTCTTACATTCCTGACCTCAGGTGATCCACCTGCCTTGGCCTCCCAAAGTGCTGGGATTCCAGGCATGAGCCACCACTCCTGGCCGGGCCCTGCTTTTTTAAACGCTCTTTCAACAGTGTGGTATTGGAAACTGGGAACACTGAGACAACTGGCAGTAAGTCTACGGTCAGAGCCTCCCACCTCAAGAGATCTCATTTGCTGAGACAGTTCTCTCACCACCTCATTTGGTCAACTTTGGGCACTGAATGGCAAGTTTGTGTCAAGCAAGCAACTGAATGTATAGATTTTAGACTAGCCAGTCCAACAATGGCAAGTATTCATTCTAAGGGCCTCCTATGTGTTAGAGCTGCTCCAGGCTCTCAGGATATAGCACTAAACAAGACAGGTTCATGCTCTTGTGGGGCTTATAGTTTAATGAGAGAAAAATAAATACAGCACATAAGACACATATTAGATGAGTGCATATGTCAATATTCACATGAATGATTGACGGAACAGCTGAGGAAGGAGCCAGGCAGAGGAAACATAGTGCAAAGTCTCTAATTTGAGGGTAGGTTGGGAGGAAATACACAGCTTATTCTGGAATCAAGGAAATCAGATGTGGCTAGAGCTTGGTGGGGGTGCCTTTGGCTGAACTCCCCAGCAAGTAGAGCCTGAGCAAAAGGTTAGGCATGAACAGTACCTAAGGAAGTGAAACCACAGGGGCGTAGGACTGAGAGAAAAGGGAAGTGAGTCAGGAGAAGAGGGAGAGCAACCACAAGGAAGTGCATTCTGTAGCTGGGCATTGCCACTTGAGTCTGCAGGAGCACCATGGGTTGGTCAGGAGGCAGTGTGGGGGCATTACTGAGAGTTTAGGAGGGATCCCAGAGAGAGGTACTGATCTATGGTCTTCAGAGAAGCAATGTAATGCTTCTGAAGCTCCAAACATCTGTCGGCAGTGAAGGAAGGCTACTGGTGTGGTTGAAAGAGAGAAAACTTACTGGCAGGCTCCTTTCTCCCATTAGTCAACTTAGTCTCCCATTAGTTAACTTAGTCTCCCATTAGTTAACTTAGCCCTCCTAGGTTGCCTGTGAGTGGCCACAAAGTAGCTACCTGGACAACATCAGGGAAGTCCCAAGGTGGAAGGTAAGGCGTATGACAGGAGGCGAGGCACTGCTGGGCTGGCTGTATCTGAGAGCACCCTGAGGGACTGGGAGCAGCAGCCACAGTGAGCACCTCAATCCAAAGTAGTAGCAGAAGTAGTAGCAACCTGGCCTCCTGAACGCAGTGACAGTACAGACCACTGCTAGGTTCGCTCTAGCAAATTGGTGCATTATCATCAATCTTACAGGATGCATAAAATGAGTTTAATACAGTGGACAAAAGGGGGAGTAAAAAAATAAGGTCACAGTGTGTCAGGGCCAGACCATAGACCGTTTCGCAACTCGGGATCAAGAACATAACATTTATTCTCAGTTGGAATTTATTCTAAGAACAATGCAAAGTCATTGAAGGCTCTTTTGAAATTTCTTTTTTTAACTGACAACAATAAAATTCACTTTCTTGATAAACAGTTCTGTGGGTTTTAATAAATGCACAGTTGAATAGTCATCACTTCTATCAGAATTCAGAGCACTGTCACCCCTCCAATAATGTTACTGCCCATTGTAGTGAAGCCTTTGCCCTAACCCTAGCCCCTGGCAATCACTGATGTGTTCTTTGCCTCTGTGGTTCTTTCTTTTCAAGAACATCAGATCAATGAATCATATAGTATGTAGCCTTTCAAGTCTGGCTTCACTTAGCATAAAGCATGTGTTATTCATTTGTGTTGTTGAGTACATCAATGATTTATTCCTTTTTATGGTATGAATGTACCATAGGTTATTATTCATTCACCAGTTGAAGGAAAGTTAGGTTATTTCCAGTATGGGGCAATTATTAATAAAGCTACTAAAATAGTTGCCTACAGTTTTTTGTGTGAATAGAAGTTACTATTACATTTGGTCAAATACATAGGACTGGCATTGCTAGATCCCATGGTAAGTGTATAACTATGATATATATAGCTAAACTATATATCTCAAAAAGACAGAAAATAACAAATGCTGGCAAGGATGGGGAGAAAAGGGGAATGCTAATACACTGCAGGTAGAAATATACATTAGTACAACCACTATGGAAAACTGTATGGAGGTTCCTCAAAAAACAAAAAATAGAACTATCATATGATCCAGCTGCTGGGTATATATCCAAAAAAAAGGAAAGCAGCATATCAAAGAGATACTTACACTTCTATATTCACTGCAACACCATTCACAATAGCCAAGGTATGGAATCGACCTAAGTGTCTGTCAATGGATGAATAAAGAAAATGTGGTATATATACACAATGAAATATTATTCAGCCAAAAAAAAAGGAATGAAATCTTGTCATTTGTAGCAATGTAGGTGCAATTGGAGAACATTATGCTAAGTGAACTAAGCCAGACACAGAAAGACAAATACCACATGTTCTCACTTATATGTGGAATCTAAAGCGAACGAACTCATAGAAGTGGAGAGCAGATGGTGGTTACCAGAGGCTGGGAAGGGGAGGAGTATGAAAGGAGGCTGGTTAATGGGTACAAAAACACAGTTAGATAGAAGTAATAAGTTCCAGTGTTCGATAGCACAGTAGGGTGACTATAGTTAACAATAATTTATTGTATATTTCAAAATCATTAGAAGAGAAGATTTGAAATGTTCCCAACACAAAGAAATGATAAACGCTTGAGGTGATGGATATCCCAGTTATTCTGGTTTGATCATTATATGTCATATACCTATATTAAAATATCACATGCACCCCATAAATATGTAAAATTATTATGCATCAATAAAAAAGAAACTGCCAAACTGTTTTCGAAGTTGCATTCAACAGCAATATATGAGAGTTCTGGTTATTCTTTTTAAAATTTTATTGTAAATTGACAAGTTATAATTGTATATATCTATGGGATACAAAGTGATTTATGAATTATGATTTATGAATACAATGTAGAATAATTAAATCAAACTAACGTATCCATTACCTCAAATATTTATCATTTTTTGTGATGAGAACATTTGAAATTTACTCTCTTAGCAATTTTGAAATGTATAATACACTATTATTAACTATATTTGCCACAACGTGCAATAATAGATCTCAAAAGAAAAACTTATTCCTCCTAAGACTTCATATTCTTTGACTGTCATTTCCCCCTTCTCACCCCCAACCTTGATAACCACCATTCAGTTGTCTGTTTTTATGAGTTTGATTGTTTTAAGTTCTACATGTAAGTGAGAACATGCAGATTTTGTCTTTCTGTGCCTGGCATATTTCACTTAGCATAATGTTCTCCAAATCCAACCATGTTGTCATAAATGACAGGATTTCCTTCTTTTTAAAGGCTATATAGTATCCTATTATGTATATACTTGTATAGCACATTTTCTTTATCCATCTCTGTTGATGGGCATTTTGGTTGATTTCATGTTTTGGCTATTGTGAATAGTGCTGCAATGAACATAGAGGGTACAAACATCTCTTAAACAAGTTAATTTCAAATATTTTGGGTAAATACCCAGAAGCGAGTTTGCTGGGCTATATGGTAATTCTATTTTTAGTTTTTAAAGGAAACTCCATATAGTTTTCCATGATTGTACTAATTTATATTCCCACCAACAATGTACAAGGGTCCCCTTTTTTTCACTTCTTTGCCAATACTTATTTTTTTGTCTTTTTGATAATAGCCATTCTGATAGGTATAAGGTGATAGCTCACTGTGGTTTTAATTTGCATTTCCCTAATGATTAGCAATGTTGAACATTTTTTCATATCGCTGTTGGCTATTTGTATGTCTTCTTTTGAGAAATGTCTATTCAGGCTCTTTGCTCATTTTGAAATCAGATTATTTGTCTTCTTGCTATTGAGTTGAGTTCTTTATATATTTTAGATATTAATCTCTAATAGATGTACGGCTCTCAGATATTGTCACCTAATCCATAGATTGTGTCTTTATACTGTCATTTCCTGGGCTGTGTAGAAGCTTTATAGTTTCTTGCAATTCCATTTGTTTATTTTTGCTTTGGTTGCCTGTACTTTGGGGGTCAAATCCAAAAACTCATTGACCAGACCAATGTCATACAGTTTTTCTCCTATGTTTTCTTCTAGTAGTTTTATAGTTTCAAGTCTTGTGCTTAAGTCTTTAATTCCTTTTGAGTTGATTTTTGTATATGGGATGAAATAAAGGTCCAATTTAATTCTTCTTTATGTGTATATCCATTTTTCCTAACACCATTTATTGAAGGGACTATCCTTTGCCCATGTGTATTCTTAGCATCTTTGTCAAAAATTAACTGACAGTGGTCGAGGGCGGAGCAAGATGGCTGAATAGGAACAGCTCCAGTCTCCAACTCCCAGCGCAAGCGACACAGAAGACCGGTGATTTCTGCATTTTCAACTGAGGTACTGGGTTCATCTCACTGGGGAGTGCCAGACAATCGGTGCTGGTCAGCTGCTGCAGCCCGACCAGCGAGAGCTGAAGCAGGGCGAGGCATCGCCTCACCTGGGAAGTGCAAGGGGGAAGGGAATCCCTTTTCCTAGCCAGGGGAACTGAGACACACAACACCTGGAAAATCGGGTAACTCCCACCCCAATACTGCGCTTTAAGCAAACAGGCACACCAGGAGATCATATCCCACACCTGGCCGGGAGGGTCCCACACCCACGGAGCCTCCCTCATTGCTAGCACAGCAGTCTGTGATCTACCGGCAAGGCAGCAGCGAGGCTGGGGGAGGGGTGCCCACCATTGCTGAGGCTTAAGTAGGTAAACAAAGCTGCTGGGAAGCTCGAACTGGGTGGAGCTCACAGCAGCTCAAGGAAACCTGCCTGTCTCTGTAGACTTCACCTCTGGGGACAGGGCACAGTAAACAATAACAAACGCAGCAGAAAGCTCTGCAGACGGAAACGACTCTGTCTGACAGCTTTGAAGAGAGCAGTGGATCTCCCAACACGGAGGTTGAGATCTGAGAAGGGACAGACTCCCTGCTCAAGTGGGTCCCTGACCCCTGAGTAGCCTAACTGGGAGACATCCCCCACTAGGGGCAGTCTGACACCCCACACCTCACAGGGTGGAGTACACCCCTGAGAGGAAGCTTCCAAAGCAAGAATCAGACAGGTACACTCGCTGTTCAGAAATATTCTATCTTCTGCAGCCTCTGCTGCTGATACCCAGGCAAACAGGGTCTGGAGTGGACCTCAAGCAATCTCCAACAGACCTACAGCTGAGGGTCCTGACTGTTAGAAGGAAAACTATCAAACAGGAAGGACACCTACACCAAAACCCCATCAGTACATCACCATCATCAAAGACCAGAGGCAGATAAAACCACAAAGATGGGGAAAAAGCAGGGCAGAAAAGCTGGAAATTCAAAAAATAAGAGCACATCTCCCCCGGCAAAGGAGTGCAGCTCATCGCCAGCAACGGATCAAAGCTGGACGGAGAATGACTTCGACGAGATGAGAGAAGAAGGCTTCAGTCCATCAAATTTCTCAGAGCTAAAGGAGGAATTACGTACCCAGGGCAAAGAAACTAAAAATCTTGAAAAAAAAGTGGAAGAATTGATGGCTAGAGTAATTAATGCAGAGAAGGTCATAAACGAAATGAAAGAGATGAAAACCATGACACGAGAAATACGTGACAAATGCACAAGCTTCAGTAACCGACTCGATCAACTGGAAGAAAGAATGTCAGCGATTGAGGATCAAATGAATGAAATGAAGCGAGAAGAGAAACCAAAAGAAAAAAGAAGAAAAAGAAATGAACAAAGCCTGCAAGAAGTATGGGATTATGTAAAAAGACCAAATCTACGTCTGATTGGGGTGCCTGAAAGTGAGGGGGAAAATGGAACCAAGTTGGAAAACACTCTTCAGGATATCATCCAGGAGAACTTCCCCAACCTAGTAGGGCAGGCCAACATTCAAATCCAGGAAATACAGAGAACGCCACAAAGATACTCCTCGAGAAGAGCAACTCCAAGACACATAATTGCCAGATTCACCAAAGTTGAAATGAAGGAAAAAATCTAAAGGGCAGCCAGAGAGAAAGGTCGGGTTACCCACAAAGGGAAGCCCATCAGACTAACAGCAGATCTCTCGGCAGAAACTCTACAAGCCAGAAGAGAGTGGGGGCCAATATTCAACATTCTTAAAGAAAAGAATTTTCAACCCAGAATTTTATATCCAGCCAAACTAAGTTTCATAAGTGAAGGAGAAATAAAATCCTTTACAGATAAGCAAATGCTTAGAGATTTTGTCACCACTAGGCCTGCCTTACAAGAGACCCTGAAGGAAGCACTAAACATGGAAAGGAACAACCGGTACCAGCCATTGCAAAAACATGCCAAAATGTAAAGACCATCAAGGCTAGGAAGAAACTGCATCAACTAACAAGCAAAATAACCAGTTAATATCATAATGGCAGGATCAAGTTCACACATAACAATCTTAACCTTAAATGTAAATGGACTAAATGCTCCAATTAAAAGACACAGACTGGCAAACTGGATAAAGAGTCAAGACCCATCAGTCTGCTGTATTCAGGAGACCCATCTCACACGCAGAGACATACATAGGCTCAAAATAAAGGGATTGAGGAAGTTTTACCAAGCAAATGGAGAACAAAAAAAAGCGGGGGTTGCAATACTAGTCTCTGATAAAACAGACTTTAAACCATCAAAGATCAAAAGAGACAAAGAAGGCCATTACATAATGGTAAAGGGATCAATTCAACAGGAAGAGCTAACTATCCTAAATATATATGCACCCAATACAGGAGCACCCAGATTCATAAAGCAAGTCCTTAGAGACTTACAAAGAGACTTAGACTCCCATACAATAATAATGGGAGACTTCAACACTCCACTGTCAACATTAGACAGATCAACGAGACAGAAAGTTAACAAGGATATCCAGGAATTGAACTCATCTCTGCAGCAAACAGACCTAATAGACATCTATAGAACTCTCCACCCCAAATCAACAGAATATACATTCTTCTCAGCACCACATCGTACTTACTCCAAAATTGACCACATAATTGGAAGTAAAGCACTCCTCAGCAAATGTACAAGAACAGAAATTATAACAAACTGTCTCTCAGACCACAGTGCAATCAAACTAGAACTCAGGACTAAGAAACTCAATCAAAACCGCTCAACTACATGGAAACTGAACAACCTGCTCCTGAATGACTACTGGGTACATAACGAAATGAAGGCAGAAATAAAGATGTTCTTTGAAACCAATGAGAACAAAGATACAACATACCAGAATCTCTGGGACACATTTAAAGCAGTGTGTAGAGGGAAATTTATAGCACTAAATGCCCACAAGAGAAAGCAGGAAAGATCTAAAATTGACACTCTAACATCGCAATTAAAAGAACTAGAGAAGCAAGAGCAAACACATTCGAAAGCTAGCAGAAGGCAAGAAATAACTAAGATCAGAGCAGAACTGAAGGAGATAGAGACACAAAAAACCCTCCAGAAAATCAATGAATCCAGGAGTTGGTTTTTTGAAAAGATCAACAAAATTGACAGACCGCTAGCAAGACTAATAAAGAAGAAAAGAGAGAAGAATCAAATCGACGCAATTAAAAATGATAAAGGGGATATCACCACCGACCCCACAAAAATACAAACTACCATCAGAGAATACTATAAACACCTCTATGCAAATAAACTGGAAAATCTAGAAGAAATGGATAATTTCCAGGACACTTACACTCTTCCAAGACTAAACCAGGAAGAAGTTGAATCCCTGAATAGACCAATAGCAGGCTCTGAAATTGAGGCAATAATTAATAGCCTACCAACCAAAAAAAGTCCAGGACCAGATGGATTCACAGCTGAATTCTACCAGAGGTACAAGGAGGAGTTGGTACCATTCCTTCTGAAACTATTCCAATCAATAGAAAAAGAGGGAATCCTCCCTAACTCATTTTATGAGGCCAACATCATCCTGATACCAAAGCCTGGCAGAGACACAACAAAAAAAGAGAATTTTAGACCAATATCCCTGATGAACATCGATGCAAAAATCCTCAATAAAATACTGGCAAACCGGATTCAGCAACACATCAAAAAGCTTATCCACCATGATCAAGTGGGCTTCATCCCTGGGATGCAAGGCTGGTTCAACATTCGCAAATCAATAAACATAATCCAGCATATAAACAGAACCAAAGACAAGAACCACATCATTATCTCAATAGATGCAGAAAAGGCTTTTGAAAAAATTCAACAGCCCTTCATGCTAAAAACGCTCAATAAATTCGGTATTGATGGAATGTACCTCAAAATAATAAGAGCTATTTATGACAAACCCACAGCCAATATCATACTGAATGGGCAAAAACTGGAAAAATTCCCTTTGAAAACTGGCACAAGACAGGGATGCCCTCTCTCACCACTCCTATTCAACATAGTGTTGGAAGTTCTGGCTAGGGCAATCAGGCAAGAGAAAGAAATCAAGGGGATTCAGTTAGGAAAAGAAGAAGTCAAATTGTCCTTGTTTGCAGATGACATGATTGTATATTTAGAAAACCCCATTGTCTCAGCCCAAAATCTCCTTAAGCTGATAAGCAACTTCAGCAAAGTCTCAGGATACAAAATTAATGTGCAAAAATCACAAGCATTCATATACACCAGTAACAGACAAACAGAGAGCCAAATCAGGAATGAACTTCCATTCACAATTGCTTCAAAGAGAATAAAATACCTAGGAATCCAACTTACAAGGGATGTAAAGGACCTCTTCAAGGAGAACTACAAACCACTGCTCAGTGAAATAAAAGAGGACACAAACAAATGGAAGAACATACCATGCTCATGGATAGGAAGAATCAATATCGTGAAAATGGCCATACTGCCCAAGGTAATTTATAGATTCAATGCCATCCCCATCAAGCTACCAATGAGCTTCTTCACAGAATTGGAAAAAACTGCTTTAAAGTTCATATGGAACCAAAAAAGAGCCCGCATCTCCAAGACAATCCTAAGTCAAAAGAACAAAGCTGGAGGCATCACGCTACCTGACTTCAAACTATACTACAAGGCTACAGTAACCAAAACAGCATGGTACTGGTACCAAAACAGAGATATAGACCAATGGAACAGAACAGAGTCCTCAGAAATAATACCACACATCTACAGCCATCTGATCTTTGACAAACCTGAGAGAAACAAGAAATGGGGAAAGGATTCCCTATTTAATAAATGGTGCTGGGAAAATTGGCTAGCCATAAGTAGAAAGCTGAAACTGGATCCTTTCCTTACTCCTTATACGAAAATTAATTCAAGATGGATTAGAGACTTAAATGTTAGACCTAATACCATAAAAATCCTAGAGGAAAACCTAGGTAGTACCATTCAGGACATAGGCATGGGCAAAGACTTCATGTCTAAAACACCAAAAGCAACAGCAGCAAAAGCCAAAATTGACAAATGGGATCTCATTAAACTAAAGAGCTTCTGCACAGCAAAAGAAACTACCATCAGAGTGAACAGGCAACCTACAGAATGGGAGAAAATTTTTGCAATCTACTCATCTGACAAAGGGCTAATATCTAGAACCTACAAAGAACTCAAACAAATTTACAAGAAAAAAACAAACAACCCCATCAAAAAGTGGGCAAAGGATATGAACAGACATTTCTCAAAAGAAGACATTCATACAGCCAACAGACACATGAAAAAATGCTCATCATCACTGGCCATCAGAGAAATGCAAATCAAAACCACAATGAGATACCATCTCACACCAGTTAGAATGGCGATCATTAAAAAGTCAGGAAACAACAGGTGCTGGAGAGGATGTGGAGAAATAGGAACACTTTTACACTGTTGGTGGGATTGTAAACTAGTTCAACCATTATGGAAAACAGTATGGCGATTCCTCAAGGATCTAGAACTAGATGTACCATACGACCCAGCCATCCCATTACTGGGTATATACCCAAAGGATTATAAATTATGCTGCTATAAAGACACATGCACACGTATGTTTATTGCAGCACTATTCACAATAGCAAAGACTTGGAATCAACCCAAATGTCCATCAGTGACAGATTGGATTAAGAAAATGTGGCACATATACACCATGGAATACTATGCAGCCATAAAAAAGGATGAGTTTGTGTCCTTTGTAGGGACATGGATGCAGCTGGAAACCATCATTCTTAGCAAGCTATCACAGGAACAGAAAACCAAACACCGCATGTTCTCACTCATAGGTGGGAACTGAACAATGAGATCACTTGGACTCGGGAAGGGGAACATCACACACTGGGGCCTATCATGGGCGGGGGGAGGGATTGCATTGGGAGTTATACCTGATGTAAATGACGAGTTGATGGGTGCAGCACACCAACATGGCACAAGTATACATATGTAACAAACCTGCACGTTATGCACATGTACCCTACAACTTAAAGTATAATAATAATAAATAAATTTAAAAAAAATTAATTGACAGTACATGTATAGGTTCATTTTTGGCTCCCCATTCTGTTCCATTGATCAGTGTGTCTATTTTTATGCCAGAACTTTGCTGTTTGAATTATTACTTTGTGGCATAGATTGAAAGCAGATAGTGTGAGGCCTCTAGCTTTGTTCTTTTTGCTCATGATTGCCTTGCCTAGTCAGGGATTTTTATTTGTGTGTGGTTGTAAATGAATTTTACTTACCTTTGTGTTGTGCATTATTCATTCTGAGACCCAAGTGTCCCTGCGATATGATTAGCCATCATCCAGAAAAACTTAGAACCCTCATACATTGCCAGTGAGATCGAAAAATGGCATAGCCACTTTGCAAAAGTATTTATTAGTTCCTCAAAATGTTAAGCATAGAGTTACAATATGACCCAGTATTCCACTCCTAGGTATATAAAAAGAAATGAAAGTATATGTATTAATCAGGATCCTCCAGAGGGACAGAACTAATCAGCTATATGAAAGGGAGTTTATTAAGAAAAACTGGCTCACATGATCTCAAGGAGAAGTCCTGCAATAGGCTATCTGCAAGCTGGGGAAGAAAGAAGCCAGTAGTGGCTCAGTCTGAGTCCAAAAGCCTCAAAAGCAGGGAAGCTGACAGTGCAGCCTTCAGTCTGTGACCAAAGGCCTGAGAGCCCCCGGCAAACCATTGGTGTAAGTCCAAGAGCCCAAAGGCCAAAGAACCTGAAGCCTGATGTCTAAGGGCAGGAGGGAGGGAAGGAAGCACCCCGCACGGGGAAAAAGTGAAAGCCAAAAGACTCAGCAAGCCAGCTTATCCCACCTTCTTCCACCTGTTTCATTTTAGCTACACTGGTAGCGGATTGGATGATGCCTGCCCACATTGAGGGTGGGTCTTCCTCTCCCAGACTCAGATGTCAGTCTCCTCCGGCAACATCCTCAAAGACACACCCAGAAACAATACTTTATCAGCTATCTAGACATCCTTCAGTCCAATCAAGTTGACACCTAATATTAACCATCACAGTGTATGTCCACACAAAAACTTGAACATAAGTGTTCACAGCAACATTATTCATAATAGCCAAAAAGTGGAAACAAATTAAATTTCTATCAACTAACATATGGATAAAAAAAATGTGGTATATCCATACAATGGAATATAATCTGGCTATTAAAAATGAAGTACTGATACATGCTACAATATAGATGAACCTTAAGAACGTTATGCTGAGTGAAAGAAGCCAGTCACAAAACATCACATATTGTATGATTCCATTTATATGGAATGTCTAGGACAGGCAAATCTATAGAGACAGAAAGTAAATTGGCAATTTTCTAGGGTTGCAGGGATGAAGGGGAAATGGAGAATAATAGCTGTGGCTATTAGGTTTCCTGATGGGGAGATGAAAATGTCCTAAAATGCATTGTGGTGATGATTGCACAACTCTGAATGTATTAAAAGTCACTGAACAACACACTTTAAATGGGTGAATTGTTTGGCATGTGAAATATAGCTCAATAATGCTGTTTTCAAAAAAACACGTAAATAACTATAAAAAAGCATTTTCAAACTATACACTCCTGATCACTCTAGTCTAAAACAATGCTTCTCAGTCTTTAGATCCATAGAATCACCTGGGTGTCTTGTTATACTGCAGGTGGTAATTCATTACCTCTCGATTTGGGCCTGATATTTGCATTTCTAACAAGTTCCCAGGTGATGCTGGTATTTCTTGTTCAGGAATCACACTTAGAGTAGCAAAGGATGTTTGAGGCATTTTCCTTTCCAGATGGCATACCAAAACCTCTGTAACAGGAGAAAAGGCTTAGGGAGGGGGGCTGATCAGTAGAAAAAGTTCCCAGCTGCTTTTTATATGCTCTCTAAATTGAACATGCCATTTAGCAGAGGTTTGAAAACAGTTGGCCCAAAATCTCATCAGAATCACCTGGAAGGATGGAGCGGGGGTGATGGTGAAGCAAGAGATTGCCTGGGCCACAAAATTTCAGGTCCCTATACCAGAGATCTGTTGCTGGATAGACTGGTTAGGTGGGTACTTTGAGTTGCCTCTCTTGGAGAGAGTAAGGGGATGTATGTTCTGTGTGTTTTAGAATTAGTATTCTTATTAATAAAAAGTACCCTCACCCACCCCATAGACAATTCTGTTATTCAGATAGATTTGGAGCCCACCAATGTAGAAGCCTTCTTTGCTCCCTTCTGGATCTTAAATTCTATGAGACAAGCTCCTTTATTCAGCTCAAACAGTTACTCTGTTTTCTGTATGACATGCATAATTTAGGGCCCTCTATCTATAGGAATCAAAGCTTAGTACATACTTCACCAACCATAAGGTCTACTGAGAGAGACTCACACATAAACCTATGTTACATTGCAGGGAAAATGCTCTAATATTCGTATGCACTTGCTTGAAGGAGAGATCTTCACCCTGAGCTCTAACTGAATCCATGGTGCCTTAGATCAAAGCTACACCCCATATAGCCACCTAAAAGCCAATCTTTTCTGAATTTTGCCCACAGAAGAGTCTTCCTCTTATGAAACTTCAGAATTTGTAGACTCCCTTTGAGATAACTTAAGCCTGACATCTTAATTAAGACTTTGGAATTTCCCTTTAGATCTCTTCTTTCCCCTTCAGTTTACACGCTCTATATAAAGGAACCTATTTCTTTTAAATGTCTCTTCCTTTCAAGGATGATTTCCATTCAAGGATGATCATATCTCTACACCCTACGTCTAGATTATGGTTTCTTTCCTCCTACATGTGTATTTAATAATATCTCTTCATCTGATTATAGCTTGTGCTTACTAGCTAAGGATATGTTGACATACCCCACCAAAGTCACAACTTCACTGCGTGGAGGGGAGTAGAGAGGTTTTCATTAAAAACGATTGTTCACTGTCATAGCACAGTACTACTTCAGTACTACTCTTCATCTCCAAAGCGTGGATGTGAAGAAGCAGACCAGTAATGTTGGCAGTGACAGCTGATCAGTTATCTTTTAAATTTTCTCATGAATACTAATTTTCTAAAGCAAACACTTTTCATCAATTAACGTTTGTCTTTTTTTTTTTTTTTTTTTTTTTTTGAGACAGAGTCTCGCTCTGTCACCCAGGCTGGAGTGCAGTGGCATGATTTCGACTCACTGCAGCCTCCATCATTGGGATTCCAGCAATTCTCCTGCCTCAGCCTCCCAGGTAGGTGAGATTACAGGCGTGCACTACCACACCCATCTAATTTTTGTAATTTTAGTAAAGACAGGCTTCACCATGTTGGCCAGGCTGATCTCGAACTCCTGATCTCAGGTGATCCACCACCTCTGCCTCCCAAAGTGCTGGAATTACAGGTGTGAGCCACCATGCCCAGCCAATTAACACTTTTAATAATAATAATTAATTTGATGATAATTTTGCTTAATCTTGAAAGTATTCCATAAAAGACAAATGGTAGGAGGTCCTAGAATTTTGAAGAACATGTTGTGGGAGAAAATTATACAACAGAGACATTTTTACCCATTAACTTTTATTTGTCTTATGTTATGAAAAGACTAGGGGTTTTTTTTACTAGTAATAGTAATATACTTCAGCCATTTCTTGGAAAGCCTCTTCTGTATGAAGCATGATGAAGTTACAAAGATCCATAAGCTAATTCTCCTACCCTCAGGGAACTCTGTTTAATAGAGGAAAGAGACACATAAACAGATGGTGACATTATATTAGATTGGTGCAAAAGTAATTGCGGTTTTTGCCATTAAAAGTAATGCTTTTTCACGGACCTAATAATTCGGAGGTGTGCTATGGTCAGAGAAGGGCCACTGTCTCGAGGGTTCACAAGAGGGGTCTCTAATCCAGATCCAGATGAGCGAGTTTCTTTGAGTCTAAAATAAAAAATAGCTAACATTCAGTGCTTGCTGTGTGCCAGGCACTCTTCAAGCACATCGCACACATTCGCACATTTAATCTTCACCAAAAATCCACAAGGAAAGTATTACTATTACCCTACTATCAAATGAAGCTTTTTAAAAAGGTTATTGACTTGCCCATGGTCATAAAGCTCTGTAGATGCTGGGTTGGAATCCAGCGTGAGGTCATTAGTATAATAACCTCTCAGAGATGTCCACATCATTATCCCCAGGCCCTAAAGGAGTTAAATTAAGAGTTGAAGATGGAGTTAAAATTGCTAATCAGTTGGCCTTAAGTAGGAACATAAGCCTGTGTAATCCAGGTGGGCCCAACACATTCATGAGGGTCCTTAGAAGTACAAGAGGGAGCAGAAGCAGCAGAGGAAGACGCAAACCACAGAAAACAGAAAGAGATGCAACATCACTGGCTTTGGAGATGGCGAAAGGGGCCCAAGGGTCCAGGAATGGAGATGATCTCCTCTAGAAGTTGCAAAAAACAAAGAAACAGGTTTTCCCCTAGAGCCTCTGGAAAGAAAACTGCCCTGCCAATATCTTGACTTTAGCCTATGAGACCCATTTCAGATTTCTGACCTCCAGAACTGCAAGATAATACATCATGTTGTTTGAAGCAAGCACGTTTGCAGTAATTTGTTACAGCACTGATAGGAAACTCATGCAAAGGCCCAACTCTTTCTCCTTCCAGTGGATAGGCTGAATTGCAGAACCTTCTTCCTGAGTGTTAAGTTAGAAAAAATGTAAGCTGATGCATAGCTTGGAAGATTTGGCCCAGAATTCCTTACTTTATCCTTATCTACTCTGAAAGTCACCACCAGCCTTTCACTCTCACACATTTCCCCATCCCTTTGGCATTTCTCAGCATATCTTTGATTCACTAGAAGGATTCGTGGTCTGATTTTCTAACAGAATATTGCCCAAAATGTCAGAGAATTATAAGCACAAGGCATTATCAGAAAGGGACAGTACTTTCATTAAACACTGTGACAACTCCTATCAGCCAGGCTATCACTCCTGCACCCATCACACCCGCTCCTGCAACTTTTGTAGAATGTGGGAGAAAGCCTAAGTATTAGATTCGAGCAAAAGCAACTGCGGTTTTCACCATTAAAAGTAATGGCAAAAAACACAATTACTTATGCACCAACCTAATAGTGGCTTGACAGTAAGTAGAGTTTTGTTGCACTCAGTGATGCCCCCAACACATAGTTGGTCTGGTTCTAGGCAGGGCAGTCTAAAGAGAGGAGAGTGCCTTGAATGTTCAGGCAGCTGCCTTGCCTACAACTCCCCAAGAATGAGAGAAGGGGAGAATCCAGCTCCAGGCTATAGGAGATCATTTTCACTGTTTCCTGTAAAGCTGCCAGAGACCATGAGAGCAAGTGAAGAGAGAGGCTTCTTCTCCCTGCTTACATGGGCACCAACCCACTGATCATTTTATCATCTTTGCAGTTCATCTCCCAAGCCTTCAAAACATTCTCTAGGTCTCTTGTATGTGGCACGCAGAACAAAGTGCAGTTCTCTGCAAAGATCCTTCTGACAGGCAGGCTGAAGGTCCTGGGCACCAACCTTGAGGCCATACAGTGTGCTGGAGTCTTGAGAGCTGATTGTTGAGTAGTCAGGAATTTTGCAAGCCACTGGGAGCATTTACACAATAGAATTGGACAAACGCCACAAATCAGGATTTATCCCCTCATCGTTCCTGCCCCCACCGCTGGTTTCTCAGGACACCACCTGGTAACACTGGCTGTATGCATGGTGCTTATTTATTTGCTTTTGAAAGTCAACAGGACAAGTAAGACTGCCATTCAGATTGCAGGCCATGAGGACGTAAAGACAGGCCAGTCCACCATCAGAAAAAATATAGCTCCCACGCCCAACACTGGCTCTATAACACAATGTAGATAAAAACACAATGTGTTACATTAGCAGGGCAGACAGGCTCACTGAGTTTCAGAGGAAAGAAAGAACATTTGCTGAAGATCAGAGGCATCTTCATGGAGGAATTAGTTGGGACTTTATTTCTTGTTTTACCAATAATTACTGAGTACCTCCCATGTGCTAAACCCTGTGCTAGGTTCTGCAGGGAATACAAAGGTGAACCCAGACAGGGATCCTCTCCTAGAAGATTGTGCGACTTTGAGGGAGCTCCAAGAAGGCCCCCAGGGCATCCGGGCTCTCAACTGGAGGTTGTTTCAAGATTGTTTTCCTTGGTCCCTGCTGCTGTCTCTGTCTTCAGATTTTCTGCTTCTCAACATCCCAATTTGACTTGCTTCTTGCCTTCTGTTCTCTGTTCCTCAGACTTTGGGACTTCATATTATAATTCTGGGTGTGGTTCTCCCCAGCCTTCCCATTTCCTTTTTCTTCCTGTAGCTCTCAGCTCATATGCCAGCCGCTCAGGCAGGCCTTTCACACCACATGCCACTGTAACCCCCACACACGTGCACACTGAGATCCAGCTATACTTTATTACATCACCCAGTTTCTTTCTTGCATGGCAGTTATCATAAACTGTACTTAAGTCGTTTATTTGCTTACTTTTTTATTGGCTGTCCCTACCACTACTACCTACCACTAAATCAGTTCTCTAAAGGCCAGGGACCATACCTATCTCATTCACCACCATATCCCTAACTCCTAGCACCATGCTAGTGCATTCAATGATAAATATTTAATTAATTGATACAAATACAAATGCAGTGAAATGATTGGACCTCAGAGGAGGGAGAGGTTATTTCAACTTGAAAGATCAGGAAAGACTTCACAGAAGAGATAGGATTTGAGCTGAATTTTTTTTTTTTTTTTTTTTTTTTTTTTTTTGAGATGGAGTCCTGTTCCGTAACCCAGGCTGGAGTGCAGTGGCGCGATCTCTGCTCACTGCAACCTCCGCCTCCTCGGTTCAAGCGATTCTCCTGCCTCAGCCTCCTGAGTAGCTTGGATTACAGGTGCCAGCCACCACGCCCGGCTAATTTTTTCTGTTTTTAGTAGAGACAGGATTTCACCCTGTTGGCCAGGCTGGTCTCCAACTCCTGACCTCAAGCCATCCACCCGCCTCAGCCTTCCAAAGTGCTGAGATTACAGGCAAGGGCCACAGCACCTAGCCTGAGCGGAATCGTAAAGGATAGGTAGGATTTGGGGAGCAGAAGGTACAAAGTGAGTAAAGGCATGCAAGAATAAGTAGGAACCAGCAGAGGAAGAGATAACAAGCGCACAACAGTTGCTCCAAAAAAGACTGGACATGTAGCCACTGCTATCAGTTCAACTATACATTTAGAACTTAAAATTTTGAAAACAGAAACATCTAATTTTTCTTTCCTTAAGACAGTGATTTCAAAATCAAGCTCCAGAGTCCTCTTCTGGAACAGCCTGGTTAGGGGTGAGTTGGAGGAGGGATTGTTTATCTGGACTTGCCTTCCCCACTCCCACCCTCAATTTCCCAACCTCAGTTAGCCAGAGCGGCTCTGCTTTTATCTATTCTGTTTGTGCTTTCAAGGAAGGTGGATCCTGTCTTTCTGGCTCTATCTTCTCTACGTGACAATATTTCCTTATGTTTCTTTTTTGTTTTCAACTCTCATGGGAAAATATGCTTTTCTTCTTTTTGTCTAAGTCTTAAACACCTTCCCTCCTTCCCCAGAGATCTGGACACACTGGATATCCATATGTAGATTTTCAGAGCAAAGATTTATTCTTTAAGAAGATAACACTTTCAAAACATAGGCTATTTCTTCTTTCTTATAAATCCTATGAGCCATAGCTAGATGTATTTGCAAAGTGTGTTTGTAATTATGTTACAAACGGCATCACGGCCATGTTTAAAGAAATGGAAATGGAGAAAATATATTTAGGTATCTAAGCAGAAAACAACTTTGCCTTCTGGGTTCTGGGATGGTGCTAAATTTTAATAGTAAATAGAAATAAATGGAGCAATTACTCTCCACTGCATTCTGAATATTCTGAACTGCATTTAAAAAGGTAATTTTAAAATTGAAAGTACCCTTATCAGCTCTTACATCTTTATGTTGACTTCTGCCTCTGATAGATTTCAGTCTTGCTGGTAATTTATTTCAAAGTAAAAGGAGAATCCATGACCTCCTTTCTCATTCTGTGATTCAAATCTATACTAATTTCTTCATAGACCACATGTTTTATTTCCATTTAAAAGGCACCCCTACAGAAACCCTAGTCTGTCATGGCTTGATCAAGGGCCATTTTATTTTATCTTTACTGGTATTACCTTTACTGATAAGAGCTTTAGATCCACAAAGACTCAGAAACTTTGCTATTGATTAATCTTTCCATGGCATTAAAGGTTGAATCCCTGCTGTAACAATTCCAGGGTAATTAAAATCGTATGGTAATAAATCCCATCCATCTAGGAGCCCATTCAAGAAATTCTAATGAACTAAATAACTTTAAATTTAGTTACAGTGGGATTTGGTCAATATTTTTCATATCTTACTGAAAAGTATAGAAGTAAAACTCAGGGTCTGACACAGATATAAACTTCAGGATTAAAAATTATGAAGTTTCTCTTATCTCATCAACCTACACAATCTCTACTGCTGGTGCTGCCATTCATGTTAGAAGTTCTTAGTTTCCGGTTCTAGTAACAGAAAGAAGTACAGCAATGGACTCATGCCATAGATCCGTACACACCATCGCCCAGCAGCTGGCTAGATGGCCTGTTGAAAACTCAATTATAGCAACAGCTGGGAGACAACACTCTGAATGGATTAAGACAGGATGTAGTTAGGCTTTAAGTTAACAACCAGTATAAGGGAATATAAGCAGAATATCTAGGTCCAGGAATCAAGAAGTGGAAATAGGAGTAGCTTCTCTTACTATTGCACCTATGAACCCGATTATATAATTTTTTTCTACCCATCCCTGCAACTTTGAGTTTGGTGGGTTTGGAGGTCTTAGTGTTTTGTTTTGTTTTTGTTTTGTTTTGTTTTGGTTTGGTTTGGTTTGGTTTGGTTTGGTTTGTTCAAGACAGGGTCTCTCTCTGTCACCCACGCTGGAGTACAGTGGCACCATCTCAGCTCACTGCAACCTCCACCCCCTGGATTCAAGCGATTCTCGTGCCTTGGCCTCCCAAGTAGCTGGGATTACAGGCACATGCCACCACGCCCAGCTAATTATTTGTATTTTCAGTAGAGACAGAGTTTCACCATGTTGGCCGGGCTGGTCTTGAACTCCTGACCTCAGGTGATCTGCCCACCTCAGCCTCCCAAAGTGCTGGGATTACAGGCATGAGTCACTTTGCCCAGCCGGTCTTGGTTCTTAAAAGAGAAATTCTTCCACAAGAAGACACAAAAAAAGCTGCACTGAATTGGAAGTTTAAAGGGTGCCTGATCATTCTGGGTTCCTTGCACCCCTGATCCAATAGGCAAAGGGTTATTCTTCTGGCTGGCTGGCATGATTTATCCCAACTACCAAAGGAAAATGAGGTTGCTGCTGCACAATGGTGGTGAGGAGGATTATGTTTGGCACCCAGAAGATTCATTCTCTAAGGTACTTCTTAATATTCCCATATCCAAGAATAAAAATTAATAAGAATTAAAAAAAAAAAAAGGCCAGATGCAGTGACTCACACCTGTAATCCCAGCACTTTGAGAGGCCAAGGTGGACAGATCACTTGAGGTCGGGAGTTCGAGACCAGCCTGGCTAACATGGTGAAACTCCGTCTCTACTAAAAATAAAAAAATTAGCCAGACATGGTTGTCTGCACCTGTAATCCCAGCTACTCAGGAGTCTGAGGCAGGAGAATCACTGGAATCCAGGAAGCAGAGGTTGCAGTGAGCCAAGATTGCACCACTGCACTCCAGCCTGGGCAACAAAGCAGTACTCTGTCTAAAAAATAATAATAATAATTACCAAAAAGAAAAAAAATGTTTAAGCAGAGCTACTAAAGATACAGATTCTTCAATAATGAAGGCTTGAATTAATTCATCAGGTAAATAATTCTGATCAGCTGAAATTCTGATCAAAACAAAGAAAACATTAAAGAGTAGTGGTAGAAGAAAGTTCAACAGCCTCCTTGTGACCATATATAGACATAGGGACTCTTAACAGCTACTCATATTTCCTTCCTTGCTTGTCCTATGTAGTTAGTGTGTTCATGAATATGTATATATGTGTGTATGTATTCATATAGTAATATGTATATTAGTATATGCTAGAAAATTATATTTGTATATATAATTACTTGTATATATAACTACTAGTATATTTATTTATAATTCTCTCTAGTCTTCTCTATTCCTTTATTATTGAATATAAGAATTGATGGTGGTGGTTAACATTGTGAATCACTGTTAGGTAACAAAATATTCAGGTGGAACTGTGACTGAATTTGAAAGGTCATTAACATAGTCTAGAGATATCCATCATGATTGTCTCATAGGGATGGACTTAATGACTTTTGGAACCTTTTGTTTCTTCATTTTGGGGAGAGGGTAAGGAATATTTTGGTCACACAAAATATTTGTTACCTTTTGTTAAGTGTTAGCATAAAGAAGTTTTGATTGTTGTATGGAAGTATAAATGTGTAGAAAAGTGATTATAAATGCTCAGTGGCCAAAAAGGTGAACTCTATCAAGTTATTGAACCATTGTCTTTCCATTTCAACTCACTGCCTATACTCTACTGATGGAGACTTCAACACTACTTTTTCAGTAATTAATAGAATGAACAAGTAGAAAGAAATGCATCAAGGATATAGAATTCCTAAATAATGCTATTGACTTGATCTCATTGACATTGCTGGAGCACTCTTCCCAACAACAGCGGAACACATGTTCTTTTCACATTCATATGAAACATTAACCATGATAGACCATATTCTTGGCCATAAAACAAATTTTAGCAACTCTAAAAAAATTGAAAAGATACAAAATATGTTCTCTGAGCATAAAACAGAATTAAATGAGAAAACGAGAAGTCAATCACAGGAAAACATCCAGAAAAATCGCTAAATATTTGGATTTTTTTTTTGAGATGGAGTCTTGCTCTGTCGCCAAGGCTGGAGTGCTGTGGCATGATCTCAGCTCACTGCAACCTCTGCTTCCTGGGTTCAAGCGATTCTCCTGTCTCAGCCTCCCTAGTAGCTGGGAGTACAGGTGCACACCACCACATCTGGCTAATTTTTGTATTTTTTTAGTAGAGACAGGGTTTCACCATGTTGGCCAGGCTGCTCTCAAACTCCTGACCAAGGTGGGTGATCCACCCACCTTGGCCTCCCAAAGTGCTGGGATTACAGGCGTGAGCCACCACGCCTGGCAATATTTTGAATTTAAGTCCCACAATATTCAGAAATTAAACAACACGTTTATAAATTACCTATTGGTTAAAGAAATCTAAAGGGAAGTTAGAAATGTTTTGAGGGAGGGGTATTGATATCTCTGACTGTCATTGTGAACTTGTCTATTTGTCCTTAAAGTTCTATCACGTATTTTGCTTCATGCATTTTGAAGCTCTGTTATTATATGCATAGACATTTAGAATGTTTATGTTCTCTAATTGACCAGTGTGTCATGATGAAATGATCCTCGTTACTCCTAGTAATAGTATTTGCTCTGAATCTACTTTATCCAATATTAATGTAGTCACTCCAGCTTTGTTTGATTAGCAGTAGCATAATATAGTTTTAATCTTTTTACCTTTAGCAAATTTGTATTATTATATTCAGGTTTGGTTTATTTTAAGCAGGATACCATTGAGTTTTGCCTTTTTATCCTGTCTGACAATCTCTGCCTTTTAATTAATGCTTAGATCATTTCCATTTAGTATGATTACAGATATGTGTGGGTTTAAAGCTACCATTTTGTTCCTTGTTTATTATTTGTCACCTCAGTTCTTATTTCATTGTTTCCTGCCTCTTTATTTTTTATTATTCCATTTTATTTGTTGACTCATTAGTTACACCTCCTTTTGTTTATTTTATATGATTGCTTTTGTGATTTTAGTGATGGCTTTAGTTATTTTGTTACTGAATGTCTTTTTTAGTGATGACTCTATCATAGTAATAATATGCCCTCAATTAATAATAATATACACTCAAGTAGTAATATACTACTTCACATATTGTATAACAGTATAACAATACAGTTATATTTCCCCTTCTCAGCCTTTGTACTGTCTTTATACATTTTACTTCTACATATGTTATAAACCCCACAACCTAATGGCATTATTTTTGTTTAAAATGATCACTTACATTTTAAGATATTTAAAAAATAAGAAAAATGTATTTGATATGTACCCACATATTTTCCATTTCTGGTATTCTTCAGTCCTTTAAATAGATCCAGATTTCCACTTGGTATAATTTGCCTTCACCTGAAGTACTTCCTTTAACACTTTCTGCAGCAAGTTTGCTATTAATACATTCTTTCACAGTTTATATGTCTGAAAAAGTCTTTATTTTGCCTTCATTTTTGACATTAATTTTTGCTATGTATAAAATTCTATTGTCAAAATTGTTGACAGTTTTTCTTTTAGTACTTTAAAGATGATCCACTGTCTTCTGTTTGCATTATTTCCAACAGGAAGTCTGCTCTCATACCTGTTCTATCCGTTATGTGTCTTTTTTTTTTCTGGCTAATTTTAAGATATTTCTTTTAATCAGTAGTTTTAAGAAACTTAAGATGTACCATCATATAGTTTTCCTCAGGTTTCTTGTATTTGAGGTTTATTTAGTTTTTTCAATCTGTAAGTTTTTCATCAAATTTGAAAAACTTTTAGTCATTAGTTTTTCAATATCGTACTCAACCACACACACACACCCCTACTTTGAGGACTCAAAATACACATGTATTAGGCTACTTAAAGTTGTCCCACAGTTCACTGATGCTCTGTTCTTTTTTTTTTTTTTTTTTGTCAGTGTTTTTTCTGTGTTTTGCTTTAGATATTTCCTATTGCTATGTCTTCAGGTTCAGTAATCTTTTCTTCTACAGTGTCTAATCTGTTTTAATCCTGCCCAATGTATTGCTCATCTCTAAAATTTCACTTTGAGTCTTCATCTATTTTCTATGTCTCTCCTTGATATGAATATTTTTCTTCTATATTCTTGAACATACTGGAAGATATTTATAATGATTACCTCAATATCCTTGTCTACTAATTCTATTATCTTCATCATTTCTAGGTCTGTTTGTATAAATTAATTTTTATCTTCATTATAAATTATGTTTTCCTTCTTCTTTGCATATGCCTTAAAATTTTTATTGGATGCCAGACATTGTGAATTTTACTATTGTGGGTTGTAGGTATCTTTAAATTTCTTTAAATAGTATAGAGTTTTAAGTAAGTTGGTAACAGTTTGATCCCCTTAAGCTGTTTGGCAGGACAAGAGAAGTATTTATTCTGGGCCTAATTTTTTCTCTACTACCAAGGCTAACACTTTTAACTACTCTGCCCAAAGTCCTGTGTATTGCAAGGTTTTTCCACCCTGGCTTGGGGCAACATGAATTATTTTCATCTCTGTGTGAACTCTAGGGATTGTTCCACTTGTTTTTCTTCTGACAGTTCTTTTTCCCGCCTCATTTTCTTCACATTCATGCTGTAAGCAATACTTAGCTGAAGTCTCCAGGACTCCGGGAATCTCTTGAGCTCTCCTTTTGGGAAGCTCTCTTCCCTCAGGTATACTGCCTTAAAAATTCTAATCATGTTTTATCCCCTTCTCCCAAATTCTCAACTCTGTCTCTTTAAGTCAGAGAGACCTTTGAGCTCCACTTGGATTCCTCCTTCTTCAGCTTTGGTCTGAAGACTCTCCAGGCAGTAAGCTGGGGTAGATCATAGGTTCTTTTTGTTTGTTTACCTTGTCTGGGAGATCACTCTCCTGTGCTTTCTGTTCTATGTGTGATAACTGTCATTTTCATATACTTGTGCTTGTTTTTTAGATGACTGGGGCAAGAGGGTAAATTTAATCTCTATTACTTGACTATGGCCAGAAGTGAGAGTTTTGTTTATTATTTCGAACTGAAAAAATACTTGCATATGGTTTAAAAAAATTAGACAATACAAAAGGGAATATGTTAAAAAGTAAGTCTTCCTTATACCTCATGCCACTAATGCTCCCAATTTCCTAATCCCTTCCTTTTCAGATGCAGTAACACATTTCTTATAAAATGTTTCATAAGGATTCTATGCATCTATTAGCATATGTATGAGAGAATACTATACACAACATTCTGTAGCCCCTACTTTCTTATGCTTAACAATATGTCTGGAGATGGTTCCATATGTGTGCACATGGTTCTCTTTATTTTTTGTGGCTGCAGAGTCTTTCACTGTATGGCTATAATACGATTTATTTAACCAGTTTCTGATTGATGGATATTCAAATGAGTTTCCAGCCCTCTACTATTATAAGCAATATTATAATGAATATTTTTGTACATAAATCTTGGGCACATATGACAATACCTTCTCTTAGTCCTTGTGGGCTACTATAACAAAATGCGATAGTAGTTTATAAACAACAGAAATTTATTTCTTACAGATCTGGAGATTGAGAAGTCTAGGATAAAATTGCCATCAAATTCAGTGTCTAGTGAGGGCCCATTTCCTGGCTCATAGATGACACTTTCTTGCTGTGTCTTCACATGGTGCGGCAAGAGTTCTCTTATGAGTTCTTTCCATAAGGACATTAATTCCATTCATGAGGGCTCCATTCTCATGACATAATCACCTCCCAAAGGCCCCACCTGCTACTACCATCACTTTGGGGATTCAGATTTTACCACATGAATTTTGAGGAGACACAAACATTCAGACCATAGTATAACTGTATGATAAATTCATAGAATTAGAATTGTTGGATCAAAAGGACTATGCATTTTACAAATAGAATAAGCAGAGTTAAATTGTCCTCAAAAGAGACTGCACCAATTTACATTCCCATCAGTAATGTCATAAGAGAGAGGCTGTTTAGCTTGGATGTTGCATAAAATAGGAAACAAAAATATTAAAGATCTGAGTAATGACAGGTTGAGCTCAGTGTTTCCACAAATCTTAGAAAGTAGGAAGGGGAAAGAGAAAGAAAGGAAACAATGAATTTCAGGTTGTGTGATTTAAACCAGGTTATGTTTATGATAAAAATGTATAATAGATAATTTTCCCCTTGTAAGATTTTTAAAAATATGCATGACTGTCAAAAGTAGAAACTATAACATTATCTGGTGGGGTTTTCAATGTATATAGGTTAATACATGTGAAAATTATAACATAAGTGGTAAAGAATAAAGGAAGCTATAAGGTTCAAAAGTCTCTATATTTTACCAGAAGTGAAAAGATATTAATTCTTATTATACCACAAAAGGTTAGAAATTTATATTGTAATTCTTAGAACAACCAGTTTTTATTTAAATGATACACAGAGATTTAGTCAAAAAACCAACAAATAAACTTAAATGGAATACTAAAAAATTTCAAAAACTCCAAAAGAAGACAAGAAAAAGGGAAGGAGAAAAAGAACAAAATGGTAGAACCTAACCATATCAATAATTACAAAATGCAAATCGTTTAACACACTAATTAAAAAACAGAGATTATCAGATTGTATAAAAAATAAGATCCAAGTAGATGTTCTTTACAAGAAACTCATTTTAATATAGTGATGTGGCTATGTTAAAAAAATGGAGCAGTTTTAGCTGTGACACATAAAGAAACTAGAAGTCATCACTCCTGTCTTTACAACAAGAAAAAAGTGGAACAAACTGAAAATCAATGACTTTTTTTTTGACCCATCAAAGAACTGAGGTTGCAGGGCAAACCATCACCCCAAAATTGATAGAGGCAAATATAGACAATCACAGCCCAGATCAGCTGACCCAAAGCAGAAGTTGCTGGAGACATAAACTGAGGGATGAAAACTACCAGAGCCTTATCTGATCGGGGAAAAAAATTGCTAAACAACATCCCCCTTAGCCTTTCCTCCCTGCCAGGGGGTGGGAAAAGCTAAGAAACATTTTTGAGGCCACAGCCCAGGGACACAGGCTCACAAAAAACTGAGACTTATTATAAGAATATAGAATGCTTCTTATTTCCATACCTTGTCACCTTATCAGCAGAGTTCTAGTATAATACCAGTGGACTAGAGTTGAAAGAGCTGCAAGGTGAGGGCTCTATTTAAGGAGTTCTTAGAAAATTCCAAAGACAACAGGAGAGACAAAAACAAGAACACTAGAAGAAATTGAAGTCTCTGGCAGTTACAGATTCAGTGAACATTAACATAAAACCTCATATTAAAAGTTATTTGCCCAAGATCTCATCATTCAATACATCATGTCTGGCTTTCAACAACAAAAAAAAAGTGCAAGCCGTGTGAAAATGCAAGAATAAACCCAGTCAACGCAAGCAACAGAACCAAGACTCAGATCAAGATACTGGCAGGGTTGACTTCTGAGACCTCTCCTTTGAGCTTATAGATAGTCATCTTCTCTTTGTATCTCCACATAGTTTTCCCTCTGTATATGTGTCCCGATCTCTTTTTATAAGGATACCACTCATACTGGAACAGGACTCACCCTAATGACCTCATTTAACCTTAAGTATCTTTTTATCTGTATTGCCAAATATAGTCACATTCCGAGGTATAAAGGTTAAAACTTCCATGTATGAATTTTGGGGAGACACAATTCAAGCCATAACAAGGGACATTCTGCCAAATACCTGAGCATATGCCTCAAAGCTGCCAACACTGTCAAAACCAGGGAAGTCTGAGAAACTGTCAGAGTTCAGAGGAACCTATGGAGATGTGACAACTACATGTAACAGGGTATCCTAGATGAGATCCTGGAACCAAAAAAAGGACATTAGGTAAAAACTAAGGTTATCTGAATAAATTATATATATTAGTAATAAGGGTCAATACTGGCTCATTAATTATAACAAATGTACCATAGTAATGTAAGATATTAATGTAGGGGAAACTGGGCGAGGGACATATGGGAACTATCTGTACTATCTTTTCAATTTTTCTATAAATCTAAAATCATTCTAAAAAAGGGAGTATTTTTTTTAAGGATGGAAAAAGATATATTATGCTGGAAGTATTTTCAAATGTCCAACAAAGAGTTCTAGACAGAACATAAAAGAACCATTATACTTCAATAAAAAGAAACTTCAATTTAAAATATAGATAGCTCTTCCTGGAACACTCATGCTCTGCAGCTTCCCAGGCTGGGCTGCAAACATATTATAAAAAATAAAATAAAATAATAAAAAGTGTATGGACAAAAGAGTTGGACTGGCATGTCACCAAAAGGATACATATATGGTAAATACATATATCATAAGATACTTAATATTAGTTATTACAGAAATGTAAATCAAGATTATATACCATGAGGTACAACTACAAACTCACTAAAATGTTGTAAATTAATAAAACTGAATATATTAAATGTGAAGATGTAGATCAACTGAACTCTCATTCATTGCTGGCAGGAATATAAAATGATACAACTGCTTTTTGACAGTTTCTTAAAATGTTCAATATATCCCAATTATATGTCCCAGACTTTCCACTCCAAAATATTTACCCAAGAAAAATAAAAACACGTGTCTACAGGAGGACTTATATGTGAATGTTCATAGCAGTTTTATTTGTAATATCCAAAAACTCAGAACAAACCAAGTGTCCATAAACAGGTGAGTGAATAAAGTATGATAAAGTATAACTAAGGAATAAAAACAGACTACAGATACATGCAAGATGGATGAATCTCAAAATCATTATGCTGAGTGAAAGAAGGCATAACATCTAAAAAAAGAGCTTATCTACATAAAATACTGGAAAATACAAACAGCCTATAATGGCAGAAATCATATCAGTGCTTGCCCAGAGATGGATAGGAGGAGCAGGAAGGAGGAATGACAAAAAGGCACAAGAAAATTTTGGAAGATGGTGGTTCATTATTTTGACACAATAGTTTCACAGGTATATAAATACGTCAAAACTTCTCAAACTGTACACTTTGAATAGATGCAGTTTATTATATGTCAATTATGTCTCAAAGCTGTTAAAAAGTTTACTAATAAATCATCTTTGAAAAAAACAAACTAAATATATAAACAGATTTCCAGTATCTAATTAGCAAGAGCCTTCAAAATATGACTCTTTTCTAGGAAACGAAATCTGCCTTCAAGGCCTGGCATTTCTTCCCATCATGTAGGTCTCCCCAAACACTCCTGGTAGCCCAGCTTCCTTTCCCTAACCTTCACTCATCCGCTCCTGTTGTCCCTCCACCTAACCAGATCTCTCATCTTTCAATGCCCAACTGCCAATTCAGCTCGCTCCCTCTGACTGCCTATGATTCTCATAGCCAGTCTCTCACATTATCTAATGTAACTGCTTCCTATCTTGCACTAAGCTTTAGATATAGTGAATGCTCAATATTTATTGAATGGAAAAATGAGCTTGAATCATCAGTTACATGATTATTACTCTTACTTTTTTTTATTAGATCATAAACTAATAGTATCCTAGTGAAAGATAACTATTTTTCTGTATAAGGAGATTTTACACTATAAATGTGTTAAATCCTCCCAGATTCAATGCAATCCCAAGTTTTAAGAGTCTGATTAACTTAAATCTAACCGAAACACTTCAAGTAACAAGGATTTCTCTTTTTAATTCTTGGAACTTTGTTCTTCAAACTAGGATCTTAAAATGGAGAAATCAATGATATCAATCAATTGAATGGAACTGGGTTCCTGAAACTAGGTTCTTAAAATGGAGAAAAGATTAGCAAGTAGAGTAACTTGGGGCCAAAAGACGTAATAAAATAGCTATGGAAAAGATGGCACAGAACGAAAACACAGCAGTGGCAGTGGGAATAGAAATAAAGTGAATTCAAGAGATAGAAGCTTTGAGACTAAATGGTGGATGGAGGGAAAAGGAAGCATCAAGGAGAGCAGTCTGGGACACAATTGGTTCTCCATGTACATTACTTTATTGTATCCTCACAGCAACCCTGTAAAGTACTATTGTCTCCATTTCATAGATGGAGAAACTGAGGCACAGAAGCATTAAGAAACCTGCTAAGTCATACAACGAGTAAGATAAACAGGGCACTAGCATGATGAGAAAGCAACATAGGCAATATGGCAGACAACATAGATTGTTTTGGCCGCTCAGCACCTACCTCCCTGCTGCTGATAACAATTCTAAAAGAATTGCTATGGGGATGCTGCATCTTCTCTATTTTCATCCCATGCACTTCATATGGCCCAAAAGTGGACATATTGGGTATCACCAGCATTTACTTTGCACTCGTTTTTTGGCAAATAACCCAAGAATTGGCATGGATGGGGAAATGACCCAAGTTCTTTGAAATCTAAGGCATCTAGATTCAATTCTAGAATTTTCATTTGAACTATTAGGAAAGCAGGTACTCTTTTTTTGCAAGAAGGAACATTTGAACTGAAAAGCAGTTCTGAGTTCTGTGGTTGTCTTGCCCTATAAGAAGAAAGCCTAACAAAGAATGAAACCAACACAGCAGAAGTTAGAACTATGAGATGGAGAGAAACCAGGTTCTGGAGACATTATCCAAGCCACTGTATCCAGTTTTCCTTGGAGCTAGACTAACCCTACACCTTCAACAATATTCATAAGTTATCTTTTTAGTCAAGTAGTTAGAGTTAGGTTTTCTGTCTCAGCTTCAACTTTGACCGGAAAGAGCCCTACCTGATAGATAAGGGTTTCTCTCTCTGGACAGAGATGACTTGAACATGTTTTTAGGTTGAGATGAGGCTAGTTGAGTAGAAAATTGTTTAGCAGATAATAATATAAGAAAAGCTTTATTTTACTTGTTTATATATTTATTTAGCCCTGGGTAGTACAGATTGTCTTCCATATTTTATTCCCGCTATGTGTACATCCCATTATCATTCAAGGAAAGTGCCTCTGAAGCAAAATAAAAGCTCAATATCCAAAGAATGATTATACACCATGGTCTACTCACTAAATGCAAAAATCTTTTTAAAACATCTTTTTTAATTTCTAGGACTCCCTCATCTCATGTATTCACATGTCCAGCTGCCATTTAGCTTTCAAGAATTAGCTCAATGGTGTCAAACTCTGGAAAGATGCTCCTTTAATTTTCCTCAGCCCTATCTTACAAGCTAAATTAGAGGCCTCTATTTGATGTCCCATGTCTCATGTATATGAGGATCACAGCAATTTTAACAACCACCATAGAATCACATGATTGCCAACCCTCCAGACTTGATGAGCTCCATTAAACCATGACGGAGACACAGTAAATGCAAGGAAATCAGAGTGGAGAAGAAACCATGTTACTGCTACCCTCCCAGATAGCCTCTCTCGAACTCTGAGTATGCTAATGAAAGAACCTGTAATTTGCTACTCCAAAATAATGAAAAGCATTAGAAGTAACTCATTTTCTCTTAATGTTTAGGATCTGTTTTTATTAATGGCCTTTTTGGTCTGACTATACTTACCAAGCTTTGAGGCTAAAGAAAAAATAAATTGCACCTAATTTACATGAAGATAGAGGCTTAGGGAGGAATGCTTTCATCTGACTGCATGCAGTATAGTGGAAAGAAAGGATCAGGCATGTACATGCAGTTATTTTATTTGTGTGCTCCCATGTATTTAAGGAAAAAACACCCTACATTTCTGAGTTTTTGCTTCTACTCAATATGCTTTTGAAAATCAGAACTGGTTAGAGAAGGGAGTTAAACCAACTAACACTGGTCTCTGCCTTTCTTTGTGAGTTGCCCTTTCAACAAATCTTATATTTTCATGGGCCTGAAGAGCAACAGCAGAAATTGCAAGAAGCCTGGCAGGATGGTGACATGGGATGCAGGCAAAAGCAAAAGTAAAATTCATAATTGAGTTTCACATGGAAAGTTGGAAAATTGCCCACTTTTAAAAGTATTTTAACTCCCTCTATCTAGTCATTATGAAATCTAGGAGCCACCTGCAAACTATGTGTTCAATCGTTTCCTTCAAATTGACTCTTTCCTAAATCAGTCAGTTTTAACATCCATTGTCATTAGCATAGAGTTTAAGAAACTTAGATGTCTTTGAGAAGACATCCAAAATGTGGCAGAATATGACACATGATAATATGTGACACTGACTATGTGAATTATCAAAGGCGAGTCATAGTTCTATTTATTCTGCTAAAGTATACTCTGCAGAAATTGTTTATTGAGACAAACATGGAAAATAAACTATGAGTGCCATCTCTCTAAGTCTAGGTCCTCTGGAAAGATGAGCCTGAGGCAAGGGTTAAAGTACAGATGCTTTCTTCGAGAGGTGCAGGCCTAGGAGGAAGGGAAGGTGAAGAAAAGTGGGAGTGAGACAAAGAAAGATGTAAAGCAAAGGCTAGATTACTGTGCAGGCTATTCCTTTACAATGAGTCACAAAGAGATGTAGCAGATCATTGAGCAGGTTCATTTCCTGGAGCTACAGGACTTTTCTGGCAGGGCTTCAAAGAGGAACTGTACCTCAGAGAAATCTATAGAACGGAGAAAGGAAATAGAATCTATCTGCCCAGTTTCTGCATGGCTCCCATTTCCTATTGGTTAAGGTTTACCCCATAGGCAGCTAACTCCCCTACATTGCCAGGCCATGTCATCCAGCCACCTGGTGGCCACTGGAAAAGCCAAATTCCACATCCTGCAAGACACCATCCCACTCAGGTCTAGAAAGAGAAGGAGTGACTTGTCACATGTGAGCTGGTGGAGGGAAGGTTCATGAAGCCCTGGGGCTTCAACTTAGGGAGGCCTGCAAAGCTTTTTACATTCTCCCTTTAAGATGTATCCCTGATCAAGGCTGCATTGGGGCAGTTCAAGTTGGAAAATATGTCAGTCAACAAACACTAAAGGAACACTCATTAGAAATTTACTTAGTATAACTTAGGTTCTGTACAGGATATTAAGATGTTTGTAACTCAACCTTTGCCCTTAAAATAACCAGACATGCATGGATATCAGAGCTCTGGGCTACTAAAGCTATTAAGATTTCCAGGGCAGGATACCTAAGAAGAGGGAGCTGCACATGGGAAGGGCCCCAGAAGTATGCATAGGATTAACTGCATCTCCTTAGTTATCTAGTGCTGCTCAACAAATTACCCAAAATGTAGCAGCTTAAAATAACACTCATTTATTATCTCCTGGCTTTTGTGGCTCAGGAATCCATTCATGGTTTACCTGAGTCCTCTTCTTCAAGGATTTCCACAAGGCTGCAATCTGCCAGGGCTAGGGTCTCACCTGAGAGCTCAACTGGGGAGGATTCTTTTCCAAATTCACTTTCCTATTGCTGGAATGATTCAGTTCCTTGAGGGCTGTTGGACTGTTTATATGAGAGCAGAAGAAAGGTTTAAAATTAATGAAATAACTAAACACCAAGAGAAGCTAGAAAAAGATAAGCAAATTAAACCTAAAATAAGCAGAAGGTGAACATAATAACGATACCACAGAAATCAATGAAATAAAAAATAGATGATACAGAAAATTAATAAGATCAAAAATCGACTCCTTGTGGCAGAATTCATAAACCCCTAGCAAACCTCAAGAGAAAAATAGAGAAAAGGCAAATTGCCAATATCAGTATTCACAGGGGATGTCACTACAGAAACCATGGCATCAAATGTATCATATAGGAGCAATATGAACAACTTTATGCCAATAAATTAAATAACTTCAATAAAATGAACAAATTCCTTGAAAAATTCAACTTATCAAGTAACGAATATGTTACATCACAGAAGATCCCCAGGGCCCTGTTTGTCACAATGGAAGGGAAAACTGCAAGAAATGCTATAAAGGAAGCTCTTCAGAATAAAAAGAAATGACATCATAGGGTAACTCAGATCTACTGGAAGGAATAAAGAGCACCAAAAATGGTAGCCTGTGGATGAATATAAAAACTATAGTCATTGGCTGTGGGGCTCAGCCAATGTTGTGCTGATCTCAGTGCCGAACAACAGCCTGAGCTGTTGTTCGGCACTCAGATGTTCCAAAGCACTATTAAAAATGTATGGATCGCCATGAAGCCCTCCTATACCCAAGCATGCCAGGAGATTTGGGTAGGAATGGGGTTGATAAGCATTATTGCTTATAAAATCAGAAGTGCTGATAAAAGAAGTAAAGCTTAGAAAGCTTTGAGTCCTGCACCTGCTCATGGTCATCACTAACCCGTTTTACTTAGATGAAACATCAGTCTGCCTGTAAATTTACACAAGCTGTGTTAGATGGGAGCACAGAACATCGCTGTATACTTGCATAAGTGTGGTCTATTTCATGGCATGAGTAAGTGTATCTGTGAGATGCAACACTAAAGCAAACTACATGTTTTTTCTTCTCTTAATTTAAGACATTTGACCCTCTAAGGCAAACATTGTAACACAGTGTTGTTAGGTTTAAAATTTATATCAAAATTATATGATTCCATTTGTATGAAATGTTCAGCAAATCCACAGAGACAGAAAATAGATGAGTGGTTTCTAGGGGCTGGGAGTAGAGAGGAATACAGAATGAGTACTAATGAGTATTGCCTTTCTTTTAGGAGTGAGAAAAATGTTCTGGATTAAATGCTCTGGTTTTGCAACTTTGTGAATATAATAAAAACTACTGAATTATATACTTTAAAGGGGTGAATCATATATATGGTGTGTGAATTATATCTCCCAAAAATGTAAGAAGATACAATATATATGAAAAAACAGCCAAAAGGATGAGAAAAAAATCGCAACCATATTATTACAAGTTTTCTGTAATTTTCCTGAAGTAATTCAGTAGAAAGTCTAAGAAGACTGTAAGTTAATGATGGATATGTAATCCTTAGAGCAATCAATATAAAAATAAATAAAAGGAACTATAGTTAAAAAGCCAAAGTGAAAACCTTCTGCTTCCAATTATGGGAGAGTAACAAGGACTAGACTTAAGCTTTTTGGTTGGAAAACTGAACAAAACGTGTGTAACAACTGCTCAGACATTGGACAACGAACAACACAGGACAGTGATCCATGAAAGAACAGAAACAGACAACCGGGCCCCGTACTGACCGCAGCATTTTGCTTGTACTCAATATCTGGATTATGGGTACCCAGGTTGGAGGAGTCATGCAGAGCCTGGGAGCCTCACGAAAATGAAGAGATGGAAATGAGAGTTTGGGGAGACTGAGACAGTTGAAAGCTGTGGGCCAGGATCTGAATAGGAGAGAGGTAAGAAGATGAGAAGACCCAGAGATTTGCATATAGGTCTACTTGAGTCTGATGAGTGCTGGATTATGCATACAAAGAGTGAAACATCGCAAGACAAAGTAAAAAAGAACCAGGGAGTTGTAAACATAGAATTCCCCAGAGCTCACACCTGGTAAAAAGACAATAGCTCTGACCAGCCAGGGTGGAGAGTTCTCAGTGGTTACCCAGGGAATTCCTAATCACAATGAAATGATCACAACTATAGCATCTTGCTTAATATATCAAAAGAATTAATATCACTGCAAACAAAATTCACCAGTCCATTAAAAAAACACAAATACACAATGAACATGTGGAGTTTAAGAAAAGATCACTTATATTAGAAAATGTATTAATATAATTCACCATATTAAATAGATCAAAAAGAAAAATCACATAATTGATTCCACAGATGCTGAAAGACTTTTAAAAAATTTAAACTCCATTCTTGATATTCCAAAAAAACTCTTGATAAAAACACATACATGCTTCCTAAAGATGATAAAATACGATTTCAACTATAGGACTTTGCTTAATGAGGAAACACTAGATATATTTATATTAAAGACAGAAAGAAACAAAGACAGAAAAAAGACAATCATATCCATTATAACAATTGCTTTACATTGTTCTGAAAGATTAAATTAAAAAAGGAGAAAGATACAAAATTTACAAAAATGTACAATAAAGGAGGAAGTAAAAGTATGAGAATTTATGGTTGTGATATAATTGTTCACCTAGAAAACTCAAAAAGAATTAACTGAAAATTTAAACTACAAGCTCAAATGGAAACATTTTTGCAGTTCCACAAGATTTTTTATTTACAGTTTTTAGGATTCCATAGGAACACTGGGGAAAGATAGCAAAATATTTAGGATTTTAACTTAGTCATAATTTCATGCTCATTATATTTAGGTATCCCCCTAATATCTGCAAATAATTTCCAGCTATCTTTGACATATTCCTAAAATGAGAGAGAAAACGTTTTAAAAATCTCTTCTGTACCACTGAGGAGCTAAGAAAATTTAAAGACATTCTCAGAAGCCAAATGTAAGGAGAAAGCCATGAAGTGAAGTAAACCAGTGGCTGCCCTGGGGTCTTCCCCAACAGTGGTGGCTTAGAGTTTCAGTTTTTTGGCTTTTGTTTTTGTTTTTCTGTTTTTGTTTTTGTTTTTTGAGACAGAGTCTCTCTCTGTCGCCCAGGCTGGAGTGCGGTGGCGCGATCTCGGCTTCCGGGTTCACGCCACTCTCCTGCCTCAGCCTCCGGAGCAGCTGGGACTACAGGCGCCCGTCACCACGCCCGGCTAATTTTTTTGTATTTTTAGTAGAGACGGGGTTTCACTGTGTTAGCCAGGATGGTCTCGATCTCCTGACCTCGTGATCCGCCCACCTCAGCCTCCCAAAGTGCTGGGACTACAGGCGGGAGCCACCGCGTCCAGCGGAGTTTCAGTTTAAGTAGTTCACATGAAAATAAAGTCTAGAGCCTGCACGAAATGGAAAGAAATCGAATCAGACCTTCGTATCAAGTCAGGATCCCCAAAAGATGACATTCACAGCAGAAAAGCTGACTAGAAAAAAAAAAAAAAAGGTGTTCCACATAGGCGGATAAGAAAACTTGCTTGTTATCTTAAGTCTTATTTTCTTAAGAGGTACGTTTGACATCTTGCTTAAAAATTCATAACCACAAGTTACCTTGTCATGAGTTTGGGGCTGGAATCCAGCCTGTCTGTAAAGCCGGAGAAATCCAAGCTGAGAATGTATGGTAGCACAGGTCCGGATTGTTAGTGCTGCCAGGTGCCCGGAAATAGCAAGCCCAGTTCCTCTGGGGAGAAATGTCCTGAATTCAGGCCTCAAAGAATAAAGATCCGAGTTCAGTAAGTCTACACACAGACGTGCACAAGGGAAACGAGCCATCTTGAATGAGAGTCAGCCTAGGAAACAATGGGATGAAGACCACAGACACCACAACCACTGAAATAATCACATGGTGAGGATAAAATTAGGATACCTAATGTGTGTAAAGAAAGAAACGAGGGGATTGAAATTATGGCATTAGAACCAGAGTTTTTAAGTGACCAAACTGATTTGGAAAAAAAAATTAAACTTGTAAACATAAAAATATACTAATTGAATTTAGAAATCCCTTGGATAGTTTGAATCACCCATTAGGCACAACTGAAGACTAAACTATTAAGCTGGCAATATGACTAAAGAAAATATAGGGTCTGGGGTCCTTATATTAATCTCTAATTTAGACATGAAACTGTGTATTCATGACAATAGGACAATAGCGGTGAAAAGATGACCACGGACTATGGTAAAGGCAACTAGAAATCCACCAAATAACTGTCCCCTTCTATTGAATGCAGGGGTGGTCGAGAGTCCACTGTTCAGATAAAGCTTAAATTTCTAAGTTTCTCCCCTGCAACTAGTTGTGGCCATGTGGCTAGATCACTCCAATAAAATACAAAGGAAACGACGTGTAAAACTTCCAGATCAAGGCTTTTTAAAAGTGGGCGTACCCCCTCCACGTCCTCTCTTCGTTGCCCCCCGTTTGCAGGTGTAGATGCTGAGCTGTAGGAGATGCTGGAGCCACAGATCCAAGCAGCCCCGCTTTATCCTGCTTTGTGTTTCCTCATAGCACTCGTGACCATATGACATGGGATATATTTATGTATTTATCACTTATATCCCCACATTCAAGTGTAAATTCCATGTGAGTCTGAACTAGGTTTAGTTAATTGCTGTATCCCTGTGTCTAGAGTTCAGGTTGGTACTAGTACATGTTAGAGATATAATAAATATCTGAGTGAATACAATTGTTTATAAGCCCCACCCCAAGTGGGTCTTAGGCAGCCAGCCTGGTGTGCAAACTACTGCTGAAGCTCATATGAAGTAAATTCTCCAATATTAAAATATGGGCCTGGCACAGCATTTCTCTGCATGAGCTATGTTTCCAATGGCATCTAGGAAACAGACACCACGAAAGTCTACCCTTTCAAAGCCAGGGCACCAGCTCTGGGCACCTCAGGGAGCAGAACCTCTGTTCATTTTGTTCTCTGTCTGGTTTTTCAAGGCTACCACATGCCCTGTTCTTATCTGGGTGGGAACGTGACTGCAGCTTTGTAGCCTTTGTGAAGGGAGATGCGCCACTTTGTCTCAGGAGCCAGAGTTCGAAGGAGACTTCAGAGCTTGCTGAGTGCTACCTTCTTTGGTTGTGAAATTGGTCTCTTTTGGTTTCTAATTTTCTAATTTTGTAGTCTTAAAATTTTAATGACATACCAGAAGTAACAAAGAATGGAATCATGCTGAATAGCAGCTAGGAACAATCAGATAAATAATACTTTTTATGCGTTTAGAACCTCATCATTTACAAAAGGTTTTCACATACCTTATTGTACCTAGAACTTCTCAACAGCTCTGTATGAAGACAGTGACCCCATTTTGCAGAGAAGGAAACTGAGGCTCCCAAAAGTTGTTTGTCTTTTTTAAAATGGCACTGTTGATGAGTGGTAGTGTTAAGACTTAGCCCCTTCTGTTTCCAAATCTCAAGGTGTCTCCATTATACTATTTAATAAGATTGAGAAGAATGAACTTGGATCTATGTCACACACCATATGGCACAATGTCAGTGCCATCATCATCACTCTAATATCTATTAGATATTTATTTTGTGCCAGATTCATGCTAAGTGTTTTATGTGCATTATCCAATGTAATCCTCACAATGACCCAAAATGGAGAAACCATTATTTTCAAAGAGGAAACTGAGGCCAAGAGATTGAGGAATACTTGCTTGGGTTACAAAACTGGGTCGAAGCAAGAGTGAGTTTTAAACTAAGTTCTATCTAATTCTAGACCACAACCTCATCTTTTCTCTACTGAAAAGTTGATGTCATAAAGACAAAACATTAATGTCACTGAGGTTCATGTCCTCATCTTCTCTTTCCTATACTATTAGAAAAGTTCCTCTCCAAACTTTCTCCATATCTGAAGTCTTGACTACCTCCCCTCCCTCAATTCTGTCTCCAGACTAAAGTCTCAGTCACCTTTCCAAAAGGCAACTGAACAGGGAGAATCCCCTGTTTGAAAAACCTCCACTAATTCCAAATCATCTCCTGATGAAGATCAAACTCTGTATTATCTTATTACATGCCTTTCACAAATAAGTCCTAACCTGCTCTTCCAGATACATTCTGGCAGCTTCACTCTGCTCAGCCTACATTTTCACCATGGTATTCTCAGATTTGTCTTTTTTTTACAATGCTCTTTCTGCCCAAGATGCTCATATCTGTCTTCTCTATCTGGCAGACTTGTACTCACCTTCTTTTGGATTAAAGATGTCTATGGTGGTTATCCTGAACCTTTCTCACCACTGTATGCGTGATGTATGGATAACCCTTTTAGTTCAAAGATCTCTCCACCCCTAGGACCGGCACCAAAGAGACCACACTCAGGGAGCTCTTCATATTTGGATTTGACCTGCACAATAAGCCTCTGGACCTTGCAACAATGCCACAGTGGAACATGACTTTTGGGAAAGAGATGAGAATGACTTTGCATGTGGGAGAGACATTCACTGTTTTGGCCACAGGACTGGCTATGGTACATACATTCCAAAGATCATCAAATTGATTCCTCTTTGACCTGTGTGCACATTCCACTTCTTCATCAAAATGTGGAATTTCATTTCCCCTGTCCTTCTAACTTGGCTGGTTCTGTGGCTCTTTTGACCAGTATAATGTGGCTTTTGACCAAGAGAATCTAGTACTCCTAAGTTCAGGCCTTAAACTTCCATTTCATTCTTCTTATAGCCCAGCAACTTTATTATGGAGGCTCAAGCCACATAAAGAGGCCACATGGGGAAAAACTGAAGTGCTCTATTGAACAGACTCAGCCAGGATCCCAACCAGTAGCCAGTACTAACTGCCAGCCATGTGGGTGAGTCATCTTGGATGTTCCAACCTAGTTGAGCACTAAGATAACTCAGCCATTGCCAACATTACAGGAAGAAACTTCAAGCTGAGCCCAGTCAACCTAAAGAATTATGGAATATTATAAAGGATTGTTGTTTTAAGCTACTAGGTATTGGGGTAGTTTGTGATGCAGCAATAGATACCTGAAACAAACCACAATGCCTAGAACAGTTTGTGGCACTTAGTAGATGCACAGAAATGAGCTGATAATGAACAAATGAATGACAGTAGTAAGTATCTTTGATATATTTCTAAGTAAAGGCTTCAAATGACCCTGTCACCGTAGCCACAGCTCATTAGGCCAGGCATGAACAACTGACATTATTGCAACTTCTGCAATGTCCAAGGAGAAGAGCTTAGCCCAACATAGCCAACTGTGACAACTAAAGCAATCAGATCCTCTATTCAAGAGTCATAATGTGAAATACACAAAAGAAGTCAGCAGCTGGTAGTAGGGTGAAAAGGTGCAATTCTTGTACATGTGAGCACAACCATGAAGCCATAGAGGTCAGGGATCAGTAGAGGTCCTAAGGCAATGGGATATATGAAGCAATGAAAACATAAGACACACTTCTGAGATAGGAGGAAGAGTAAAGTATAGGCAGTTGGTAACCTAGAGGAGTGGTAGAGATTACAGAGAGTAGCTGAGACACCATAACCGCAAAGCAGTAGAGTAGAAAGTAACAGATTTTGCTTCTTAAAGGAAAACCAAATAGGTCAGTTGCTAAAACCTAAATTATATTCTACAGGATCAATTCCTCTTCTTCCAAAAGCCCTAGCCATGCAACTACTCTGTCTTTATTACTTCCATATAGAGTCATAAAATATAACCTTATCACATGAGGAAAACTATGCATGTCATAGTTCTTTGTAACTTGAAAGTATCTTTCCCAGGTGTTCTATATATGTTTGCTAAACTGAACTGGATGGATAAATGTTTTTCTGGGAAGCGATGGGATACGAAGAAATTTTTTTGAAATCCCATCTGCATTATGACACTCAATTTATGCTTTGTAATAATCAGTATTATACTATATTGTGCTGTGGTGACAAATACTCTCTCTCATCTCAGTGGCTTATGTTTCTCACAAAATCTGCTCCAAGTCTGGGTAATCATAGCGCAGCTACCCTCCATAATGGCTCAATATCTCCATATCAACTTGTACTTTCATGAAAGCTGAAGCACTGTATTGCAGACGCTGTTGAGGCCACCCCCTCACTGACATTCACTTTAACCTGCCAATGGCTGCTTTCTTCAAACACCCTTTGCTCTAGTAAGACCCTTTGCTCTAGTAAGTGGTTGTCTAGCTCCCAGAGCATGCTTACAGGGAAAACTGGAAGTGCTAGAGAATTATTATGCCCAGAAGCAGCTCTCAGCCAGCAACAGATAGGGAATCAGTGGATAAATACCCCAGCCTCAGTTGGAATAATTCTGCAGCAAGTTCTACCCTGACTCCAAGAATTCCCCAGTAGTATTGAAATCCAGTTGCCAATAGCAATTACAGGCTTTATAAGGCACCCTTTGCTGGCTTCCTTTCCTTGGTTGTCTTACTTCCCTGTTCCCTTACTGGTGTTTCTTCCCAAACTATTTGCACTCAAATCCTTGCCTCAGGGTCAGCCTATGGAGGTAGCAAACCAAGGAAGCCCTAGAAAATTGCACCAACTATTAAGAAGCTACCATCCAGAAGTGACACTTCTGCTTACCTATCTTTCGCCAAAGCAAGTCATCTGACCATGCCTAACTGTATGTGGGTGGGAAAGGCCACTCCTTCCTAATATCTTCCAGAAGTAGGAGGGGCCAGAGATAGGTGAACCAGAGTTACTCTGCCACATACTTTTTGCAAGGTAGAGAGAACATTTGAAAGGAGTTAGAACTTCTGTCCCATGACTTAGTTTCCTCAACTGACCTGACACTCTGAGAAGGAGGGTGAGGCTATTTTTAAGCCCTGGAGGGCTTTGCTTCCCCTTCTTAGAGCCCAAGCACATTTATTTTAGAGCACAGGAAAGCAAGCTGAGAGGGCAGTTAAAAGAGAGACAATAGGTAGTAAAACAATAACTTAACAAAGATCTGGGCAGCATGCCCATAGCCACGACAGTATGTCCCTTTGGTTAAAGGCACAAGTGTAAATGTTGTCACCGTTCCATCCTGGAGAAAGGCAGAGAGTGCCTTTTAACATCCACAATTATTTACTTTTTGAACATACTGAATAATTTTGTGCCTGGCACAAGATTAAAACCTGCAGATGCAGAGATAAAAGACCCAGTTCCCAGGGAATACACTTTTCTGGCTGAGAAAGGAGAGTAAACATCTAAACAGAAGATACGATAGATCTGAAAGTGTGGAAGTTTTAAGAAAAAATGTGTTGTAAATACTCTAAATGCCACTCCTTTTCTTTCCTTCCCTTCACAGCAAAACTTCTTAAATGCATTGTTTAAATGTATTAGTTTTCTATTGCTGCTATAACGAATTACCGTAAACACAATGGCTTAAAACGATACAAATTTATCATTTTTTAGTTCTATAGGTCAGAAGTCCAACATGGGTCCCACTGAGTTAAAATCAAGGTGTTAGCAGGGCTGTGTTTTTTTGTTTTTGTTTTGTTTTGTTTTTCTCTGGAGCACTAGGGGAGAATCTATTTCCTTGTCTTTTCCAAACTTGAAAGGCTGCCCACATTCCTTGGTTCATGGCCGCCTCCTCCATCTTCAAAGCTAGCAATATTACATCTTTACGAATGTTCTTCTGTCAACACTTTTCTCTCCAAACAGACTGAAAAGGTTCTCCACTTTTTTTTTTGTTTTTTGTTTGTTTGTTTGTTTTTTGAGACGGAGTCTCGCTCTGTCGCCCAGGCTGGAGTGCAGTGGCGCGATCTCAGCTCACTGCAACCTCTGCCTCCCGGGTTCACGCCATTCTCCTGCCTCAGCCTCCCCAGCAGCTGGGACTACAGGCCCCCGCCACCATGCCCGGCTAATTTTTTGTATTTTTAGTAGAGATGGGGTTTCACCGTGTCAGCCAGGATGGTCTCCATCTCCTGACCTCATGATCCACCCACCTCGGCCTCCCAAAGTGCTGGGATTACAGGTGTGAGCCACCGCGCCTGGCCAGGTTCTCCACTTTTAAACATGTATGTGATTAGATTGAGCCCGTCCAGATAACCCAGGATAATTTCCCCTGTGCCCTAAGTCACATCAACAAAGTCCCTTTTGTTATGTAAGCTAATCTATTCACAGCTTCTGGGGACTAGTGTGTGGATATCTTTGGGTAGCCATTATTTTTCCTACCACAATACATTAAACATTTTAAAAACACACCTTACCACATATAAGGAGAGAATACATGCACAAAATCAACATTCAGAGTGTAAAAATGAACAATTCACAGACATAGATTTGCAGACAGTGTCACCAGATGGAAGAAAGAACATTTTTGCTTGCAATTAAGGAAATGCACATTTAAAGCAACTTTAATGCCATTTTATACCTTATACACTGGCAAAAATAAATAATAATCTTAATAATCCAATGTGGCTTGATTAATACATTCCCTGAATGTGGCTTCAGGGAAATATATTGTTGATGATGCTGTAAATTGTTTTAATCTTTCTAAAAAGCAATTTGGCAATAAGTAACAAGTTGCTCATGTCTTTTTTCCAAATAAATCATCTTTAGAGATATTGACCTAACTAAATGACCCCAAAGAGAAAATTTTAGAAGTCATTGGTCTAAACAAGCCTTCACAGTCACATTATTTATAAGAGAAAGAAACTGGAAATAACCCAGATGTCCAAAAATAGAGCTACAGATGAGCAAACTGTGACATATTTGCATGATGGATTGCTCTATAATCATTAAAAAGACAAGTTTATGGATTATGTTGACTCAAGATTATGTAGGCTTGAAATATTATTAATAAAAGGGCAAAGTACAAAATAGTAAGTGCATAGCTATTTCAACTATAAAAAAATAAATATAGTCTGTAAATTATAGTTATAAAATAAAGAAAATAGGGATGTAATAATTTAATGTTTAATATGTTTTAAAACTAAAGTGCTCATATTCTAGTTTAAAAGGATGATGTGGATATTGTGGTGAATTATTAGACAAAAGTTATTTAAGGGAAGTTAGACCATACACATTTATGTATATGGACTGTACCTATGAAGAAACATTGACAGGGCCCTGTCACATATTCAGCCCTAGGTACAGGGTTCACAGCAAGTAGAAAAGAAGAGTAATTGGCCGGGCACAGTGGCTCAAGCCTGTAATCCCAGCACTTTGGGAGGCCGAGACGGGTGGATCACGAGGTCAGGAGATCGAGACCATCCTGGCTAACACGGTGAAACCCCGTTTCTACTAAAAAATACAAAAAACTAGCCGGGCGAGGTGGCGGGCGCCTGTAGTCCCAGCTACTCAGGAGGCTGAGGCAGGAGAATGGCGTGAACCCGGGAGGCGGAGCTTGCAGTGAGCCGAGATCCGGTCACTGCACTCCAGCCCGGGCGACAGAGCAAGACTCCGTCTCAAAAAAAAAAAAAAAAAAAAAAAAAAAAAAAAAAAAAAAGAAGAGTAAGATAGGGCCCTTGGGCTTGATAAACATTCAAGAAACAAGAAGGGCACAAGAGATGAGAATATAGACTTTTTTTTGGTTCAATTTTATGGAAAAGACAAAAACCAAAGGGTTTTAAAATTGTGTTTTCAGAAACTCTAAATTTTACAAATCCTAGAGTTCTCTGAGACATTTAGTGAATGGAATTAGGTTTTAGGTAATGATTAGGAATCACTGACATGTAACTATTTTATTTTTGTAAAAATGCTTATTTTTAACGACTGTTTTTATTTCACAATGCTCTTTCAAAATTATTAGACACCATGGAATAGAACAAAAATGAAAGTAAAGCACATCTCCTAAAAATCGATCCCAGTCCCAAGAAATAATCCCTGTTAATATTTTATAAACGTCATTTTAGCCAGGCTCATTTAATCAGGTTCAACCAGAGACACAGAACTGGTAGGAGATATATAGCAATAGAATTTATTGCAGGGGAGTGGTTTACATAACTACAGTGGCTGGCTAGGTAAGTCTGAGATCCATAAGACAGGCCATCTGGAAGAGCAGAGCAGAACTCTAGGGCACAGGCAGAAGCAGCTGAACACAGGCAGAATTTCTTCTTTTTCAGGGAAACCTCAGCTCTGCTCTTAAAGGCTTTTCAGTAGAATGAGACCCACTCAAGTTACCTAGGAAAATCTCACTAACTTAAAGCCAGCTCATTATGAATTTTAATCAGAGCTAAAGAAATACCTTCACAACAATACCTAGATGAGTGTTTGATTAACTGGGAAGTTTAGCCAAGTGCAGTTGACACGTCAAAAAGATCATCTCAGTGCATCCCTTGTCAACTTGGCCTCCATACACATCTCCTCAAACCATATTTAATCTCCAGATAGGGACAATAACAAAGTCATGCTCTGCTTTACATGATACAACTATCTTTTTTACAACCGAAATCAAGCTAATCTTTTCCCCAAAAAAGGATGCAAAGTCCTCAGGTGATGTTCACTCTTCTATTTTGATAGCCTGTAACTTAAACACTGTGATACAAAGATAATCATTACTTAATACATCTTACGTGAGAGGATAAGGGTATAATAATGAGAAGAAAACAAAAAAAAATTGTTTATATATATAAACATATTCACTAAAAATAAGAAAGAAATACTCGTAACAACTACAGTCCTCATTTCTGCAACTGGTTACCTGGTCATAGTATTTATGACTGCACTCCTCCACTGCCCACTCCATATTCCCTTTGCCCTTAGCAAGCACCTGAGCTGGCCATAGTTCTTTACCTGGTAGTGTGACCCGAGCCTTCATTCCTAAAGGATCTGAGACATTAGTAGTCCTTCCTGAATTGGGTTGTTGTAGTTTTCCATTGATTTGTAGTAATCACAAGGCACAGTAGTACTAAGAGGTATTCTAAGGAGTCTTCTGTATTCTAGACAAACTCTTCCTTATCTCCACTGTGTGCCCAATTTTTCTGCGGTAACCAGGATCAATCATGCCAGCCAGTACAATAACTGCTTGCCTGTGGATTCATAGGCATGAGGAGCACAAAGTGACTGGGTGGCAGTCTCAACTTCCAGGTCAATGGATCACTGTTGTATCGCTTGGAAGAAGTATTTTTCCCTTTGAAACTAAAACCTATATAGATCATCAAAATCTAAGTGTGTGGAGACAGAAAGCAAAAACTTTGCTAGTGGATCACCAGCCATGCCCGTTTTTACCCTTTGACTCCTAAACTCATGAATTCTGGCTATGGGAGCAACAACACCACAGATTGGATGTTGATTCAGAGCATATACAACAACCCAGAGGACACTGTCCTCACCCCACCAGCTGGCTGTAATTGAGTCTTCAAAGGACCATTCCACTATCTTATCAAGCCAACTGCTTCAGGTTGGTAGAAAACATGGAAGCCAAATGATGGCACTTAATTGCTAAAGGCAAGGTAGATATGGTTACCATAGTGGATAATGGAGTCAAAGAAGTAATCAGAATCGTTTGACTCACAGAGACCTATGACTTTGGATAGTTAATCATGGTGTCCTATATGGCAGATGCGTGGTTGCCAGAGGCTGAGGAAGACTGGGGAAATAACTGCTAATGGTACAGGGTTTCCTTTGAGGGGGGGAGGAAATGTCCCAGAATTAGACAGTGGTAATGGTTGCAAAATTTTATGAATATATTAAAGCTATTGAATCGTATACTTTAAAAGGGTGGGTTTTATGGTATGGAATTAATGGTATGTGATAAATAACAATGTTTCTACTTTTTAAAAATGCATGCAATATGTATTCACGTAGAAAAACAAGAAAGTACACACATATAACAATGAAGAAAATAAAATCACTTAAAGTTCAAAAAAGGTGAATAGAAAAGTAAAATACAATTTCAACTTTAAGGCACTCATCTTTTGGTACTTTGTATCTACAAACTAAGAGCAATATGACATATAAAATGCTATGAAAACTATGACCTACATATGACAAGAATGAAATACTTCTAGACTATCTTTCCCATGATATGCACAGATGTGACTACCTGCCTGCAAGCCTTACACCCTCACAAGCATCCATTATAATTAATGTAGAAGATTTCAACAGGGTTTCTGTCCCAAAAAGAAAAGAAGACCCACCCTCTGGTACTGGCCCATGCCTAGGTGAGCTCTCGAAGTGGTTGCTGAACTGTAGGTGATCTGGCAGAGAAGACTGAGCCAAACAATATTAAGGAATCTACTCCAGTAGAATGACTTTGCTAAGAGTTTTTGCTTTCTGTAAATTTTGTTACTTAAAGTACAGCATTTAGCTATCCCCATTCTATGTGTTGTTTGCTCCTACACATGCTCTTCAGTCTCCGGGGGAACTCCAAAGAACAAAGTGTGGAGCTTGATAGAACCCTCCACCTTCTAGGTATTCGCAGCACATCCAGGCCCACCTAGCAGCTCCTGTGGTTGAAGGAACTTCAGCAAGACCTGTCGAGTATGTCATTGTCTAAGAAATCTACAAACGTCTTTCATGCAACGGGCCATGTCCAGTGCTAGGTCACCTTAGTCTTTCTCCAATATCAAAATGGGACATTCTGGAGCTTCAGAGCCTTTTGTCTCCAGAGAAGCTGAGAAATGCTCACTTTCTCCGTTCATGCTCAGTGACCTCCCCTTCTATTTCTTCAGCCAGCTAGCACTACCCTGTCTGTGGGAGGCAGCTGGAAGGAGTGCTTTGGAGATAGCCTGTCTAATTACTTAATGTACATTTCAATCAAGGATGTTGTGCTCACAATTTTGTTTTTTGATTCATCCCTCTTTCACTTTTGTGGTTTCAATAATGTGATACAAGAGCCTGTCCCTTCCCCTGTTCCTTGAAACAGAATCTTGATGCTGATGGGTCAGCTAAGCACAGGAAGGACCAACTAGCTTCACATCGGGAAAAACTACCGTACAGAATCTTAACCAACTCTTTCCATCTGGTAGAGAGAAAGAAAAGGAGAGAGAATTGGTTTGACAACACTGTGGGAGGGGGCGGGAAGGGGCCAAACCTCCAGGCTACAAGTATTCTAGTATTCACTTCCCACTCATCACTTTAAATATCTATTCTTTTATGTTTCCACATCCTTGTAATCAGTTCTTGTCAGTGGGAATTGTATTGTGAATTCACACCTTGAATTCCTTAGTTCTGTGACTAGAGGAGTTCATAGAACCTAAAAGTTTGACCTGAATAAAATCCTAAGAGCAGAGATGGGGATAAAGGGAAAGTAAGAGCCCACAGGTAGTTCTCTCAGAGGAGGGAGAGCTGGAAGACAGAATGCCACAGAAGGCCTAGGAGCAGGTGGAGTGTTCAGTCCTTTGAATAAAGTTAGCAAGTGAGGTTTTTGTGGAGGTCCTCAGTGAGACACTGGGCCTATGGAATTAACAAGGTATTATGTTCAAGGCCAGGATATGGGCAGCAGAATCTGTTCCACTCTCAGTTCAGTGAGTCCAGGGGTTTGTCTGGGCTGCATCAGAATTACCTGGGGGAGGTGATTTAAACTTATCACATTCATAAATACGTGCATGTGCACACAGAGAGAGAGAGAGACAGGGAGGGAGAGAGAGAAAGGGAGGTGATACTAGAATGGGTCCTGGTAGAGAAAGCGGGCAAGGGTGGTTTGAAAATGGATGGGCACAGTGGCTCATGCCTATAATTCCAGCACTTTGGGAAGCCAAGGTGGGCAGATTGCTTGAGGTCAGTCATTCAAGGCCAGCCTGGACAACATGGCAAAACCCCATCTCTATTAATATTAGCCTATAGTCCCAGCTACTGAGGTGGCTTGAACAGGAGAATTGCTTGAACCCAGGAGGTGGAGGTTACAGTGAGCTGAGATTGTGCCACTGCACTCCAGCCTGGGCGACAGAGCGAGACTCTGTCTCAAAAAAAAAGAAAAGAAAAGCTCCCTAGTTTATTCTGCTACATGACCTTATCCACAACCCAACCATTGTCCTAACTTAACATGGAAAAAGTCACAGAAAACTCTTTTTTCCTTCTTGTCACAAATGCCATTTCCCTCAATGTGCCAGGTAGGACAGTAAGCACAATCCAAACTGGAGGAAGAATAGACTAGGGAACGTAGTGGCTCACTTCAGTGTGGCTTCAGGTGCAACTTGATGTAGGACTTAAGTGATGTCATCTAAATAAGATCCCCACTCCCTCCATTTCTCTGTCTCCACCTCATCAGTGTTGGTTCCATGCTCTGGTCTCATGTGGTCATAGATGACTGTGGAGGTTTGAGCTACTACATCCTTTCTCCTTCGTGTCCAACAAGAAGAGAGTAAGAATCTTTCCCAGGATTCCTGATGGCTATCATTGCCTGTCATTGGCCTATTCCTGAACTGTTCGTTGTGCCCAAGAGAATGTGACCTTACAACACTGTAGCAAGTGTATTCAGTAGTAATTCCCCAGTCTCTTCCCCAAAGGGATCTACTTCTGTTTACTAGGATAGCTATACGTTGGAGAAATGGGAGTGCCCAGACTTTTCAAAGATTTGTATACTGAAATTGATACTCAGAAACCCTAAATGCCCTCATAGCCTGGGACCAGGCAATAAATGGGGTCCTGGCCCAAGTCTGGCTCACAGTGGACCCACTAGGTACAGACAGCTACCTGTTTTTCCAGTCTTCACATGAATAACTAGAATGGAGATACCTGATAGTTGGTAGAATCGAATGCTTTACACTGGTTCCTTGACCTGTGAGGTAAGATATTCTAGGGAAGAGGGTCAAGTAGAAGTATCTGAAACTGCCCCAAACCCCTGACTAAGAGAGTATATAAAAAATAGGGCTACTTCTCGGGGAAATGACACAGATTAGTGCCACCTTCAAAAGCTTTTAATGAATTTAGGGTTAGTGGTCCTTCTATATCCTCCTTTAATTCGCCACGTGGCCTCTACTAAAACAAGATGGGGCATGGTGGATAAGAATAGACTATGGCAAACTCAACCAAGTAGTAACCCCAATTGCAGCGGCTGTGCCCGACATGATATCTCTACTACAGCAGATGAACCATGGCTTCCAGCACATTGCATGTGGCCACTGACCTGGTATCTGTGTTCTTGTTCATTCCTACCAGGAAGAGGGATAAGTAGTTCACAATCACATAGGACAGAAAACCCTACATGGTTATGGTCTGGCTCCAGGGCTATGTTAACTCTATTACCTTCTGGCATAATACAGTCTGAGGGCACCTGGACGGCCTGACACTCTGAAGAACATTGGTTTGGTCCACAACATCAGTGATGTCAGATTAATCAGAACTGATCATCCAGGAGTAGGAAATATGTTGGAGCATGGGAAGACACATAGACTCCAGGGGTGAGAGGTAAATTCTACAAAGATGCAGGGGACCACCATATAAGTGAAGATTCTAGATGGATCCAGGGCATGCTGGGACATCCTCTCCAAAATAAAATACAAATGTTTGCATCTCACACCTTCCATCATTAAGAAAGAAGCACATCTGGTAGATGTTTTGGGGTTCTGGTACAGCACATTTGGAATATTGTTCCATCCCATCTATTGGGTAGCTCAGAGGCTGCCAGCTTTACGTGGGGCCCTGGGCAAGAAAAGGCTCTGAAGTAGATTCAGGCTGAGGGGCAAGTAGCCCTGCTTCTTGAACCATGCAACCCAGTAGTCCCTATGGTACCTGAAGTATCTGTGGTAAGAGAAGATGCTGTGAGGTGTTTCATCACATGCTACAGTAGGAGCATTGCATTGTAGACCCCTAATGTTTTTGAGCAGGGGCATACCATCTGCAGCAGAGAACCTTGCACTATGCATGACCCAAAAGCAGCTATTAGTACACTACTGAGCCTCAGTGGAGAAAGATTATCTCATTTTAATAAAAATAGAGCATGGACCATTAAGTGACCATGCAGTCAGAGCCGCCCATCAGCAGGTAGGTTCTGTCAAAGGTGAGCAATCCTTCATAAGATGGAAGTGGTGCGTCCAGGATCAGTCACAAGCAGGGCCAGAGGGCATAAGTAAGCAGCACATGGGGAAGGCCCAGAACCCCTCTGCTTCTGGGCCCCTGCTCATACCTAGGGCTACATGGAAGTGGGCAAGCTTTTGAATGAGGATGATAGTAGACTAGTCCTGTTTCGTGGATGGGTTGGCTTGGCATAATCAGGTAAGTCTGCTGCTGACTTACACCACCACATCGTTATGGCTCTGGAAGACAGGGAGGTCCTCCTAATGGGCATAGTTCTAGGGAGTGCACCTAGCTACTCACTTTATATGGAAAAAGAAGTGCCCTGCATTAAGAATATATGCAGGTTCATGCAGAGTGGCAATGGCTTGACAAGTTGATCAGAAGCTTGGAAAGAAAAATGGAGTATCAGGGTTAAAAAGATCTGAGAAAGGGACATATGGACTTATAGGATGGGGAAAAATCATGAAACAAAGTAAATACAATGTAAAAGAAAACAAGGAATTACTTTAATTTTAGATTAGTACTGGGTACAATTAGACTTTCCTTTTGATTTTAGGCAACTTCGTTGTTTTTAAAGGGAAATACTGTATATAGCGACGGGAATTCTCACAGCTACCTCCACCAGCTCTTCCCTGGCATGTTAGGCACCCAAAAGTGTCTTCCAGACAGCCAAGAAACTGGTCTGAAGTGCTATCTGGAATGTTCTAGGATGGGAAAAAGGGATTGGTTCTAGCCAGCATGAGAGAAAAGAAGGTTGAGAGTTTTGTAATACATGTGGGTTTTTATTATGTTAAATTCAAAGTCTATTATGTATTCCCTTTAGAAATTTATTTTATGGCTGCCTTTTTCCCTGGGGGATTTGTGATGGCAAACAGGAGTGGATGAGTGTATCAGTCAGGATAAGCCAGGATGCAGCAAAACATGGCTCTACCTACCCGGTGGCTTAGAACGACAAGGTTTGTTTCTCCCTCATTCTACTTATCCAGTGTGTTAGGCCGTTCTTTCATTGCTCTAAAGAAATACCAGAGACTGGGTACTTTATAAAGAAAAGAGGCTTAATCGGCTTCTGGCTCTGCAGGCTGTACAAACATGGCACTGGCATCTGCTCAGCTTCTGGGGAGGCTCAGGGAGCTTTTACTCATGGTAGAAGCAGGAGCGGGCATCTTATGGCAGAGGAAGAGCCAGAAAGAGTGGGGGAGGGAGGTGCCACATACTTTAAAAAAAACGAGGTCCCCTGAGAACTCAAGCATTATCACAAGGACAGTACAAAGCCATGAGGGATCCACCTCCATTACCCAAACACCTCCCACCAGGCCCTACCTCCAACACTGAGGATTACAGTTCAACATGAGATTTGGTGCGGACATATATTCAAACCATATCATTCCTCCCATGACCCTCCAAATCTCATGCGCTTCTCACATTGCAAAATATAATCATGCCTTACCAACAGTCCCCCAGAGTCTTAATTCATTCCAGCCTCGACTCAATGAAAAGACCCAAGTTCACAGTCTCATCTGGAAATGAGCCCCTTTCACCTCTAAGCATGTAAAATCAAAACAAGTTAGTTACTTCCAAGATACAGTGGGAGTACAGGCATTTGGTAAGCATTCCTGTTCCCAAACAGAGAAACCAGCCAAAACAAAGAGGCTGCGGGCCCCAGGCAAGTTCAAAATCCAGTAGGGCAGTCATTAAATCCTAAAGCTCCAAAATAATTTCTTTTGTCTCCATGTGCCAGATCCAGGACACACTGCTGCAAGGAATCTTTGGGCAGCTCTGCCCCTTCAGCTTTGTAGGGTACATTCCCCCATGGCTTCTCTCATAGGCTGTCAAGTGCCTGCAGCTTTTCCAGGTGCAGAGTGCAAGCTGCAGGTGTATCTACTTTCTGGGATCTGGAGGACAGTGGGCCCCTTCCCATAGCTCCACTAGGCAGTGGCCCAGTGGGCACTTTGTGTGGACCCTACAACGCCATTTTTCCCCTCCACACTGCCCTAGTAAAGGTTCTTTGTGAGGGCTCTGCCTCTGCACGAGACACCTAGGCTTTCTCATACATCCTCTGAAATATAGACAGAGGATTCCAAGGCTACTTCATCCTTTCACTCTGTGTGCCTACAGGCTTAACACCATATGGAAGCCACCAAGGCTTGTGCCCTCTGGGGTGGCAGCTCATGTGGTACCTGGGGCCCTTTGAGCCATGGCTGGAGCCACAGCAGCCAGGATGCAGGGAGCAGTGTCCCACAGCTGCCCAGGGACAGCAGGGCCCTGGGGCTGGCCCATAAAACCATTCTTCCCTCCTAGGCCTCTGTGCCTGTGATGGGAGGGGCTACCTTGAAGGTCTCTGAAATGCCTTTGAGGATTTTTTCCCATTGTCTTGGCTATCAGCACCTGGCTCTTTTTCAGTCATGCAAATATCTCTCATAAGTGGTTGCTCTACAGCTTGCTTGAATTCCTCTGTCCAAAAAGCTTTTTCTGTCTCTGGCACATGGCCAAGCTGCAAATTCTCCAAACTTTTATGCTCTTCTTTCCTTTTAAATATGAATTCCAACTTTAAGTCATTTATTTGATCCTGCCTCTGAGTGTGGGTTATTAGAAACAGCAAGCCACCTCTTGAACACTTTGCTGCTTAGCAATTTCTTCCACTAGATTCCCTAAATCATTACTATTTAGTTCAGACTTCCACAGACTTCCTAGGGCATGGACACAACACATCCAAGTTCCTTGCTAAGGCATAATAAGGGTGACTTTTGCTACAATTCCCAATATGTTCCTCATTTCCATCTGAGACCTCTTCAGCCTGGCCTTCACTATTCACATTACTATCAACATTTTGGTTACAATCATTTAACCAGTATCTAAGAAGTTCCAAACTTTCCCTCATATTTCTCTCTTCTTCTGAGCCCTCCCAACTCTTCCAGCTTCTGCCCATTACCCAGTTCCAAGGCTGCTTCCATATTTTCAGGTATCTTTATAGCAATGCCCTACTCCTCCATACTAATTTCTATGTTAGGCTGTTCTCACATTGCTGTAAAGAAGTACTCAAGACTGGGTAATTTAAAAAGAAAAGAAGTTTAACTGGCTTGTGGTTATACAGGCTGTACAAGCATGGTACCACCATCTGCTTGGCTTCTGGGGAGGCCTCAGGGAGCTTTCACTCATGGTGGAAGGCGAAACAAGAGCATATACTGTCTCACATGGCAGAGCAGGAACCAGGGGTGGAGGCAGTCCCACACACTTCTAAAAATCAAGACCTCCTAAGAACTCACTCACTATCCCAAGGCACTAAGCCATGAGGAATCTGCCCCCATGATCCAAACATCTCCCACCAAGCCCCATCACCAACATTGAGGATTTAAGTTCAACATGGGATTTGGCAGTGACATATATTCAAACCATACCATCCAGTGAGAGTCAGCTGCTGCTCTGATTTGACTAATTTTCACTTTGGGACTCAGGCTAATAGAGCCACCTCAGTCAGAAACATTACCAGTCATTGTGGCATTGTGAACCATATATGCTGGCTGTTAACACCTTCTGCTCAGAAGTGGCCCACCTTTGTTTTTTTTTTTTAGAATAAACACATCTGTGGAATGTTTCCCATATTTGATTGGTCAAAGCAAGTCACATGGCCCTTCCAGGTTCAACAGGGTAGGAATGTATAATCTTCCCATAGATAGGGACACCACAAAGAGAAGCACCAAAATCATGGGTGAACCATAATATAGTTGACCACAGTGGGTTGTTTTATTTTACACCTTTAAAAGTGGTCCTTATACTCAGAAATTCAACTAAAGTAGGCCTGTAACTACAGTACTTTTTGCCTTTCTATATGGCTGGATTTAAAGATTAACAATAAAAGGCATTCAATCTAAAGACATCAAATATTTTTATGTGTGATAGATATCCTGTGATCTTTCCTATAAAAGGGTATTCTTTCATTGTTTTATCATGTGATAAACATATAGCAATTTATAGTCATCAGAAAATTAGAATCTCAAAATCTAAACTATAAGGGCATAAGTGAGCTAGATACCTATACTTTTTCCTAATATCTCTTATTCACAAATATGTGAATGAAGGAATGGAAGAAGAGCATGTGTTGTGTGTGGGGGGTGGTTGGGAGGAGAGAGGAGAGAGAGAGTTTGAGAATTGAGGAGGAGGGCAGACCTACCTTAGAAATTCAATACCTTGTCCAGAGAGAGAGAAAAAAAAAATTGAAAATTGAGGGGGAGGGAAGACCTACCTAGAAATTCAATACCTTGTCCCACACTGGAAGCTCCTCATACAACTTGTTAGTTCTGCCAGGAACCACCATGGACAGTTCCCATGGCAAGCCTTGCTGCAGAGAGAATTACCACGTTTCTTGGGCAAGTACATTCTGCACAACCCATTAACTCCATGCAAAAGTGACCATATTTCTAATTGTTGAAAGGTGTGAAGTTCTAGGATAAACGCTAGATTTATCATCTTTTCAAATAAAAGGAACATTTGAGTCATGGAATGCCACTTGCAGTTTCTAATAATACAAATATACTTGGAATAAAAACAAGTATCTTCAATAAATAATCTTTATCTTTAATAAATAAGCATTTTAGTGAAATTACAGAGCTTCGACAGCCTAATACAGATACAGATACTTCTGTATCATCAGATATCAGAGAAATGCCTAAAAGGTGATCTTGACAAGGCAGAGAAGAATTAAAAGACCTTTGCCAGTGATCCTGTCTTGGCTGTATCCACCAGAACAAAGACAAAAGATTCAGCTCTCAAACACTAATCCAAGCTTGTGGAGCTGGCATGACTTAGTCTAGCAAAGTTAGTGGTCTTCTGAGTCAAGCATACTGAGTGTGAATCCTATTTCTGCCACTCACCAACCATGTGACCTTGAACAAATTAATCTCTCTGAGCATTGATTTTCTCATCTGTAAAATAAGAATAACAGCCCTTATTATTATGGCTGTGGTGGAGATTAAATGAAATGATATTCCTGGCACATGATAAGTCCTTATTAAGGCAAAACTATCATCAATCAATCAATCAGCAGCGGCTTCATCTTCATCATCATGAGCCAATCTATAGAAGGAACGAGGGAGCTACAAAGGTAGCTCAATCATAAAACATTCTGCTGGCTGATGGAGGTAATGTTCGTTTTCACAAATATATTTATAATATCACTACATATCCTAGATTTCTGATTTTTAAAACATCATGATTATATTAATTGACTAGTGATTGATTTAATGCCTTATTTTAAAGGGTTTAGAAAATATGGGTGTTACAGTCGTGATTGTTTTTCTTATTAAACTCAGCAGCAATCACAGTACCACAAAAATGAGTGTCTTCATAATTGAACTATTTCCATTCTCACTGAGAAGTGTCTGAAATTTGTGGTTTTATTAACTGAAATGAGTCTTCATCCTCATGCAGAAAGAAAAAGCACCTGCTCCTAATAATAATGCCATGGAAAACATCACAAAAATCAGATATTTTGTATTTCCTCCTTGGATAAATTTGCAAAAAACCTCATAACTTTGTAGGGTTGTCTTGAGGGACAAACTTAAATCCATCCAAAAAGTGTTGCCTTCTGAACTTAATTACTACCAAATTATTTTATTTGCATAATCCGATTGTTACTGGGTGAAACACAATTTGTAGGATGAAGTTTTTCAGAAAGGCATAATGGGGAAAAATTAATTATAGTGCTCTAGAGTTCACCTAAAAGCACAGAAAATACACATTAATAAATGACTTTGTGTGGATATCTAGAGCTCATAGAGGTATGGCTATTTCTCTCCCTGAGATAGGAATGACTTTTTCCCAGGTATTTTGGAAGCCATGGTAGCTTTGATAGCTATATTACTGAAATACAGCCCAAAAGTAGACAGGCACTTTAGGCTTGCCACTTCATTTCACTGAAATGCCATTCTACATCAGGTCTCTGTATGGTCGTTTCGCTCAGAGTTTATTAATCTAAAATTTGCGTTCTCACTTGAAGAGATGAAAATTAGAGATGCTTTCCTCATAAGCTACCCTCTCTTACTATGAAATCCCAAGAATGTGCTGTTCATAAATGAACCATACATGAAAGAGGAACTATAGTTAGAAAACAAAAATATGAAGGCATGCCCAAAGAAAGGCGAACTTTAGGAACTGTAAATTTATCATTTTTAAAACAAATAAATCAATATTGGCAAGAATGCTGAGAAACAGATCCTCTTATCCATTGTGGGTAAAACTATAAACTTAATATTAAATTTTTGAAGGTTGGTACTGTGTTTTCAAAACTAAGAATCTGGAAATCTTATCAAAGGCAGGTAAAGACTATGGGGACTAGAGTTGGAGGCCTGTCTTTAAATCCCTATCTATTACCTGCTATGTGACTCTGGACAGCTTTTTCAACTTCTCTGAACCTCAGAATCCTCATTTATAAACATTGGGATAATAATATCATCAACTCCTTAGGGCTGTTGTGAAAATCAGTTGAGATAATATCTGCAAAGTATGTATCACAGAGCATGTTAATTTTCTATTGCTACATAGCACACAAACACCACAAGTTTAGCAGCCTAAAACAATAAACATTTCTTATCTCACAGCATCTGTGGGTTGGGAGTCTGAACATGGGCCACTGAAAAACATGAAACAAATGGCCATCATTTAAGAAATGCAAACTCAATGTGGGTGAAGCATACTGTGTAGTGCAAGAGGGTAACTGAACTATAAAACCAATAGAAGCAGATCAGAATTCTTCTGGCTCCCTACTGATGCTTTCAGACCACAAAACCCATACTATTATCAGAGAGTTGACCTGAGTATAATGATAACAGAAGTAGTAAGTGTTAGGCAGGAATCTAGACCCAACATGGCAGCGTTACCCGGTGTAGCAGGCCTTTTGTTAAAGACTCCCTTCACCCTTGTACACACCCGCAGACTTGCATACATCAGAGGTTCCAGCCGGGTAGCCACACTCCCCCATGACCTGCAGCTCACCTGCATTCCACAAGTTTGTAAACAGCAGTTTCGGTTAACAGTTTCCAAAGACCCCTTCCTCGTGACCCTTACTCAACTCCTGCCCTAGTAGTTTCAAGACCCCCCAGGCCCTGTTTGCACAACCAGCTTCCCTACCTCTCAGGCCATAAGAAGCCCCTACCCTCCTCCCTCAGTGCGACTTCCTTGGCCCGCACCTTTGGACTGAGGAACCTCTCCCATGAGTCCTAATAAAGGCTATTCTTACTGCCATTTGCCTTGTGTCTTCATTCCCGGTTTGGCTCCAGCCTCAGTTTACCTTTACATTTGGTGCCGAAACCCAGGAAGAGACCCCCTCCCCGGATGCCTGCCGGGTCGGGCAGGCTCTCCTCTCCCCGAGTCAGGACCTCCTTTCCGAGCCGGGAGCTGTTTCACCAAATCCAAGACTCAATTCGATCACTGCTGGGTAAGTTTCCCCCCGTCCTGAAGGCTCCCTCTGGGAGTCCCTGTCTGAAATGCGTGGCCATGTCAGGGGCTCTCTCCAGTCAGCTGTGACCTTGGCACCAGGGACTAGGAGATGTCCAACCTGCCTAGGAGCCACCATACCCCGCACTCCGCATGGCAGTGGGAGGATGCTCCTATTGCCCCCGAACTGCCCGCCTTGAGACCATGGGAACTACCTAGTCCAAACCAAACCAAAAATCTCCTCTGGGGTGCCTCTTGGCAAATCTCCAGACTTTAAGTCTCAGCCAAGACATAAAAGCGGCTCATTTTCTTCTGCACAATAGCATGGCTGCAATATAAATTGGATAATCAGTCTCAGTGGCCTACAGAAGGCACTCTAGACTTTAACATTCTCACAGATCTGACCAACTTCTGCAAGAGACTAGGCAAATGGTCCAAGATACCCTATGTTCAGGCCTTTTGGGACTTGCGTTCCCGCCCAGATCTCTGCGCTCAATGCTTGTTAGCTCAGGTCCTACTCGCAAAGTCTCTTCCCTCGAACAAGGAGAGGGATGATTCCTCCTCTTTTTCTGAGCCTCCTGACACCCAATCCTGGCCACCCCTCCGGTCTCCCGCCCACCCCTCCGATCTCCCGCCCAACATCCTCCTTACCCTGACCCACCGTTATCCCCACCCCTCCCCCTCTCCTGTGCTCTTACCAACCCAACAGATTCTGTCTCCCCTACCTCCACCTCCTCCCCTTCCTCGCCTGTCTCAGCCCATACTCGGTCCAGGACCGACCTCCTGTGTCCCTTACGAGAGGTGGCAGGTGCCGAAGGAGTAGTCCGGGTCCATGTGCTGTCTTCATTGGCAGACTTGTCTAAGGTTGAGGAGCGTGCAGGCTCCTTTTCGGCCAGTCCTACTCGCCATATCAAAGAGTTTAGATATCTATGCCAGGCATATGATCTTACCTGGCACAACCTTCATGTCGTTATGACCTCAACCCTGTCTCCTGAGGAGCAGGAACGCATGCTAGCGGCAGCCAGGCAGCATGCTAACCAGGTTCATTTAACTAACCCTGCCATGCCAGTCAGCACCAAGGCAGTGCCCTCGGCTGAGCCTGACTGGGACTACCAGGTAGGGCAGGCAGGCTGCCGTCACCAAGACATGATGGTTCAGTGCCTTCTTGCTGGCATGCAGGTAGCCTCCAACAAATCAGTCAACTTTAACAAATTAAAGGAGGTAGTCCAAGGTGCAGATGAAAATCCTGCTGTTTTTCTTAACCGGCTGACTGAGGCACTTATTCAGTACACCCACCTTGACCCTGCCTCCCCTGCAGGGGGGACCGTCTTGGCCTCATATTTCATTTCTGTCAGCCCCCCATGTCCAAAAAAAGTTTAAAAAGGCGGAGGAGAGCCCTCAAACTCCTATCCAGGATTTAGTCAAACTGGCCTTCAAGGTCTACAACTCCAGGGAAGAAGCAGCTCAGGCCCAACGACAGGCCAGGCTAAAACAGAAGGTACAACTCCAAGCCCAGGCCTTGGTAGCAGCCCTGAGGCTGGCCGGCTGCAGGAGCTCCCAGAAAGGAGGTACTACCCGAGCGCCACCTGGTGCCTGCTTCAAGTGCGGCAATGATGGCCACTGGGCCAGGCAGTGCCCTAACCCAAAGGAGCCAACCCGCCCCTGTCCGAACTGTCGGCAGATGGGCCACTGGAAGTCAGACTGCCCCGACCTAAGGACGGTCGCTGCACCTCCACGTGACGACCCTCCTCCAGGTATTGGAGGCGCCTTCCAGCTCCTCCACACCCATGAAGATTGAAGAGGCCCAGACTCGGGGACCCCTCTCACTCTCGCGGAGCCCAGGGTTATGCTCCAGGTAGCAGGTAAGTCCATATCCTTCTTTATGGACACGGAGGCTGCCTACTCTGTTTTGCCTTCCTTCAGTGGCCCTAGCCACCCCTCCACTGTCACAGTCATGGGAATTGACGGAACTCCCTCCACCTACCGCCAGACTCCTCCTCTGTCTTGCTGCCTGGATGGCTCCCTCTTCTCACACTCATTTCTTATCATTCCTTTGTGCCCAGTCCCCTTGTTAGGATGAGATCTCCTCTCCAAGCTAAGGTCCTCAGTTCATTTCCAGCCCAACCCCTCCCCACACCTCGCGTTCCTCTTCCCCCTTCTCTCACCTGACAAACCCCGCCAGGCTGACCCCCCACTCCCGTTTCCAGTCCCCATTAACCCTAAGGTGTGGGACACCTCCACCCCGATCATTGCCCAGCACCATACTCCGATCCGCATCCAGCTAAAAGACCCTTCCAAGTTTCCGTCTAGATCCCAGTTCCCTATCTCCCTTGAACATCAACAGGGATTAAAACCTATCATTACATGCCTGCTCTGACAGCACATTCTAGTTCCCGCCAACTCACCATGCAATACTCCTATCCTGCCTGTACGGAAAAGCTCTGGGGCCTATCGTCTCGTGCAGGATTTATGCCTCGTCAATGAGGCAGTAGTCCCTACCTTTCCAGTTGTTCCTAATCCAGATACACTCCTTCTGCGCATTCCCCCTGACACCACCCATTTCACTGTCCTTGACCTGAAGGATGCCTTCTTTACCATCCCTCTACACCCAGACTGCCACTTTCTGTTTGCTTTTACATTGGAAGATCCAGACACTCATATTTCTTCCCAGCTGACTTGGACTGTTTTGCCTCAAAGGTTCCGTGATAGCCCCCATTTTTTCAGACAGGCACTGGCACAGGATGTTGTCCTCTGTCCCCTGACCCACAGCACACTATTGCAGTATGTCGATGACTTATTACTATGTAGTCCTTCCTAGGAGTGCTCCCTTGCAGATACTGCTACACTTTTAAATTTTCTAGGCGACCGAGGTTATCAGGTTACCCCAGCTAAGGCTCAACTTTGCAGCCCTTCTGTCACCTACCGAGGCATACTCCTCACACCCACTACAAAAAGCCTCACAGCAGACAGAATAAGCCCCCACTGGTTGCGGTACCCTTACCCAGCCCTTTTAACCCCTCTAACCTAACCCCCTCCTTTCCCCTTCCCGGCCGAACACTACATCAATGAGTCAGGACTAGTAGAAACCAATCTCCTCACTCTAGAAAGGATTCAGGAAAGCCTCCACCAGAAAAACCTCGGATCAAGGCCCTCACTTAGGTGGTGGTGGTCATCTGTGGTTGGTTAAGTCCTACCCTTCCTAAGCCCCTTACTAATCATTGGCTTCTTGCTACTCATAGCTCCCTGTGTCCTCCACTTCATCCAGGACCACATGAAAGAAGTCTCCCAGGTCACTTTCAATCAGATGCTGCTCCACCCCATACCCGAGTTCTGACCTCCGAAGAACCCCATGACGACCCATACCAGCAGGAAGCAGCCAGATGAACATGTCGCCCTATTTTCTTATTAGAAAGAGGTCGGAATGTTAGGCAGGAATCTAGACCCAACATGGCAGCATTACCCAGCATAGCAGGCCTTTTGTTAAAGACTCCCTTCACCCTTGTACACACCCGCAGACTTGCATACATCAGAGGTTCCAGCTGGGCAGCCACACTCCCCCATGACCTGCAGCTCACCTGCATTCCACAAGTTTGTAAACAGCAGTTTCGGTTAACAGTTTCCAAAGACCCCTTCCTCGTGACCCTTACTCAACTCCTGCCCTAGTAGTTTCAAGACTCCCCGGGCCCTGTTTGCACAACCAGCTTCCCTACCTCTCAGGCTATAAGAAGCTCCTACCCTCCTCCCTCAGTGCGACTTCCTCAGCCCGCACCTTTGGACAGAGGAACCTCGCCCGTAAGTCCTAATAAAGGCTATTCTTACTGCCATTTGCCTTGTGTCTTCATTCCCGGTTTGGCTCCAGCCTCAGTTTACCTTTACAGTAAGCTTAGAAGCAATAGTAGTATAAAACAGCTTTTTTCAAGCTCCACTCATTTGGCCATACCTGCCTCCTCCTCTCCTTACCTCTGGCATCTGATCTCTTTATTCCCTCCCTTCATTCCTTGAGGAAAATGTGAGGTACCAAAGTTCTGCCCTCCAATTTCTGTACCATTATTATCTTTCATTCCATCAAGGTCTAAGAAAACTACTATCCAATATTCTGGCTTTACAAATCCTTTGACTCTCACAACCCACTGCAGCCATCCTTTACCGATGGCCAAGCTCTCAATTTTGACAGCATCTCAGAAATCTTAGATTCTATCTTCCCCCTCAGCACAGTGTTTGATCCTTTCTACTCTCTCAAATTTTCACTTCCATTTCAATCTTCTCCCTCAGAAGGGCTTCCAGAGCCTGGAACTATTTTGTCTGCCATTGCATCAGATACCTTCTATATCCATGTCTCTTTTTTTTCTTTTTCTTTTTTTAATGAGAGAGAATCTCACTCTGTTGCCCAGGCTGGAGTGCAGTGGCACAATCTCAGCTCACTGCAACCTCTGCCACTCAGGTTCAAGCAATTCTCCTGCCTCAGCCTCCCAAGTAGCTAGGATTGCAGGAACACAACACCACACCTGGCTGCCTTTTGTATTTTCAGTAGAGATGGGGTTTTGCTATGTTGACCAGGCTGCTTTTGAACTCCTGACCTCGAGTGATCTACCCTCCTTGGCCTCACAAAGTGCTGGGATTATAGGCATGAGCCACTGTGTTTGGCCCTATATCCATATCTTTCCCAATACAGCCAGATCCAATGGCCCATCCCTTCAAACACTCTCTTACCTCTTGAATTTATTTTATTTTTACTTTAATATAATTATAAAATATGTATATGTGTGCTGGTTATTCTCCATTATTTCCTCCACCCCACTTCCAATCCCCACTCTTCTCTGTCCTGCTCTTGCCCTGGGAGGCTAACCCCTGTGGATCGCACAGTTCAAGTTCCCGTGCTACATGGCTTCTGGTTGGATTCAATCAATGGGAAGCAGTAAGATATTAGTAGGAGGGAGGAAAAACAGGTCAGGGTGGCACTTACCGCTGTAAACCAGCTCTGACACTCCAGCTCTGACACTGTGACTCAAACAGGAAAAACATGAAACTCTATTTATACCCTTCTCCCTTCTCCTCTATAAAATGAAAGCCTTAAGTCACTAGCATGAGGCAGCAAATTCTGTCACCCCAGGGAACAAATGAAGATCTACTGCAGCTGGGGAAAGAATAAAAGAAAAAAGGGTGAAAACGGGAAAGAAAGAGTACAAGAAAAAAGGTAACAGTCCTGGGCCCAGAGTACTGTACCAACACAATTAAAGGCCCCCACCACTGGAGGGGAACAGAAAACTCCCTCCACACAAGATCTGCTGCAAGTACAAAACAGAGTTTGGCTTCCATGGAGAGGAAGGGCAGGATGACTGAGATGCCACACTAAAACCCTGGTGCAGAAGACATAAGACTCAGACTAGATCAGGATAACAGAAAAAAATATCCTGACCTCCACCACCAGACTTAGCAAGTACCAAGTAAAAAGCAACGATAGACTACCTCTAGGGGAGGGGCAAGAGCATGGAGAGACACCCCTCTACAGAATGGTGCACAAGCAAAGCAGAAAGCGAAAACGAAAGCAGGAACATTGAGGAAAACTCTCTGGTACCACAGTCCTCATTCTAACAAAGTTAACACCAGAAGAATTTGAAGTTAGTGGTATACAAACATAACCATAACAACAACAGAATCCAAATCTAGCTCAACTCCTGACTCGATGGACTCAGCATCTGTCTTCTACCATTACCAGCACACATATACACTAACGGTCTCACAGAAGAAATTGTGTGCCCATTTCCAGGCACAAATACTGTATATCTCATGCTCTGCTATCCTGCATGCAATGGACAGCATTCTACTAAAAATTATAAGACACTCATACAAAGGCAAGGGAAAAACCTACTCCCAAAAGACAAAGCAATCAACAGTACAAAACTAAGAGATGACCTAGGTGTTTGAACAATCTGACAGGAAATAATTACTATGATTAATATCTTAAAGTTTATAGTGGAAAGGATGGATAACATATAAGAACAAAAGGAAAATTTCAGCAGAGAGAAAAATCCAATATAGATGCTTAGAAGATTAAACACATATAATAACAGAGATGAAGCATGCCTTCAATGTTATAATTAGTAGAATTGATGCAGTTGAGGAAAGAAAAAGTGAACTTTAATGGTAAGTCAATTACAATTATCTAAACTGAAATATAAAGAATAAAAAGAATAAAACAAACAGAACAGAGCATCCAAACACAGTGGGACAATATTCATGATCTAACATACATGCAATTAAAAATCCAAGAGAGGAGAAAGAGAATGAGGTGGAGGAAGAATTTGAAGAGAGTGTGGTTGAGAATTTTTCAAAAACAATGAAATACATCAAACTATAGATCCAAAAATCTTAGAGAGCCCCAAGTAAGATAGAAACCCCCCATAAAAAGCACATAGACACATCATATTTAAACTTCAATATGTAAACCAAAGAAAAAGAGAAAGTCCTGGCCAGGCGCGGTGACTCAAGCCTGTAATCCCAGCACTTTGGGAGGCCGAGATGGGCGGATCACGAGGTCAGGAGATCGAGACCATCCTGGCTAACACGGTGAAACCCTCTCTCTACTAAAAAATACAAAAAACTAGCAGGGCGAGGTGGCGGGCGCCTGTAGTCCCAGCTACTCGGGAGGCTGAGGCAGGAGAATGGCGTAAACCCGGGAGGCAGAGCTTGCAGTGAGCTGAGATCCGGCCACTGCACTCCAGCCTGGGCGACAGAGCAAGACACCGTCTCAAAAAAAAAAAAAAAAAAAAGAAAAAGAAAAAGAGAAAGTCCTGAAGGTAGCTAGAGGAAAAGAACATGTTGCATCCAGAGAAACAAAGGTAAGAATTTAAAAGACTTCTTGTCAGAAACTATACAATCCCAAAGACAGTGGAAAGAGATGTTTAAAGTGCTGCAGGTGGGAATGGGAAGGGGTGGGGAAGTTCAACCCAGATTTCTACACTTAGTAAAAATATGTTTTAAAAATGAAAGTAAAATTAAGACTTTTTTAAATAAACACAATCTGTTCTGAACAATAAGGGTTCAAAAATAGGAAACAATCCTTGCCCTCAAAAGAATCATGGGGTCTAATCTGGAAGATATGCTCATAAAAAGAATTGCGATATAATGTTATAAGTGAAGGAAAGATAACCAGCTTGATGTGAATGACATCTGTGTCTGTGAGATGTCCAGTGAGTAAATGGAAATCGGGGTCTGGATTTCAAGAGAAAGGAAGGGGATCTAGGAGTCACTGATATATGGTTAGCAGTGTTTCAGAAAACATTGAAATCACACTGGAAGAGTCTGTTGTGACAGAAGAGATAGGAGGCAGTTCCAAGATGGAGCTGGAGAACACCAAGACTAAAAGACACAGAGAACGAGAACTGTGCTGGGCTCCAGGTTCATCTGCTTTCTTAAACTGACCATGAGCCAAGAAACAAGTGGAAGAGGCTAGATGAAAGGGAAAAGAAGAGCTAACACCATTTGAGCTCTTAGTAATGCCAGGTATTGCTCTCAGCACTTTTCATTCTTATTCTTATCAATTTATTTTATTTAATTCTCACAGCAGCCCCACCAGTCAGATGCTTTATCCCATTTAACAAATGTGAAAACTGAGGCACAGAGGTTAAACAATTCCCTTATGGTCACATAGTAAGTGGTAGAGCTGGGATTCTGATATGGTTTGGCTGGGTCCACACCCAAATCTCATCTTGAATTATAGTTCCCATAATCCCCACGTGTCGTGGGAGGAACCCAGTGGGAGGTCATTGAATCATGAGGGCAGTTACCCTCATGCTGTTCTCATGATAGGGAGTTCTCATGAGATCCGATGGTCTTATAAGGGGCTTTTCCCCCTTTGCTCAACACTCATTCTCTCTCCTGCCACCTATGAGGAGGTGCCTTCTGTCATGATTGTAAGTTTCTTGAGGCCCCCTCAGCCACACAGAACTATGAGTCAATTAAACCTCTTTTCTTTGTAAATTACCAAGTCTAGGGTATTTCTTCATAGCAATGTGAGAATGAACTAATACAGATCCCAAGCCAGATGTTTAACCCACACCCCTTTTTCTTCCCACTGTGCTATATAACCTCCAAAGGTGATAGGAAGGAAGCACTGCTATATTCATAGCCACACAACCCTCAGTCACAATGGAAGCCTAAAACCTAGAAGGGAAGTAGATACTCCAGCTTTTTCCAAGAGACTGACAGAGGTTCCTGATGAAGGATATCTGGCATTGACTTTCCATGAGATACAGGGACTCATATACCCTGAAGGTGTCCAATCCAGACCTTGGCTCCATATTTTGTTTCCTTCTAAATGGCAATGCTGGCCCTAAGGTCATATTTCCTCATTCAACAGAAGTCTGCTGCATATCTGTGGAACTCCTCCTAACAAAACAGGATACGTAACCCAACCCTAGGAAGATGGGATTAATCACAGAATTTTTAAAAAATAATATAAGGTACTTCTTTAGTCATGAACATAATTTCTATTAGTCTGGGAGAGTGGAACGTGGCTCTAAAATGCTAGTTCTGCAAAGCCAGGGAAGAGACTTTATAAACGGAAACAGTACATTGTAATAAATGAATGGTCTGTTTGCTGGCATGAGGGACACTCTTCTCAGCAATGCTCTATCCCAAGGATATTTTTCCCGACAAAGATGGTAGAATCATTGTACTGAGAGTGTAAGACTAAAGAATAAACAGAGCTTTGTCTTGTGCTTTGGTTTTATTTTAACTACTATACGATGGGGGAAAGAGAACTGGTATTTCACGTACCAGAAACTAGAATGGAATTTTTAGAGTGTTAGAACAGGGAGTTTAGCTTTTGGTAGAAACACAATTTAAAACTAAGGCCTATTTTAAGTTATATCTAAATTGACTAAAAAATACAGTTTATAAACCATTATTACCTTCTATACTAAGTCATGTTTTATGACTTTCCATAATTGTCTAAAACATATTCCATGGTTCTTGAAGGGCACAAATACATGGTAAGTTTACCTGTCACATGGGCAAAAATGGCAAAGACCTTTACCACCAAGGATAGCAAGGCCAAGTTGATTTGTGACCTTGTCTCCATCTGATTAATTAGTAAATATTTAGCTCTTGAATGGCAAAAATATACTAAACTCTGTAGCTTTTCCTATCAGCAGATAGAAAAGAAAACAATTTACAAACAGCATTGGAATTAATGGTTTCAGTGTCTCCTTGAGAACAAAGGAAGACTCACATCTCTGTTTCCTGTTTTTCTTTCTCAGAGACGAAATTTGTATTACTCTATTTCCAGAGAAGAAGAACACACCAACAGACTGATGGGGAAAGGCAATGAAAATAAACTGTAGGAGTAGGACCAGAAGAGTAGAAATAAGAATGCAGAGTCCTAGGCTGTAGGTCTGTGTGGCCTGGGACTCCAGGCTCCCAGGTGATGCTTATAGTGCTGGTCTGAGGACCACACTCAGGACAGCAAGGGTACAGGAAGCATCCCTGCAAGTACACCCCGAGACATTGACTCTGGGTGGCTGGAGCCCTGAGCTGGTCACCTTCAGCCTCTGTAGCTTCCCGTGGGGCTCCAAGTCTTGCCAGTTTGTCACAGTGTGTAACAAAACTATGCAACAAAAGTGTGTAACAAAAGTATCTTCTCAGTGTGCCCTGATGGGTACAAGGTTGGGAAATACTGCTTTAGAGGTCTGGAGGTGAAGATTTGGCTTTCAGGAGCAGGGGCCTAAGAAAAAGTCCTTAGAGATCATGCAGAGGGCAAAACGTGGAAGAAAATTTGAGTAAAAACAAGCTCAATGTGGGAGTGCTCTGAGGCCAAGAGAAGGCCAGGCCAGAGTAGCTGCATATGAATGCACTGGAGCATGCTGGCAAACACTCAGGCCTTAAGAGACATTCAAATTTAAATTTAAAATTAAATTAAATACAATATAAAAAGAGATATTCAGGTGTCAGAGAGCTAAAGACCAATATGAGATTTTACAATAAACACAGGCCAGGGCCAGAAGGATGGAATTTGGAAAAAGTGGGCTAGAATCAGATTTGGGATTAGCCGTTCCTGGAAGAGTTTGCCAAAATCTTGAGAAGGAATTGGAATTTAAGCAAGAACGTATTTGTCATTATATTAGATGATGGACATGCATGTGACTGCTCCTTTTTTTAAAAATAGACTTTATATCATTCATCCATAGTTATATTGCTGTTCTCAGCTCTTTCATTCTGTTTCCCGTGATTGGAGCATTAAGGAATGTCTTCAGATATTGTAAACGAGTCCTGGGTGGTGAACCCTGGACATACTCGGCCAAGCATCTGGTCTTAATGCCTTATATAAGGACTTTCCGTAACTAAGTTAGTCCCATATCCAGTACTTACAAGAGATCTCAGCGCCTGATTGCTTGCAGCAAAGAAACTCTGTGGTTAAGTCCTCCTGTCAGCCTTTCCCCAAAGTCCTGTACCAAACAGGACCTTTGTCAGTCCACTGGTTCCCACACTGAAGACGGTGGCCGTGAGCTACACTCTGTCTTCATCATGTTAGTGTCATAACCTCACTCCCTGGAGAACTTTGTCTTCACTCTCCCAGCAACATTAGCTGGGCCTTTTCCAGGGGTTCAAGTTTATCTTCCTTCCTTTCCTGGAATGCTCCTTGAATGCTTGAAACTCTTTGACTTAAAGAAGTCTCAATATATGAATTAAACCTATTTGCTGTTTGTTCCAATATGGTGAATAGTTCAGACATGTAAGGTTGAGTCCATTCAGTCCAACCCACTTGATACCGCAGAGTTTCTCCTTTCTTCCTTGTGTGTTAAACAGGCACAAATTGGGTTGTAATCTAAGTGCAACTTGATTTTTATCACCCACTGACTTTTTAAAATCAACTCCCTGCCCTTGGATGAAAACTTGGTAGGTGCCATGGCCTCTTCTGTTCTTTCTTGGGTTGTAGACTCTCCTGGGGCCCATAAATTACAAAACAGTTCAACTGAGTAATTTGAATGTTCAGTCCAAGACATTAGTCAAAACTTTGAATTTGATTTAGTGTTAAATATACCAAATATACTCTTCTTCTCCAGTTCAAATTTTCTTGTAGTGGCAAAAAGTGATGTGATTGGTTTTGTCTCATGACCGTTGCTTACAGTTGTGCAAGTTGGGCTCTAGGCAGCTCCAGGGAAGCGGGAAAGGGCCCACCATTCCTACTCAGGCCTTTTCCTGTGTGCACAAAGATGCTGTTTGGTGGGACGCTTCTTGGCTTCTTCCCCTTCACTCCCCCTGCTCTGGCTTGCCAGGTAAGGGACAGGAAATAGCTTCTTCAAACTGGTGCCCCCTCTCAGTTAGAGTTACACTCTCTGCTCTGGTCAGAGTTTAAGGCTGGCATTCTTTTGTAGGCTCTTCTGAAGATCTGGGGGGAATTCTCCTGCAGGCCAATCCAGCTGCAATTCAGTCATGGGAGCGACACCAGCTTTCCCCTGTCTGGCAGCTTCCAGTCCCCCCCAGCTCTCCTTTCCTGGAAATTTACCCACACCCACTTGCACTGTTGGAATTCCCTTCTCTCTGGTGAAGACCCTCTTGGTTAGGACTCAGGCAGGTCCAGGCCAGCTGTGTCTCTTGTATGTGGGAATTGCTGCAAGTCCACCCCAGCACAACGTGTTGCCACCACCTGTGAGTTCTCACAGTTGTGAGCACAGGTCAGCTGTGTTCTCAGCTGCAGGGAGCACATGTCAGCTCTCCAGGGGGTCCCGCGGCAGCCCCTCTCAGCAGACTTGAAATGGGGGTAGCCCTCACCTCTCGCCAGAGGGGTGTGGGGCTTACAACCAGACGGCATTTCTCTCCAAAGAAATTCATTTATGCTGTGTCCTTGTTTCATTCCAACCCTCCTCTATTTCCTTAATCTGGCTAAAGGGCTGAACAATATGGAAGAGTTCCACACAATTTCCTATGTAAATGAAGGAATCAGTCTCACACTCGTTTTGGTACCTGTTGGTCATTGTATTGGGGCATCTTGAAATTAAACCCCAATTATATCCATTTTAGAGCCATTCCACTCTTCCTCTCCTAGTATTAACAAAGCATTAAGAGTAAACTTTCAGGGAAAACCACAATTCTCCTTTCCAACTCAACAGGAAAGACAATAGCAGAGCTCATGGGGAAATAACTTCTGTCCAGCCCTGGGCAGCCAAGCTGAAGGTCTTCTTGGAGTTCTCTCAGGCACAAGCTCCACGAGAGCCAGGCAGGATTCTGGTCTAGCCTGTCATAGTAAGATTCTTTCCATCAGTTTGGTAATTCTCCTGGGGCTAAAGAACTGAGTGTCAAATATATTAAGTTGAACAAAACACCCTGAGAGAGACACATATCCCAACGCATTTGGCTTTTAAGATGAATGTGAATTCTTATAATATTTTTAAATATTGTATTTCACATTTTTGGGAAGTTCCTCTCAAACTCTCATTGCTAGCCACAGAACGATTCCAAAATGATGTCTCTTCTTTGGTGGCCCAAAGAAACAGTTTCAGAGAAGCCCCCAGTGCTCAGAACCCCATAGTCAACATTTATGGATGGAATTGAGCTTGCAGAGCAAAGGTACCAGCTGCTCATTATTGCGAGGAGGATGTATGGGAAGGAGGGCGATCTCTGTGGCTAATGGAGTCCTGGCTACACCACTGAACAATGGACTGGAAAACCTAAAGTCAAAGTCTTTCTGTTCCTGCCCTGAAGGACTCCAGTAAACTTGGTGTCCCAGGAAATCCTAGTCCAGTTGAGACTGGAATCTAGAGTCTGGCTCTTTGAAAAACTTGTGGGCTGGGGACTCCTCCAGGTATTTATTTGCCCAGGATGGTGGGCCTAAGGCGAGTGTGTTTGACTTTGTGTACTTGCATATCCAGCCCCCTGGATTATTTTTGAACCTCTGAAGAAAAATTTGAGGCAGACACTGGAGGAACTGTTTTCATGAGGGAATGTGTATGACATTGAGCACCTGAGGTCCTGCTTTGGAACCCTGGAGATGAATGAGGTACAAAGTTAGAGATGGGACTACCCTCCCCACCTTTGCATTGAGTCTAGGACCAGGAGATGACACCTTCACACAGACACTGGTGTTCTCATGGGGCACAACACTTGGTTGTCTCAGGCTGTTCTGAGTCTCTCAGGCTGTTCTGTGAATGGAAGACAGTGGCCAGGAAAGGGGGAGATGGCAGCAGATTCCTGCAGCAGCTGTGCCAGATGGACTGGTCCCTGAAGCAGCCTCTCCCAGCCTCTCAAAATACCGTAGGCTGGGGGGATGTCACCTAAGCAGGTGAGGGCATGAATGGGAAATGTAGGAGACTGACTGTAGCAGGGCTTTGTGTGTGCCCACAGATGGACTCCGTCTTGATTCCTGACATTCAGCCAAGAAGCAGCAGGTACACAATGGGAGCTCTTACAAAAAAACAGATGAACCTGGTTATAACATGACTCACATTGCATGGGTTAGGGCTTATTCTGGGGCAAATTCAGACTGAAAACAAATCCAGAACCTACCCCAACCTTGGGGTGAATAGAATCATCTCCAAATTCCCTCTGAGCATGCAAATGCAGATTCTGGGCTCATTTCTGGAAAGTTTGATTGAGCAGATGTAAGGTGAGGCCTGGTTATCTGCTAGCAAGCACCCTAGGGTGCTTCAAAGCAGTAAACCAAGGTCCAAGCTTTGACAAACACTGTCTAACAGTAATAAACCACCTGGCTGACTCATATGGCCAAAAATTGGAAACATTTTAATTCCATAAGATTAAAGGTAAACATCTGTACACCAAGGGTTATTTTCCTGGCCCCCTTCCTCAAATAAGTTGTTTCTGGTAGCAGGAGAAGTCTTTAAAGAGGGTCTTGCTGCTGAAGGTCTCTAAGGTGACAAAAGTGTCCACCTGGCTGCCAGGTGAAAAGCTAGACTTTGCAAACAGGAATTTCCCATCTGAGGACACCTGCAACTTCCACATGTTTGCCTTGTGATCAGAATAAGGTCAGTCATGAAAGGACCCTTGAACAAATGAATGAGGCAGACAAACGAGATGCCATGGCTTTGTTTTGTGGGTAGAATGAAGAAAATGTGTTGTGGGTAGAATGAAGAAAATGTGTTAAGTTGTTTAATGAGAAAGAAGACACAAAGGAACCATCCCCAGTGAAGGAAACTGACACAATTGTCTTCATGAGCTTGCAAGAAAGAACAAAATGTTCAGAAGCTGAGTCCCCAAAACTTCAGAGCCCTGGAATGAAAAGTGAGGGTGGTAAGGGAGGTAATAGGCAGAGTAACAGAGCCTGAGGGATGGCCTGGCCTGACCACAATGATAAAGGAGCTGTCTACACAATAGTGTTACCAACTTGAGGGGAGTTGGTATCTGCCTTAGCCTGGGGAAAAGCCAGAGGGCATGAAGTAGAGGAAGAGGAAGAAGGTCTGAAGGGTCAGCTGAGAGAAACAGAAGCCCACAGAGAGGGCTAGAGAGGCAGGGAGCAGGGCAACAGCCTAGAAGGCAGCCCTTGCCAAAATGCCAAGCTAAACCAGTGGTAGTATTCTATGTAATGTGTTTAATTGTATTGCTGTTGACTTATTTCCAGCTCTTATTCAGTTAATATTCCAACTTCCTTGGACAGGAATAAATTTCAGGTTTTATTTCATTCTACAGTTCACTGGTTCTCTAACTCTAGTGTGCATCAGAACCATGTGGAAGACATGTCAAAATACCGATCTGTGGGCCCCAACCCAGGGCTTCTGACTCCGCTCGGGAATTGCATTCTCACAAGCTCCATGGTGATGCTGATGCTGCTGGTCTGAGCACCACACTTTAAAAACCACTGATACAGACCATCCTTCCCTTAAACAGGTAAAAGAAGATGGGAGGAAGCTGGAGACAAAGAGAAGAAAGGAGCCTGGTAGGAAGCAGTCTGTGACAATGTAGGTAGGACAGGTTACTCTATGCAGACTGATTTCAGTGCTCATGGGAAAGTTAAGAATAAAAAAAGTTTATATCAGCAGATTGACGCAATAAACATCACACGCAGAATTTACTACCTTGATTTGAAAGCAAATATCCCTGGGAGAAAATAAAACTTATCAGTCATTTACACGTTACTCGGAATGAGTTTTAAATTTCATATCTATATGTCAGATTGTCATCTGTGAATATAGATCATTTTACTTCTTCCTTTGCAATTTGGATGCCTTTTAGTTCTTTTTGTAGCTTAACTGTCCTGGCTGAAACTTCCAGTACAATGTTGATTAGCAGTGAAGAAAGTAGGCTTCCTTATCTTGTTCCTGAGTTGAGTGGGAAAGCTTTCAGTCTCCCACCATTGAGTTTTAGGCCATTCTTGTGTTGCTATAAAGAAATACCTGAGGCTGGGCCATTTATAAAGAAAAGAGGTTTAATTGGTTCACAGTTCTGCAGGCTATACAAGAAGCATGGTGCTGGCATCTGTTCAGCTTCTGGGGAGGCCACAGGGAGCTTTTACTCATGGCAAAAGGCAAAGTGGTAGCTTGCACATTACATAGTAGGAGCAAGGGGGTTGGGGGAGGTGCCACACTTTATAACAACCAGATATCATGAGGACTCACTCACTATCAGGAGGACAGCAGGAAGCCATGAGAGATCTGCCCCATGAGCCAAACGCCTCTCATCAGGCCCCAACTTCAACATCAGGGATTACAATTCAATATGAGATTTGGTGGGGACATATATACAAACTATATCATTCTGCCCCTGGCCCCCCAAATCTCATATGCTTCTCATAGTGCAAAATATAATCATGCCTTCCCAAGAGCACCCTAAGGTCTTAACTCATTCCAGCATGAACTCAAAAGTCCAAAGTCTCATCTGAGATAAGGCAAGTCCCTTCCATCTATGATCTTGTAAAATCAAAAGCAAGTTATTTACTTCCAAAACACAATGAGGGTACAGAGCATTGGGTAAACATTCCCATTCCAAAAGGGAAAAATTGGCCAAAAGAAAGAGATGAGAGGCCCCATGGAAGTTCAAAACCCAGCCAAGCAATCATTAAATCTTAAAGCTCCCAAATAATCTCCTTTGACTCCATGTCCCAGATCCAGGGCATACTGCTACAACAAGCAGGCTCCCAAGGCCTTAGGCAGATCCACCCCTGCCTGTGTCTCTGCGGTGTCTACTCACCATGGCTGCTTTCATGGATTGGAGTTGGGTGCCTGTGCTTTTCCAGGTGCAGAGTGTAAGCTGCTGGTGGATCTACCATTCCGGGATCTGGAGGACAGTGGCTTCCTACCCATAGCTCCACTAGGCAGTGCCCCAGTGGGGACTCTGTGTAGGGCCTCCAACCCCACATTTCCTCTATGCACTACCCTAGTAGAGGTTATCTGTGAGAGCTCTGCCCCTACAGCAGGCTTCTACCTGGGCACCCAAGCTTTCTCATCCTCTGAAATCTAGGGGTAACCTTCCAAACCTTCTTCACTTTTGCATTCTGTGCATCCACAGGCTTAACATCATGTGGAAGCTGCCAAGGCTTACCACCCACACCCTCTGGAGCTGGAGCAGAGGCCTAAGTTGTACCTGGATCCCTGAATCGTGGCTGGAGCTGGAGCTGCCTAGGTGTAGGGAACAGTATCCTGAGGCTGCCCAGAGCAGCAGGCCCTGGGCCTGGTCCCCAAAACCATTCTCTCCTAGCCCTTTGGACCTGTGATGGGAGGGGCTGCCTCTGAGATCTCCAAAATGCCTTCAAGGCCTTTTTTCCCATTGTCTTGGCTATCAGCACCTGGCTCTTTCTTAGTTATGCAAATCTCTCTAGCAAGTGGTTGTTCCACAACCTGCTTGGATTCCTCACTTGAAAATAGGCTTTTCTTTTCTACCACATGTCCAGGCTGCAAATTTTCCATACCTCTACTCTCTGTCTGCTTCCCTTTTAAATATAAATTCCAACTTTAAGTTATTTATTTGCTCCCACATCTGAATGTAGGCAATTAGAAGCAGCCAGGTCACATCTTGAATACTTTGCTGCTTAGAAATTTATTCTACCAGATACTCTAGGTCATCACTCTCAATTTCAAACTTCCCTGGATCCCTAGAGCATGGACACAATAAATCCAAATCTTTGCTAAGGCATAAGAAGGGTGACCTTTGCTCCATTTCCCAAAAAGATCTTCATTTCCATCTGAGACCTCAGCAGCCTGGACTTCACTGTCCATATCGCTATCAGCATTTTGGTCACAATGAATTAACCAGTCTCTAAGAAATTCCAAACTTTCTCTCATATTCCTTTCTTCTTCTAAGCCCTCCAAACCCTTCTAACTTCTGCCTCTTACTCAGTTCTAAAGTTGCTTCCACATTTTCAGGTATCTTTATAGCAATGCCCCACTCCCAGTACCAGCTTTTTGTGTTAGACCATTCTTGTGTTGCTATAAAGAAATACCTGAGACTTGGTAATTTATTTTAAAAAGAGATTTATTTGGTTCACAGTTCTACAGGCTGTACAGGGAGCATGGTGCTGATACTTGCTCAGCTTCTGGGAAGGCCTCTGGGAACCCTTACTTACAGCAGAAGGCAAAGCAGGAGCTTGCACATCACATGGTGGGAGCATGAACAAGAGAGAGTTGGGGCCAGCTCTCATGAGAACTCACTCACTATCAGGAGGACAGCACCAAGCCATGAGGGATCTGCCCCATGACGCAAACACCTCCCGCTAGGTCCCACCTCCAACATTGGGGATTACAATTCAACATGAGATTTAGCAGGGACATACAGTCAAACTATATCACCAACTGTGAGTAAAACTCATATTTGAGGAGGTTCAGAGGGTAAGGAGAAGGGAAAGGCACAGAGACTGGATATGGCCTATAATTTCTTCATTTTAACCTCATTTTACCCAGGTATAGCCTGAGGCTGAGAGATTGATTGATTGATCGAGAAAGGGTCTTACTCTGTCACTCAGGCTGGAGTGCAGTGGTGCAACCATGGCTCACTGCAGCCTTGACCTCCTAGGCCCAAGCAATCCTCCTACGTCAGCCTTCTGAGTAGGTGGGACCACAGGTGTGTACCACCACATCTGTTCATTTTAATTTTTTTTTGTAGAGACAGGGTCTCCCTATGTTGCCTAGGCTGATTTTGAACTCCTGGGCTCAAGTGATCCTCCTGCCTTGGCCTCCCAAAGTGTTGAGATTATAGGCTTGAACTACCATGACCAGCTGAGAACAAGTGTTAAAAGCCAAGTTATTAAGAAGGATTTAAAGTTAAAGCTGATTACCTAGTTCTAGTTCTAGTTACTGCTCTATATTGGACTTGGGCAAGGTTCTTGATTTTTTGGGACCTTAGTCTCCTTCTCTTGTGAAATAAGCATGTGGTGGCACCCTGAGAGTAACAGCTTTCAGGATAGCCTGGGCTGACCACAGGATTAAAACCCACCAAGACTAACCTAACCACAAACTGGGATTTGATGCATCTCTTCTCTCTCCCAGCACTCTTCCCTTTCTACACTCAACTCAGATCCAGACTCTCGTCTACACTGCAGCTCCTTCAAACCACAGATCAATATATATTCCCATTTTATAGATAAGAAAATTGAGGTTCAGAGGGGCTTAAGTAACTCATTCAAGGTCACATGGCCAATAAATCATAGAACTGAGATTCTTCTTCTGACTGAAGTATTTCATCTTTCTGCTTTGCCACTCTTTGTAACTCCCGACCTCGTACTTTTTTCCACACACCACACGCTTTGAATCCTAATCTCAGCCTAGCATACCTGACAATACCTCCATTTGAGCCTGTGCCCCTCCTTTCATGCCCTTCTCAGTTACGAAACACTAAAGCCAGGAAGGGGGCATTTCTTATCCTGCCTGCGTCTTCCCACTCTTGCCACCTGGCATGATGAGCACATGGTCTCACCATCTTCAGCTGGGCTGTTTTGTGAAAGGTGTGAGCTACAGGATAGAATAAGCTCCGTAATTTATTCCTGTCACAGAAAACTTGAATACTAGCTAGATCATAACAGGAAACCAGCCATTCAAAAGTAATACAATCAAACATTTTGTGCAGTCCAAACATACCTGCAGAAGGGAAAACAATGCCAGCTGTCTTCCAGTCTGGAGAAGCCACAGAGATTTTTGTATTCCAGGCATGAGCACCTGATGTACTGTCTCCAGGACAAAAAGGTTTTGGTTTGAACATCAAGCATTTCTAATTTGGTTTCAGTTAAAAGGCAGTAGCACTCCTCCCTAGGAAAGAAGGGTGCTGGGGCATTGTCCCAAAATGAAAAGCAGGCAGGGCACCCCAATGGCAGAGCCCAGGAATGCCTTGGACACCTTCTTCTGTGACCTCACCACCGTCAGGGGATGAGGCCACCAGGAAGGCATCTGACTACTCAGGGCCACCTTATTCCATCTGCTGAAATATAGAAAAGTCATGCCAAATGAGGGCTGGGAAATGAATGTACATGAAGGATTCCAGCATTGCTGAGAAGTGGATATGAGTGTCCATGTACAGTTTTAAATGTTTTGTAAGGAATGTAATCAGGAGTATTGAAGTCACCCTATGGGTAAGGGACACAGAATGATAAGAAGAAATAATGAACTCACTTTGGGGCCAGGCATGGTAGCTCCCACCTGTAATCCCAGAACTTTGGGAGACCAAGGCAGGAGAATCACTTGAAGCCAGGAGTTCAAAACCAGCCTGGTCAATATAGTGAGACCCTGTCTCTATAAAATAAAAATTTAAAAATTAGCCGGCTGTGGTGGTAAACACCTGTAGTCTCAGCCACTTGGGAAGCTGAGGTGGGAGGGCTGCTTGAGCCCAGAAGGTCAAGGATGCAATGAGCTATGATTGTGCTACTGCACTCCAGCCTGGGTGATAGAGTAAGACCCTGTCTCTAAATAAACAAACAAACAAACAAATAGGGTCCAGGCACAGTGGCTCACCCCTGTAATCCCAGCACTTTGGGAGGCTGAGGTAGCTGGAACACTTGAGGTCAGGAATCCTAGACCAGCCTGGCCAACATGCTGAAATCTCGTCTCTACTGAAAAAATAACAAAAATTAGCCAGGCTTGGTGGAGAGCACCTATAATCCCAGCTACTTGGGAGGATGAGTCAGGAGAATCACTTGAATCTGGGAGGCAGAGGTTGCAGTGAGCTGAGATTGAGCCACTGCACTCCAGCCTGGGTGACACAGTGAGACCATGTCTCAAGAAAAAAAAATAGGAGAGGCTGTTTAAATTAAGATGTATTTCTTATAAGTAATTGATGCCATGAGTAAGAGTGGCTTAGGTAATTTTGTTATTTACTGTTTCACAAAACAGGAAATGGGTGATAGGAGGTTTCAAGGCTGGTCCAGCCATGTAACAGTATATTCAAATCCCAAGTTTCTTTTTCCTTTTACCTCTTCCATTATCAGAATATTGGCTTTTTGGTTCCTCCTTGTGTTTGTTGCCTCACGGTCACAAGATGGCTGCCACTGTTCCAAGGATCATATCCATACAGAACTGTTTGAAGGCAGGGTACAATGAGGTATGCCTGGCAGAGACACTCTTTTCACAAACCTTACCCTTAGCAAGGAGGAGAAAGTATTTCTCTACAAGACTCCAACAGACATTTCTTTGTTTCATTAACTAAACTGGGCCATTTGGTCATTTTGAGCTGCAAGGGAGTCTGGGAAGCCAAATATGTGGTTTTTCCAACTTCTATCATTGGAAGTGGGCAAGGGCTTGGAATGACTTTGGTAGATAGCTAAGAGTATCTGATATGGAGATAAATAAATGCGTGGCCAAAAATATAAAAATAAAAATTCTTCCCATTGGGCCAAAGAAAAGGTTTTAGAATATAGCTACAGTTTTTGCAAAAAAAAGTTTCTAATATTGAATAAAGGCCTGTGTATGTGTGCATATATATAATATATACATATGTATCTATATATGTGTGTGTGTGTATATATATACCCACACACAGGACAGCTTCAAAATTCTGTATTCTTCTAACCCAACTTACCCCAGGGAAAAATCATGGACATGTACAAAGTCATAGATACGTGTGTGTGTATATATATACACACATATATGTCTACATGTACATGTACATATATGTGTATATATGTCTACACACACACATATGTGTATATATGTATATACACACACACACATATGCACTACTACTACATCATCCTGCTCTGCCAGGCACTGAGGTCAATTACAGAGTTGGTCTGGAGAAAAGAATGACCCTCTTTCCTTTGTCTTACCCTCTTTGTGCTTTGTACCCCACCAGACCAAGTTTTGTGAAACTACTCTTAGTTCTACCTGGGAAGATCTCTCTAATGCCATCCATGCTCCATTCAGAATCTTTGCCCCATCCCATCACTTAGGGTTCACCCCCCTCAGTTCTGTCTCCTTCCCCAGATTTGAATCTCTCTGAGGAAAACCTATGCATAGAAACTTTGGTTGAGCCACCATCGCAGTTTTCTCCACATACCCAACCATGCCCAAATCCGTGGGTAGGGCCTAGTCTCAAACTGAGCTCTTTATTGCAAATAATAACCAGTTTGAATTCTACTCATTGCAAGGAGATGCTTTAAAGACAGAGGGGCAGCAAGTCTGCACCCTCAAGCTATCAATCCAGTTGAGGGGACAGCAGGATGAGATCTACTGGGACCGGGGGCTTTTCTGAGCAGTGACATACTGCACTGCTAAAGTTATTTGACTTTGCCATTTGTAGAATGAAATACGAATTGTTCCTTATTAGGGCTTGTGATTTGTTAATTAGCCTTAAAAGAAAATGTTCATGATAACAGCAACAAATGATGTTAAACCTACACAGATAATTAAGGTAAACGGAATGTCAATTGCTCCTAATGCTGTCAGCAGAGTAAAGCTATCTTATTTGTTAAGGAAAAACAAGAATATATTTCCCAGCCAACTACAATGCTAGATACTAAGAATACTTAGAAATTTATGCTAAAAATGTCCACAGTCAGTCTGCAAGATGGAACTGAAAACCTATACAAAGAAGAAATTGTTAAAGGTGATATATCAAGAAGCCATTAGCTTGGCCTTAGAAGACTTCTTAATTTTAAGGCCCCTCTAAGCTAATGGAAATGTTCCAGCATAGAGTTGAAATTTTAGTACTAAATAGAAGCTTTGAGATAATAGCTTCAATTACTGAGTGCTAACTGTTTGCTGGGTGCTATTTGAAGTGCTCCACATATTTATATAACACAAGAAGTCCATACTACTGTTCTTCGCAGTTCACAGATCATGAACTCCAGGCACAAAGACAACTAATTTGTCAAAGTCACCCAGCCAGCAAGCGGAAAGCTAGGATTTGAACCCCAGCAGTTTGGCTGTAAAGCCTGTGCTCTTCCACATCTCACAGTGCAGAGTCCCACATCTCGAGGGACTGTCTATGGGTTGCCAGTGAGTTACCCGGGTCAGGATAGATGTAGGTTTCATAGAATGCAGCATCATCTCATGACCCCCTCTCTCCCAGGAAACCTGCTCTCCAGATCTGATTGTGCAAACACCCACATCTTGTCCTGACCAGAGATACTGCCCTCTTCACATTGAGAAGGGCGCCTCCACATACCCAGGGCCAAAGGACCTCACATGACCCATTCTGGGACAACAGACAGGCGCTAGTGCATCCTGCTCTATCTCCAGCACTTCTCAGAATAGGCTGGAGGATTGGTGCTGTCTGACATTTCTGACCCTCCCCTCTCCACCCAACTGGTGGATTAGCAAATATCAAAGTCACAGGTATTCATGACTAGTCCAAGCCACCTGATACTTCGAAAAGGTGTGTGGTTTTGTCGGTTGTTTCATAACTGCTTGGGATCTGTTTATGGGAAGAGGCTCTTCCTCTTTCAGTTGGTACCAAAACAAGAGTTTCCCCTTGATATCATCCCCTAGACTTTCATCTTTGTACAGCCAGTCAGGGGAAAATTCCTCCAAGGGCTCCTACTATAATTTTGCCATTCTAAAGGGCCAGGGCTGAGCACATATATCTTCTGTGTCCAAAGGTATCTCTCCTGCCAGACACCAAGCTCCTCTGGAAACAGAATCTTCTGTCTTGAAAATCTGCATCCTCAGTTCCCTCCGTGAAGGAGCAGGCTCTGAGAAACCAGTGGTTCAAGGGCTCCACCATGAGGAAAGCAGGAAACAAGCCCTCAAGCAAGACATTTCTGTCATTTTCCAAAGCAGGTGCTACTCACAGGAAGGCCAAGCCCAGAGATGGGGAATGGGGACGAGGGGAGCAGCCAGGTCATGGCTCTGGCCTGTCTGGTGAGGAAAGGGACTCGGCACAGTGTCTCTCCTGTCCCCTCATCTGCCCCGCCTTTTGCTTCTCCTGGCCCCAGAGAAGGGGAAGGCCACAACAGCTTCTGTTGGCTTTCTCCCCACTCCATTCAGGGCACATGGGGGCTACTGACTCTGAGCTCTACATTGGTAGCAGCTGGAGGTGCTAAAGCTACTCTTCCCTCTCGGATAATTAGATGCAATTAGCTTTGCTAAATTCTCCCATCAACCCTGCCCACTAAAGTCCTCACTGACTGTAATAGCATTGCCTACCAGCTGCTGCAGTGTCTGACCCTCACATCTGCTGGCTTCTCCCCTGGAGCCAGATCACTCCTGCAGCTACCAGCTCTCACCACCCACCCCCCCATCCCAGGCCACCAACCCTTTGAGATGGGTTGGAACTCTGTGCCAATTAGAGGTGACTGAGGGATTCTGGGGAAAGCATAAGCTTTAGAATCAGTTAGAACTGGGACAGAAATCTGGATCTATCTGTATCACTTTAAACAAGGAGCAGAACTGCTCGGAAACTCATCTCGAAAATGAGAGAAATGTTTTATTTCCTTTTCTCATTTATGTGTCGACCCCACTGTGCAGGCAGACATTGTGTCTGTCCTGTTCATGGTTTTATTTCCAGTACCTAACACAGTGCCTGGCACTTAGAAGATAATAAATATTTGTGGCGGGAAGGAGGAAAAAGATACTTTCCCAATAGGATTAAGAGCACTAAATAAGATAACATGTGTAAGAATCTGGGTTACACATGTTCAATAAATGATGGTTTCTAACCACCAGCTTATTTTGATTACATGACACCAGTCTTCTCGATTCAATTAATTATGATTGTCACCTCATCCATTCATTCACTGAAGAAATACTGAGCATCTGCTACAAGTCACGCAGGACAATAAAAATGTAAAGAGCATGGTCCCTACCTTAAACTAGTTCAATTACAATTTCAGTACACCATATGCCACAGCAGTCATAAGTACAGAGAGCCATGAGCACGCAGAGACTAGCCAGGAAGGAAGGCAGGAGCAGGGAAAAATCTGGAGGTGGAAAAAAACTCTATGTTGAACTCTGGTGCCCATTGACAAAGCTGAGTCCCTGGAAATGAGTAGATGATGAATTTTATCACACACAAAAGATATGCTTGGAATAATTTTTTACCAATCTCTTTCATTAGAGATGTATCTGGATGTTGCCGTTAGCTGGTTAGACTCTGTCTCTTGGAGAACTGTATGAAGGGCAGTCCAAGTTCTCTGAGACTTTTGGCTCCAATAGACCCAAACCACCAGACAGCAGGAATTAGAAACAGGTGCTACGTATGGTCTGTGTATTAGTCCGTTCTCGCACTGCTATAAAGAAACTGAGACTGGGTAATTTATAAAGAAAAGAGGCTTAATTGACTCACAGTTCCTCAGGCTGTACAGGTAGCATGGCTCGGGAGGCCTCAGGAAACTTTCAATCACAGCGGAAGGTGAAGGGGAAGCAGGCATGTCTTTCATGGCCGGAGTAGGAGGCAGAGAGCAAAGCGGGAAGTACTACACACTTTTAAACAATCAGATCTCGTGAGAACTCACTCACTATCATGAGAACAGCAAGGGAGAAGTTGGCCCCCTTGATCCAATCACCTCCCAAGAGGCCCCTCCTCTAACTGGAGATTACAATTCAACATGAGATTTGGGCGGGTCCACAAATCCGAAACATATCAGTCTGGAATTTAAATAAATTGAAGCAAGCATATCTTTATTTGCCACCACTTTATTACCCTAAGTTCTGGGCAAGACTTCTTGGAAAACTCCTCTAAACCCTTTGAGCAACATCTAACATTTTACACAGTAGATCACATGATGTGTTCTCAAGTTTCCAAAATTTGTCATACGCAACCACTGGCTGGACATGCCATTGAGAGTTTCACCTGTAATATTTCTTTTCTTAATGCTTTTAAATTACTTTTTTACTTAAAAAAAAAAAAAAAAAAAAAAAAAAACCTTTTCAAGGTCATGCATGGTGGCTCACGCCTGTAACCGCAGCACTTTGGGAGGCCAAGGTGGGCAGATCACTTGAGCTCAGGAGTTCGAGACCAGCTGGCCAACATGGTGAAACCCTGTCTCTACTAAAAATACAAAAAATTAGCCAGGCATGGTGGCGTGCGCCTGCAATTCCAGCTACTTGGGAGGCTGAGGCAGGAGAATCACTTGAACCCAGGAAGCAGAGAGCCAGGATCAGTGAGCCGAGATCACACCACTGCACTCCAGACTGGGCGAAAAAGCAAGACTCCATCTCAAAAACAAAAAACAAAAAACAAAAAACTTTAAAGAAGATTTTCCAAATGTAATTAGCAAACAAGTATCAACTGCCCTTGCAGTCCCGATGTCTTCAAACATTATTGCCATTCCAGTCATGAACTGATGCTCAAACACAATTCTCAGCAAGCCATGACGCATGATCTTGAGATGGACAAATGCAGCTCTAAACTGACACCTGCCCATGGAGTGTGTTATGGAGGGTGTGTAGGTCTAAGGGATCATATCCCACCAAAAATTGTCTTGACTTCCACCAGCTGTAACAACAGAAATTTAGGTGCATTCAGTGAAAAGATGATGCAATTTAAACCATGATGCCTGAGTTGGGGTCATGCCTCTACCCCTTACTAGTTGTGTGACTTTGGACAAGAAACTTAACTTCTCTGAGCTTCAAGTCCCAAATATCATTGTTATCATCATAATAATATTATTATGACAGCAATTTCTCATAAAATTGGTGAGCCAATGAAATGATTGCAGTGGTATGACTGCAAAATCACCTTGTAAACCCTAAAGTATGTATAAATATTTCTTAATTTCTGAGATCAGACAATATTGGGCACGTTCAGGGTGGTATGGCCGTAGACTATTAATTTCCTGAAAAATAAATCTTCAAGATACAGTGAAGCTTACACTTTTACTGTCAGAACTTGGACATTATCATTATTGATGAGAGAGTATAAAGAACATAGCCTTTGACCATTACTCAGACAATTGAGTAAGCGACTGAAGAATGCTTCTCACCCCTTCTTTCTATGATGTGTAAACATGCTAAGCTGGAGAAATGATCAGAGAAAAGGAGATGTGGTTGTGAGAGTTGGCACAGGAGCAGAAAGCCCAGATGCACAATGAGTGCTATCCTGCCGTAAACACATCACCTAGCAAGGTCCCATAAAACCGGGACAACTCTTTCCTTCACATGGTGGATCTTCACTGCACCTCAACCCAGCCAGTTTTAACAAGTCAGTACCACCCCCAGCTATCTACAGTTGCCTCACCATAGTCCTGATAGTGCTGTACATGGCCCCATTCCTGTCCCAACCTCACTTGTCTACCCCTCCCAAAGGCTGGCCCTGAGCCTTTGGGTAATCCCTGCTCCAAAAGCAGTCAGTCGGTGTCTCCCTCTACTGGCCTTATGTTACCTGAAACAGGGCATTGCCCTGGGAACTCTTCCCATGTCGCCTTAGGAAAGAAAGCTTTTATTTTCTCACACCCCACGGACCTCTCAGGTATGTGGGGAAAGTTGCGCTGGGGTCCTCTGATCCCACTGACACCTCTAGACCATAGACACCCCATTCTTTTGTTACAACCCTGCTCTTTTAAGACTCACAACTCAGCTATACCTCCCTCTCCTACTCCTCATCTTGTCCTCCTGACATTACCTCTCTTTCACTGAAGACTTAAACACTTGGCTCTCAGGATCCACCCAAGATGCAAAACCCTGGACTCAGCTCCCTGATGTTCTCATCACTCATGAGCCCACCCGCTTCCCCAGCATCAAACCCCAGCCTCCTTCTCCCACACTTACCATGTTCTGAATCACCAATTCTAGCACCTCACTCTGACCACAATCTCCTCCCCTTCCAGAGCACTTGTTCACCTACTCCCCCCATCACAGTTCTTAGACTTAATCAAGACCCCCAAGTCCTCTCACTCATCTACTTTCTCCCAATCCATGAGCCTCTTCTCTTCACGTCTCTCTAGCCAGCTAAGATTCCAGAGTCCATCATATTACTAGTAGTGGCATTCCTATGAATAGCCCTAACTCTGTTCCTCATCTGCATTTTACCATACATACATACATTTTACCATACATAGAAAAATCCAGGAAAATCCCGTTATGAATGCAACAATCCAGTTTTTACATATTTGTACTCTAGCTGCTGCTAGAGAAAAACCGTACACTAAGGTAAACTGAATCTACTATGATCTCCATCCTCCACAATTGTTTCTTCACACCTTCCCTTGCTGCCCCTACCCCCACTTCCCAAGGAAGTGACCTTATCATCTCTTTCACAGAGAAATTAAGTCAACAAACAACAAGTTTACAATGTCTCTTCACTAAACTACAGACATACCCCATCACCATCCATTCACCTCCCCTAGCTTCCCTCCTGCTACAATAGGGGAAGTGTCTGAGGTCAAGCCCTCCACCTGCGCTTTCCCACCTTCTCAGGAGGCTTACATTACCTTCTCACACCTCTCTTCTTACCTTTGCCAAGATTGTCTTAATGAATTCTTATCTCAAGAATTTTTCTCAGTCGGCACAGTGGCTCACGCCTGTAATCTCAGCACTTTAGGAGGCCGAGTCTGGCAGATCACGAGGTCAAGAGATAGAGACCATCCTGACCAACGTGATGAAACCCTGTCTCTACTAAAAATACAAATTCGCTGGGCGTGGTGGTGCATGCCTGTAGTCCTAGCTACCCGGGAGGCTGAGGCAGGAGAATCGCTTGAATCCAGGAGGTGGAGGTTGCAGTGAGCTGGGATTGTGCCACTGCATTCCAGCCTGGCGACAGAGCGAGACTCTGTCTCAAAAAAAAAAAAAAGAAAAAGAAAAAAAAAAGAAATTTTCTCAATTCCAACCTTATTTTGGGGGTTTACAATCAGCCTGCTTTTTCAACCCTGCAGGGTACTTAATTTTTTGTCTCTTGATTTCCTTTTGGTTTTTCTTACAAACTTACTAATTGTTTCCTGAGCTCATCTCTTTCTTGTAATTCTTTGAGGAAAGTACCAATAATTTCCAGCACTCTTTGTGACATGTCTTCTATATGTCCTCCGGATCCATTTTCCACCCTACTCTTGGAGGCTGATCTGTAAGGATGGCATCAAGCTCCCTTGCCCTCTTGTGCCTAGTTGGTTTTGGCTAATGGGGAGCCATTGAAGGAAATAGGAGGCAAGAGGAACAAGGTGAGAGTATTTATTTTCTGGCTCCTTCTCAGCAAAGTTGCCTTAGGCTTGCTGTCTCCTTTAAATAAAGATCACATCTTATCCGTAATTCTCTCCCTCTGGTTTAACTGCTCCCTCAAGCTTAACTCCTTGAATGCAGGGGTGGTAACAGCCCTGTAATTAATTGGTAGCCCCATGCACTACACTATTTCCTACGGTTTCCTGTCCATAACTTTCTAAATTGTCCTTTTGCCAAACTTTTGAATTACCCTAACTTGAATTGCCATCTGTTTCTTGCTGACCCTGATACTCACATAAATACCCTGATTATTTCCACTTACTTTTTTTTTTTTTTCTTCCAGGGATCAACTTCTGTTTTAACTAGAATCCTTTTGGTTGAAAATCAAGAAACATAATTTGACCTATCTTAGGCCAAAAGTAGCATTTATTACCTTGAAAATGAAACTACGCAAAGAATACAGTTGGGCCTCAGAGAGTTTAGAACTAGGACTCTCTCTAGCTTGTCTTTAGAATAAAAGCAGTTCTCTTTCTTCAGTTTCAACTAGGAAAACCCTAGGTAAGGACCTGGCCCAGTCTGGATCACATGCTTAAGCCTGTGCCCAGACAGAAGCAGTGCCTACTAGCGGATTGGCAGCCCTGGGAGAACCGCATGGTGGGAATGAGAGCAGCAGTCCCCAAAATTAAATGGCTGTTAGTCCCAGATATTTTCAATCACTCCCTGATTGTAATGACTTCACAGCAGAAAAAACACATGGGAATTTATATCTACTGCTAACTTCTTAAGTTCTAGATTTGGGGCTCTTATATTGTCAAAGTTTTCTACGAACTCTGAGAATATCTCTATGTGTGCAAAGTCCACAAAGATATGGTCACCTCTTTGGGAAACGGGGGTAGAGGTAGAGAGAGGAGGTGTGAAAAAGCAATTGTGCACAACGGAGGTCAAGTTTACCAGGAAATTGTAGTCGGATTTCCAGATAGTGCTGAGATAGGGTAATCATGAATTCGTAGAGAATCTAACTGCCTCGTTGTATGACTTTTCTTCTAGCAGCATTTGGCTGCTGGGGTGCAAATACTGGAAAAACTAAGTTGTTTCATTCAAAACAGACGTGGGGGTTTTTCTAAATTCTTCTATGTATGGTAAAAAGCAGATAAGGGACAGCGTTGAGGGTACTGGTATGAGTGCTACTACTAGTAATATGATGTTTGTAGAATCTCAGCTGGAAACAAACAGACATGAAGAGAGGCTTATGGATTGGGAGAAAGACAGGTGAGAGAACTGGGGATCTCATTTAATGTAAAAACTGTGGTCGGGGTGACAGTTGAACAAACCAGTATGTATTTATCTGCAGACACAAACAGTAAATATATACATTCCTTTATTAGGGTAGCCCTTGCACTTCCTCAAAAAGGAAATGGACAAAATGATGAAGCTATGATAGTTTATTTCAACATACTGAACCAAAAAAATAAGAAAACTAATTTATTTGGAAAAGAAACAAATTCTGTACATGCAGGGTTGGCTTGATTGACGATAATGTATTTCAGCAAAAAAAAAAAAAAAAAAAAAAAAAATTTAGATAGACTACACATAATAAAATTTTCTATGTACACAGTAAATAGTAAATACTTTGGTAAATGACCAGACATTTGAAAAAATGAAAACACAGTTGTAAAACAAAGTACGTAAGAATATTGTGACCTTATTTAACTGTACAAAAAGCAATCATTCTCTCCAGTCTTCCATTTTCACTTACATTTTCTTTAACAGGATTAAGCCCCAAATTGAAGGGATTAAATCCTTTCTTCCTAATCCCTCACGAATATCAGATTCTCTTTCAAATCTTTAACTGTTTACAAAGGAGCAGAGCACTTAAAGGGAAATGGTGGGAAACAAAGAGATTTCAATTCTGTGCCACTCATCCAGATTCTAATGGGGAATATTTCCCAAGTCCACTATCAATTCACACAACTTGGTTTAAAAACATAATACTTGATTGTAGGACTAATTTGGTTTTTATTTAGCCCATCTGCAGCTTTAGCATTAAAAATCAGATCCTGACATTAGCCCTTAGCTCAGTATCTACAAATGAAATTTGGGAATTATATGACAGTGATATTAGCATATTTAAATGTAAAAGGCAAAATGATTAATTTTTAAATATGCAAACTGCTACATTTTCTCAATAATCAATTCATGCACAAATAAAAAATGGCAATAGAAAAAGCAGAAAAATATGGATGTTTCTAAATAAGACAATTATAAAAATTTCATATGTTAATATCAAGACAAGACTGGAGTCAGCTTACATTGTAAGAAAAACTATTACTGTATATGACTGGACAGCAAAACCCAGTCCTGTCTAAAAGCAATGGATCAAACTGTCTTCTCAAGTCCTTCCTGGCCATATTTCTATGTGCTACAATGAAACATTTTTAATAAATGCAATCTATCATAGAACTACAAGTTTTTATGTTCCTAAATAATGAACTTAACTTTATTATAGCAATGATTTAAATACATGTGCTGTAAAAAAGAGAAAACAGTTGTAAACACACTCTTAATTTTTTTCTTTACTTGCAAGATATTTTTAAAAGATTACACAACTTCTTGATTCTTTAAGAACTAAGAACCAAAGTATTGAACATAATAAATAAATGTGCAACCTGGAGGCCTGGAAAAAGAGACAGAATACCAAATAACAAACCAGTGCATTAAAAATCCAGTATGTCAGTATTAAGACTTCTTCATCCAAATCCAGTTAGGTTTATTGCTATTATAAATAAGCTTCACATTAAGGCATCAGTCATTACCTACGAAAAAGATTTAGATTCAAAACAAGGAATATACACTGTACAACTTTTTTTCTCTCATTCTGATGTCATTACAGATATTATCAGTTTTAAATGTTAAGTTTTTGTATGGCAATATATAAATATCTTTAAACATATTACCTGAATATAGTTCAAATGTTTCTCTATATTTTGATACTTTAATTAATGTATATATTTAAAGTATATTCAATTAATGAGGAAACAGACAAAAGCAAATCAACATAGATGGCAAAGGACTAAATATGAGACATTACAACCTCTAAAAAAAAATACTGTACAGTGACGATGAGCAGATCTTGGCCAAGTCATTTAACTTCCCTGAGCCTCATTCTTTCCATCTGTAATATTTCAATTACAGTTGCTCTGTCAAGCTGTTTTGAGATCAAATTAGATGATGTAAAAAGACCTAGCAAACTGTGAAGCAATGCAAAAATTAATGGTATTATCGTAGGCCAAAAGATCTCAAATTTCTGACAGTCTCTCTAACAAATAAAGTTATGGCCTGCTCCTTTTGCATTCACTTGAGAACTCCCAGTTTTGATTAGACTGTTACGGAAAGAATGGAGCCAAAATTTATGCAAAGATAAAATCTCTAAGTTTTAGCATTCAGAACTGTATAAAGTACAGTTTGTTGGGAGTGGGAAACAACTGCTTGAAGGGGTATACAGAACACCAAATAATAATGTATTAAAAATTCAGTATTTCAGTATTAAGACTTCTTCATCCAAAGACAGGTTTAACTTTAACTAGGCTCAGGCTACCTCCTGATACTTACTAAAAACAAGTAGGGGCAGACTTCTCAAAAACCTTGGTTCCCGGCCTTTCATCAGTCTCTTCTAGAGAAACCTCCTTTCCCTCATCATTGGCTAGCATGTAGCATAGTCACATTAAAAGAACTCTCTCTTAACAACAGCTCAAGAGTTATAAAACCATAAAGAAACACAGCCAAAGTCAATTGCTGGTACATTATTCAGCCTGGCATAAATTTGAAATGATTCAATAATTCCTACCATGTTCTCCCTTTCTCAGTCCATAAGCCCTTCATCTACGTATAAATGGTTCTGGGCCAGCTTTTTCTAATCTTTGTTCTGAGGAACACTAGCTGGGTGAGATGTTAACAGGTAAAAAACATCTGTGTTAAGTATGTTGGGAATATGCAGGGCGAGATAAATTTATGTACCACACTGAACTGCTCAGTCTTTGATGTACTGACTGTACTTGCTAAAGAATGAAGTGTTCAGCATTTCCCAAACTCATCTGACCATAGAATCCCATTTTTCCCCTACAAAATATCTAGAGGGGCTAATAGTTCTTAGAATATTATTTGAAAATGCTATTCTGGCCTGATTCTAAACATTCCAGGGCTAAATCTGGCAATAATTATGTTTTTAATTTCTGAAGAAGAATCATTTTTCTTACAAGGTCAACTACCACGATAACCTCCCGGTTTCCACTCCATAAGTAGGCTTCCCAAAGCAACTAAAAACTAAATTTTCTTTACTACATACTGAGGAATTCAAAGAACTTATTCTTGCGTTAATGAGAATTAAGTTCTTTTTAAGGAGATACTTATATTCTTCCCCTAAGCATTAAAAATACAAAGATCTAATTCTAGATCCTAGGACCTAGAATCACAATTACTTTAAGGAAAAGAAAGTATTTTATTACAACATCACTGCAATTAATATTATCAACATGATAATTAGTAGTGGTGCTAACAGTAGTAGTGTTGGTTAAGCATTTATTTTTGCATCCTAATCCTCATATCCACTCTATGAATTTAGGACCTACTATTACTCCCATTTTAAAGATAAGTACACTGAGGTTTATCAAGATTAACTGACTTGCCAAGGGTCACACATTGGAGTAAGGGCAGAACCTTAAACTCACGTCTGACCCCTCACCCCATGCTCTTAACCACATAATGCCATCTTTTATTTCAGTGACAAGACAAAAGCATTTAGGCCACACTCTTGCTGTTAAACAGGAAAATTACATAAATGCAAATTGTGTGGAATAAGTTTTGGATTTCCTTTTGAGCAAACCCCCAGTCCTTTAAAGGACATACTTTAAAATTTTTTTTAAAGCAGAGGAAAATAGACTACTATTTACCAATGACAAGTTTATAGAGTTTTAAAACAAGAGGTTTTTTAAAAATCTGCATCCAAGGTGAAGACGTTATCTGTAGTTTCTGCCATAACTGCAAAACGCTGATACTCCGAAACTCGTTTCTCAAAGAAATTTGTTTTTCCTTCTAAAGAAATGTTTTCCATAAAATCAAAAGGATTTTCTGCCTGAAAAATCTAAAAAGGAAAGAAATATCATTAGACATTCTGAACAGATCAAATTACATCCCACAATAAGAGCAAAGATGACCAAAACAGAGGTCAGGTTTCTGGAAATTTGTCTAGTCAGTTACAAGATCCCATCATTCCCCTAAGACCCTGGAGGCACTCAAGGCTGACAAATCGTAAGATGACCCAAGATCGACCACTAACCTCCTCAAGAAACTCTACTAGCATCTCTGGCATTCTCATAAATAGAAAAAAACACAACTATTTCAGGAATTGAAATATTTAATACTGCCCAATTGAAAATGTTCTCACAGCTTGAGATATCCAATACACCATGAGCATTTTTCATAGGTATTACTATTAGTCACACATACATGATACTATAAAATGTTAAATTAGCAACAATCTACTGTGGTTCTAAATATGTTTCTTAGTTAATAAGAGAACAGATAATCAACAAATTGTCATTAAGGGACCGTGATCAGGGAAGACACAATAAATGTTATCCATAGTCACTAGATGTCTCCAAATAAAAAGGGGGACTATGCTAACAAGAAGCTTTTTTACTGCTTCAAAATTCAAGAAGCAAGCCCAGGCATGGTGGCTCAAGCCTGTAATCCCAGCACTTTGGGAGGCCGAGGTGGGTGGCATCACCTGAAGTCAGGAGTTCGAGACCAGCCTGACTGACATGATGAAACCCGTCTCTACTAAAAATACAAAAATTAGCTAGGCATGGTGGCAGGTGCCTGTAATCTACGCTACTCAGGAGGCTGAGGCAGGAGAACTGCTTGAACCTGAGAGGCAGAGGTTGCAGTGAGCCGAGATCACGCCATTGCACTGCAATCTGGCTGACAGAGCAAGACTCCATCTCAAAAAAAAGAAAAAGAATTCAAGAAGCAGACTTGGAGATATAGCTTGATGGAAAGTGTGGGATATTTCAGTGATTCACAAGGGTAACAGAAGAGGATTTCTCAATTTAGGAGTATCCCAGCAAAAAATATGAACACCACAGATAAACATATATTCAAGTAACCCAATTTTAAATATGGGCAGAGTGTCTAAATAGACAAACTGATACTTCTTTAAAGAGGATATACAAAATGAAAAGATGTTCAACATCACTATCCATTAGAGACAAGCAAATCAAGATCACAATGAGATATCACTTCATACCTACTCGGATGGCTATACTATTTTAAAAAACAGGTAATAAGTGTTGGTGAGGATGTGGAGGAATTGGAACCCTCATACAGGGTGGGAATATAAAATTGTGCAGCTGCTTTAGAAAACAATCTGGAGTTCTTCTAATGATTAAACATGGAGTTACCATATGACCCAGCAATTTCACTCCTAGGTGTATACTTAAGAGATATGAAAATACATCCACACAAAAATCTGTACATGAACGTTCATAGTAGCATTATTCACAATAGCTCAAAAGAGGAAACAACTTAAATGCCCATCGAATGGATAAATAAAATTTGGTATATCCATACAGTGGAATATTATTTGGTCATATAAGGGAATAAAGCACTGATACATGCTACAACATGAAGGTACCATGAAAACGTTATACTAAGGAAAGAAGAGAACCACAAAAGACCACATATTATTATGATTCCATTTGTATGAAATAGAATATACAGAAGAGGCAAATCTACAGACACAAAAATTAGATTAGTGGTTGCCGAAGACAAGGTGGGTAAGGGGAGGAAAGAGGAGTGACTGACTGCTAATAGGGATAGAGTTTCTTTTTGGGGTGATAAAAATGTTCTAAAATAGGTTGTTATGATGGTTGCACAACTCTGTGACTACGCTAAAAACTATTAATTGTACATTTTAAATGGGTGAATTGCAAGCTATATCTTTAAATAAAGCTTTAAATATCTATATATCTTTTTTCCAAAAACTCATATGCTGTGTGTGGCTGAGTGAAATTCTATGAAATTCCCCCATCAGAAATTGTATGTAAAAAGTGAGGGAATATTGGAGCTATGATACACAGCAAGATACAGTGAAAGGGCACTGAACCAACAGTCACAGACTCATTGGATTTTACAACTGAAGACTTTTCAAAAAATTAGATCTAAGTCATTCACAGCACGGACAAAGTAACCAAGACCAAACTAAATTAAATGGCTTGTTTTTGGTGGTTTCTTTGTTTTTTTTTTTTTTTTTTTGAGACAGAGTTTCAGTCTTTTTGCCCAGGTTGGGGTGCAATGGCACAATCTTGGCTTACTGCAACCTGCCTCCTGGGTTCAAGCAATTCTCTCACCTCAGCCTCCTGAGTAGCTAGGATTCTAGTCACCCACCTCCATGCCCAGCTAATTGTTGTATTTTTAGTAGAGACAGGGTTTCAACATGTTGGCCAGGCCGGTCTTCAACTCCTGACCCCAGGCGATCCACTCGCCTCGGCCTCCCAAAGTGTTGGGATTACAGGCGTGAGCCCCTGTGCCCAGCCTTATTATTTTTATTTGTAGAGATAGGGTCTTGCTATATTGCTGAAACTAGTGTGGAACTCCTGTGTCAAGCAATCCTCCTGCTTTGGCCTCCAAAGTGCTAGGATTACAGGAGTCAGCCACAACGCCCAGATCCTACAAGTTTTGATATATAGTAATCATATTGTCATTTACTTTATATTTTCAATTAACTTTTATTTTCATTTTAAATCTCATTTTAAAGGAGATATACGTATATGCAGAGAGAGACAGAGAGAGAGAGAGGGAGAAAGGGTCTCACTCTGTTGCTCAGGCTAGAGTGCCGTGGCACAATCTTAGCTCACAGCAACCTCTGCCTTCCGGGTTCAAGTGATCCTCCTAGCTCAGCCTCCCAAGTAACTAGGACTACAGGCATGCCAACATGCCTGGCTAATTTTTTGTAGAAATAGGATTTCACCATGTTGCCTACACTGGTCTCAAACTCCTAGTCTCAAGTGATTCTTCCACCTCAGCTTCCCAAAGTTCTGGGATTACAGGTGTGAGCCACTGCACCTGACCTAAAGGATATATTTTTTAATCTCTAAGTAGATGAAGCTTTTGGCAATTATTAAATCAATTTCTACTTTTATTGCATTAAAAATCTAAGGCCTCTATAATTTCTGCATTTTAGAATTTATTCAGATATTTTGAAGCCTGTGGAAAAACAAAGTTTTACATTGTGTTTAGATCTTCTTCTGCAGGAAGTGGCATGTTTTACATACCTACAGTTAGCAAGTTCCCAAAAGGAAAATCAGACCCAAGGGTCAGCAGTTTTTTAATAAGCAGCAGAACATGAACATATGGATGTGAGGATATGGTAATGGGTTAAAGAATAGCAAATTCACTATATGGCTTAAATAAGCAAATTCATTTTCTAATAACAAAAATATTGGTAAAAGTTATGAGCAAACCCAATTTCTTTTAATACACATAGTTTATAAGTTTGTTTGTTTGTTTGTTTGTTTTTTGAGACGGAGTTTCACTCTGTCGCCCAGGCTGGAGTGCAGTGGTGCGATCTCAGCTCACTGCAAGCTCCGCCTCCCAGGTTCACGCCATTCTCCTGCCTCAGCCTCCGGAGTAGCTGGGACTATAGGTGCCCGCCACCACGCCTGGCTAATTTTTTGAATTTTTAGTAGAGACGGGGTTTCACCATGTTAGCCAGGATGGTCTCAATCTCCTGACCTTGTGATCCACCCACCTCGGCCTCCCAAAGTGCTGGGATTACAGGTGTGAGGTTTATAAGTTTAAGAGATTATATTAATATAGTTATAATCTTGATTTCTCATTAATCAGTAAACAAAGACAAGATCTTGCAATAAAACGTTAAAATGTAGTTTATCTTACCAAAAAAACCTACGCCACACTTGACTCTTTAAGTACCTGGGTGGTTATCAGAATATAATTCTGCTATATCTGCTAATACAACATTAGCAAAATAGGTAATGATTACCACAGCATCATAGATTTCATAAGGATTCTCATTAAAGACAATTTAAACTTACATTTTCACGACAAGAAATCAAAATCTGTAATTTCTAATTACCATGGTATAGTACATAGTGAATTTCTGTGTTTCACTTAAGTACAAAGTGACCATCTAGTGTGAGTTTATGTGTCTAATATTATTTTAAGTGCTTTAAGTGTATCAACTCATCAACAATCCTTTGTAGTAAATATTATTACTATCTCTATTTTATAGATGAGCAAATTGAGATAGTTAAGCAACTTGCCAAAGGTCACACAGCTAGAAAGTGGTGGAACAAGGATTCAAACCCAGATAGTGTGGCTGCAGGCTCCATGTCTTAAGTAATAGGAAAATCACACGTGATGAAATTCAGGTACATTATCTCTGATAAATGACAAAAATAACTTGGATAACTCTGTTCAAAGAGTTACATTATGACAGTTAATGTCTTCCTAATAACTATTCCATATTTAAAAGTATTAACTCCCAAACTACAACATAGACACATGGAGATTTATAATATGCATACGTGAATATACATATGCATATTAAACCTAACCCCTTGAAAATAATCCTATTAAATATATAGCTGAAATTATTGCAAAATAATTTATTGAGCTTATTAGTTCTAATATTTTACCAGCCTCCTACTTCAGTTATTAATTTTAAATTTCAAAGGATTTTGTAAAACCTTGTTCATATGAAACAAGTCTCTGTCATGGACATTTAAAAAATAGAACAGTATGTTACAAATGCTTTCAGTAAAATATATTTTAGGGTCCTTGCTTTCCTATATTTTAACTAGTAGTATCACATTTTTAAACACATTACCTTTGAGAATCCAAGTTCCACAAGTAATCTGTCAGCTACAAACTCAATGTACTGTTTCATCAAAATGCAATTCATTCCAATGAGGCCAACTGGCAAGGCTTCTGTTAAAAACTCCTGGGATGAAAACAAAAACAGAATAAAGCATAAACAAAACTATAAATATGTATGTTCCAAATAGAAATAAAACTTTTGTTTTATTTCTAAGACTGATTTTGTCCAAGGAAATATATTAGGATAAATTCTTTCAATGTAGCAAATGATGTCCGTATGTTTAAAAATGGTTGGGGTATTACTATTCACATTTTTTCACGTTTTCAAAGAGCCAAAATAAATGGAAATGAACTACCAAATTACTGGATTTCTTAAAGTAGCAGATATAAGACTTGGATTTGTACGCTTTCTCAACAGAAAAAAAAAAGATACTTTGTTCTAAAATATCTGGAAAAAGATTCAAAGATGATCATCATAAAGAACATGACCATGGAAGGGAGCTGGGAAAGAGAGAAAAACTCAATTAACAAAGAAAATGAGAAAAAAGAAAGAAACAGATTTGGGGGTTGGGAGATAAAATGAGCTCTAACCATACTGAAAGACTATGTAGTGGTAAAGTGTTAAGAGGAAAAATAAAAATATATTAACCACTTGGATTGAGTTCTCAAAATGACTAAAGATACCAAAGTACATGTTATGCCTTTTTCCTCTTCCAATATACAAACTATGCCTGTTAAACTATGCGGTGTTACCAAAAAAAAAATAATAATTTTAGAATGATAAAAACACATCGTAAGTAGAACATCTAGCTCCTTCTAGTAAGAAATCTTTACATACTCTAACTTAATTGTTACTTTTCATTAATTTACTTATTCTTTCTATAAAAATTTGTGTATGCTTCAAGCTAGGTACCTCGCTACATTATTAAAAATACAAAACAAATAAAAAATCATCACTGTTCTCTAGTCACTAAAAATATAAAAATACAAAGCTACTATAATTAGCTGATTATGGCATAAAATTTGACAGAGATCAGTAAGACAGAAAAACAGCCCTGAAACAGGTTTTAGTATACATAAAACCTTAATATATAATAAAGACTGACTGAATAAAGCAAATTGTAAACTGACATAATAATTGTAATGTATCATGTACTGGCATTGTCAGATCGACCATAATAAAATTGTTGGTATTTTTATTGACCTACAAAATGACCTACAAAATTTTTACTGACCTACAAAATTTCATATGAGTCAATATAATAGTGGAACAAACATCAGAGAAAGAGAGATGTGCTAATTACACAAACTTCCTGGTTTACCTGCTCAATTTGGACAGCATCAACAATGATCTCCCTGACCCTTTCTTCTGAGGGCTTATTTACTAAGTATTGGAACATCAGGCAAGCAAAGTCACAGTGAAGTCCCTAAAAGAGAAGAAAAACGTCACTGTCAAATAACTGTTCATCAGCTATTTGCACACAGTGATGGGTCAAGCATCATATAAAGTGGTTCTAGGAATATAACGCAGAACTTCTGGAAAATGGAAGAGGGTTAATAGGACTAGGAACTTCCTTCCTTCAAATCTCATTAAATGCCAATAGAATAACTTATAACAAAAACGTTCAATGCCGGCAAATCTTAGTTCATCAACATTATAGAAAAACTAATTTATGAACAATCAATCTGCAAATAAAAGCATTTTGGAAAGGAAAATAAAGCAAGAAAGCCTGAAATGAAAATTCACTAATTTTTAAATTTCAAAAATAATTAAAGAATGATTGAAAAATAATGAGTAGTATTTAAATAACAGATTTCAAAAATACAACATTTGTAATTAAACAAGAAAGGCTCAAGATAAAAATAAATTCAGTTCCAGTGAAAATGGAAACTGACGTGGGGCTCGGTGGCTCATGCCTGTAACCTCAGCACTTTGGGAGGTCAAGATGGGCAGATTGCTTGAGTCCAGGAGTTCAAGACCAGCCTGGGCAACATGGCAAAACCCAGTCTCTACAAAAAATAAATAAATAAATAAATAGAAATAAAAAATACCAATAAGCAAATAATAAGAAAATGGAAACTGAACAACGATGAGTATCACCTGAAGCGATATAAAGCAGAGATGATCTTACAGATAACTCAACCAAAAATGAAAATAAACTTGTGAAATACCCCTGAGTATGGTTATACAAATGCAATAAATAGTATAGAATCTTACGTAATTGGAGAATAGGCCAAGGAGAGTCAACCTAAAATAATCAGGACTCCAAAACACAGAATAGATAGTATAGAGCTAAATATCAAAAAAAACAAAAAGAAAATTTCAAAAATTCAAAATGAAAAGAGAGGGAGGTCGGATATAGAAAGATGGAATTCCCAGGCCAGGCATGGTGGCTCATGTCTGTAATACAGTACTTTGGGAGGCCAAGGTGGGCAGATTCCTTGAGTTCAGGAATTTGAGACCAGCCTGGGCAACCTGACAAAACCTCATCTCTACAAAAAATACAAAAATTAGTCGGGCATGGTGGTGCATGCCTGTAGTCCCAGCTACTCAGGAGGCTGAGGCAGGAAGATCCCTTGAACCTGGGAGGTCAAGGCTGCAGTGAGCTGAGGTCATGCCACTGTACTCCAGCCTGGGTGACAGTAAGACCCTGTTTCAAAAAAAAGGAAGAAAGAAGAAATTACCATCAAGGCTGAAAGATGTTAAAGTGTTGATGAAAACTGACAGGTAACTTATTACAGAGCGCAATACCAATCAAAATCTCAATGGAATTGGTGTGTGTGTGTGTGTGTGTGCTTGTAATTTATTTTAAAAGGCTTTAGAGCAGAAAAGAAAGGAAAGTACACACAGGTTAAGTCCCAAGCGGGCACAGAGGTCAAGTGCCTAAATGGGATTGTTTTTAATTCAAAAGTTAATCTGGAAGGCTGGGCACAGGGGCTCATGCCTGTAATCCCAGTACTTTGGGAGGCCAAGGTGGGCAAATCACTTGAGCCTAGGAGTTCCAGACCAGCCTGGGCAACACAGTGAGACCCTGTGTCTACAAAAAATTTTTTTTTAATTAACTGAATGTGGTGGTACATGCATGTAGTTCCAGCTACTTAGGAGGCTGAGGTGGGAGGACTGCTTGAGCCCTGGAGGTCAAAGCTACAGTGAGCCAGGATCATGCCACTTGCACTCAGCCTGGGTGACAGAGAGACCCTGTCTCACAAAAAAAAAAAAAAGAATAGAATAAATGGACAGAATCTTGTAAGAACACTTTCAAAAGAAAAGTTTCAATATTTACCCTACAAATTATTAAAATATATGAAACTATAATAATTAAAATGGTTTGTTATAGAATAAAATCTGATAGGTCAATAAGGAAGAAAAAATAGCCATGAAACTGATTTTAGTCTAATAAAACCTTAATAGATAATAAAGAAGACAGTGCAAGTCAATGAAGAAAGGATGGATTACTTAACAAGGCAAATTGAAAAAACTTCCTAAGAGTGTTTGAAATAAAATTAAGTTAAACTCTAACTTATTATTTACTATATTATATTTATGCTAAATCCTACTTAGACTAAACAAATTCCAACTATACTAGAGAGTTAAAGGTTAAAAAACCGAGAAGAAAATATGTGTAATTAATTTATCTCTGGAAGAGGATTACATAAAATTTAAGGTTTTGTATGTTAAAAGAACAAAAATTAAAAAGCAAAGGAAAAATCGGGAAAATATATGAAATAAATATAAGCAAATGTATATTTTATATTATATTTGTGCTATAAATATAACAAATGCTATAAACGTATACTTGTTGAAAGGACCCAATCAGTCACTGTACATTGGGAATACACCAACGAACAAGCAAGCATGACCTCTTCCTTTAAGGATAATAGACTACTGAAGAAATAACCTTAAAATAGTGAGAGCACTCAGAGTTAAATAAGAAAAATGTTAATATTAAACCGGAAACAAAAGCAAAAGATAAAAGTAGGCAACTACAGAAAAAATACAAATGACTAATATCATTATGAAAAAAGTGTTCAAGTAATAAACAATGCAAATAAAACCAATAATGAAATACCAATTACCCCTATCAAATTTGCCAAACATTTAGCAAATTAATCTAAATTCTGGTAAGAGTATGGTAGAAAATGTTTATACATTGCTAGGTGGGGCTGAAAATTGTTATAAAATTACTGGAAAAAAAATCTGCAAGTATGTATGTATGCATAGCTTTATAACTTAGTAATTCTACTTTTTGTGATCAAGCTTAGGAAAATAATATAAAGGGAGGACAAAGCTCATATATATGTAAAGGTATTCATTTTACACCATAGTAAAACAAAAAACCTGGAAATAATCTAAATTTCTAATTATAAAAGTCAAATAAATGATTCATTCATTAGCTCATATATCTAACAAAACTACTATTTTCAAAAGGTGCTTAATGCCATAGAAAAATGATTGCAGTATTTTGCCAAGTGGAAAAAGAACATCTCAACTCCTAAATATATGAATGATTAAAATATGTTTATATATCTAAATTGAATTAAATGTAGAAAAAAGTCTATAAAGAAATCAACAAAACAGTAAATGTGGTTCTCTGTGTGTTGAGATTAATTTTTTATTCTCTCAATTCTCTATAACAATCCTATATGACATTTCTAACAAAAGTTATTAAATATTTAAAGACATGAAAAAGCAAAAAGTAATTATACAAAGCATTTTATGGCATTTAAAAAAATACTTTCACATACACTATTTCATGGCATTCTAACAAAATGGTTAATTTTTATAGTTGAAGAAACCAAAGTTCAGAGAAGTTAAGGATTAGCATAGGCAATAAATAAATGTTAACTGAATGGCTATAATAGCCAAAACATTGAGAACAGAAAGATAAATAAAACAAAGTCCCTGCACTAAGGAGCTTAAAGTCTAGCAGAAGAGAGAAATAAGAAGTACAATACATACTATGGACTCCAATATATGGACAGGTGCAGGTTTCAAATGGATACATAAAAGAAAGAGTGGCCAATTTCACCTAATTGATCAGGAAAGTTTTGAGATGTCTCTTCTGAGAAAGTAATCCAAAAAAGGTTAAAGAAAAAAAAAAGTGGTAAGAAAGATGGAAAGGGTATAGCAAGCAGAGGGAGACCAGGTTTAGTTACTGATTGGATGTGGCTGAAAAAGAAGAAGCAATCTAAAATGACTCCTAGATTTCAAATTAGATGACTGGAAACGAAGGATAGAGACACTCAATGAAATAGGAAAAACAGAAGGAACAACAAATTTTTGGAGAAAGATGATGAGTTTGGTTTCTGAAATAACAGGTTTGCGACACCTGGGGGAACTTCAAGGAGAAAATGTCGAACATGCACTAGCATACATGGGTTTGGCACTTAGGAAAGAATATCTGGGACAAAGGGTAGGTTTTGGGAGTTATGAGCATTTAGATGGTAGCTGATTTCATGACAGTAAATAAGATCAGCCAGGAGGGCATATACAGTGAAGGAGCAAGGCCAGCGCGGGAACCTAGGAGGACACTGATATTAAGAATGACCAGGAGGCTGAGGAGAAATGGTAAGAGACACAGGAGGAAAATGCAGTGTCTTAAAAGCAAGATGACGTGACTTCCCATTTTAATTACCAGGATACCTGTGTCACCATAGCATTTTTCAGGAGAAAGAAAAATAAATGGGCTGGGTACAGTGATTCATGCCTGTAATCCAGCACTTTGGGAGGCTGACGCAGGCAGATCGCTTGAGCCCAGGAGTTCAAGACCAGCCTGGGCAACATGGTGAAGCCCTGTCTCTAAAAAAAAAAAAATACCAAAATTAGGTCAGGTGTAGTGGCACCTGCAACAAGGGAAGGCACCTGCAACAGTCCCAGCAACGAGGAAGGCTGAAATGGGAGGACTGCTTGAGTCCAGGGAAGGCGAGGCTACACTGAGCCATGATCGTGCCACTGTACTCTAGCCTGGGTGACAGAATGAGATCCTATCTCAAAAAAAAAAAAAAAGATAGAAAAGAAAAATAGATGAACATCAAATATGAATACAAATATAGCTAGAAAAACATTCCGTTCCTTACTTCATCTCTGCTGATGAGTTCATTGGAAAAAGTGAGTCCTGGCATAAGACCTCTCTTCTTTAGCCAGAATATAGCAGCAAAAGATCCTGAGAAGAAAATTCCTTCTACAGCAGCAAAGGCCACCACTCTTTCCCCTGGGAGACATAAAATCACTTCAGTTTTTGAAATATCAGATACCGCAAACATTTGCATATATATATGCAAATATGTATATTTGATAAATTTAATATTTATTGATATATATGGTGTATATATCAATAATATATGGTAATAAATATTTATTGATATATATAGTGTATATATATCAATAAATACCATGACTGTTTGCAAAGAAACAAAATACACAAGTTAGTGCCATGGCCAAAGATCTCCATAGGAGAAAATGTGCCACCTCTACCTACTGGAGCAGAAAGGTATGCCTCCTTCAAATCCTCTGTCAGACAATGGACTTCTATAGGTCTTGGTGTCTGGACAAAGAAGGACCTTCCATACTCAAAACAACAGGTGATTTATGTGTGCCCCACACATGACTGTGAGTGCAGGTACATGCATATGTGTGCAGTATGTATACATATGTGTGTGTGTACTAGACTGGTGAGTAGAAGGTAGACTTTATGACAAGTGTCTTCCTCTGAAAGTAGGAGAGGTTAAGTTTATATTTTTAGAAACTTATGGTATCTTACAGACCATCTGCAAACATTTCAAAAACCATTGGCATGGATCTGCAATTTAAAAAAAATAGATAAGCCCAACTGAGGATAATAAGTATATCTATTAGATAAAATATCCCCATAACATAAGCAAAAGTACGTTTTCTGCTAAATACAAAAGGGCCAATTTTAAAGGTTACTCATTGTTAGGCAAGGACTTCATAGAAATCCATCTCCTATTAAGAAACTGTCTACAGTGGCAGCATATCTGTAACATTATGCAGGATGATCAGAGCTCTAACCCAAAAGGTCATTCACAAGGTGCTTATGTCACCACACTGCATATGCTTGAGAAAAGTATTTATATATGTCTAAGGAGAAAGGTTTGGTCTATTAGACTGTGAGATACAGGCAGCTGAGTGCTTGAGTGCATTACAAACCTTTTTCATAGATGACATCATGGTTTATACCTCAGTACATGTCACAGGACCACACACAAAAAAGTCACTTAATAAACAAGTCCTAGGCCGGGCGCGGTGGCTCAAGCCTGTAATCCCAGCACTTTGGGAGGCCGAGACGGGCAGATCACGAGGTCAGGAGATCGAGACCATCCTGGCTAACACGGTGAAACCCCATCTCTACTAAAAAATACAAAAAACTAGCCGTGTGAGGTGGCAGGCGCCTGTAGTCCCAGCTACTCCGGAGGCTGAGGCAGGAGAATGGCGTAAACCCGGGAGGCGGAGCTTGCAGTGAGCTGAGATCCCGCCACTGCACTCCAGCCTGGGTGACAGAGCGAGACTCCGTCTCAAAGAAATAAATAAATAAAATAAATAAATAAATAAATAAATAAACACACACACAAGTCCTGAACTGAGTCAATGGAACCTAGAGAAGTACTAGATGAGAGAAGACATTAAAATCCACTCTAGGCTAAGTGCTGCAGTGGCTCACATCTGAAATATCAGCACTTTGGTAGACCGAGGAAGGAGGATCACTTGAATGCAGGAGTTAGAGACCAGCCTGGGCAACATAGCAAAACACCATCTCCACAAAAAATTTAAAAATTAGCTGGGTGTGGTGGTGCACACCTGTAGTCACAGCTACCCGGGAGGTTGATGTGGGAGGAATGCTTGAGCCCAGGAGGTCAAGGCTGCAGTGCGCTATGATCACACCACTGCACTCCAGCTGGGCGACAGAGTGAGCCCATTTCAAAAATCATCATCAGCATAATCACTATTCTTAAGATAGAGACTTGTCATTAGTTTAACATATAACTTACTGTATCTTTTATCTTACTATTAAGATAACTTATAGTTATTGATACGTTTTTTCATTGACATTAAGGTAACATCAAAAGGATAATTATCTGTAAGGGAAGTAGACTATAATTAAATACAAACGTGAATAAAAGAAAAATTGATATTTTTATTTTTATTAGAGAGTGGGGTCTTCCTCTTGTCACCCAGGCTGTAGTGCAATGGTGCATTAATGGTTCAAACAGTCTCAAACTCCTGGGCTCAAACAATGCTCTCACCTCAGCCTCTGATGTAGCTGGGACTACAGGCGTGCGTCACCATACCTGGCTAATTTTTTTATTTCTTTAAAGAGCTAAGGTCTCTCTACGTCGCCCTGGCTGGTTTGAACTTCTGGCTCAAGCCATCCTCCCATCCCAGCCTCACAAGTAGCTGGGATTATAGGCACAAGCCACCGTGCCTAGTGGAAAATTGGTATTGTAACCATGCTATACATTCATGTGAATACTAAAGAATGAAAATCATAACATAGTTATAGAAGGCTATTCTTTTTTGGAGAAGATTAAAGGATTACAGGTGGCACATTTTACAATTTTTTGAGATATATGTGAAATAAAAAGAGGGTTCCGGAACATTTCTCCTAAAAACTATAGTGAATGTAAAGGCCTCATGATTCACTTTAAAGAGGGGAAGGTTGGATATATTTTTAAGATACAGCTGACCTCTATGGTGGCAATGTACTAAGATTGTGTAGTTAATATTTTTTGAGGCTTGAAATAAAATTTCATTACATATATTAAGTTTTAATCTATATATTTTAAAGTTCTTTAAAAATATTTTAAAAATTAAACAAGATGTCTCAATTTTTAAAAATCTATACAGATATATAATAAGGAAAATTTTTGCTCTATAGGAATTGAATCTTGTTATAACATAAACTTTCAAACTAATAATTTTTAAAGAAATATTCTTAGTTTCTCTTTAGCTAAAAATAAAGGCTTATAAGAGTCTGGATATAACGAAAGAATAGCTGCTATGCTGGATCTTAGTGCAAAAGGCACTAAGAAGGTCACCAAAAATGTTAGGCAAAACCCTAAGCCAGATGAAAGAGCTGTCCTTGTCAACTTATAGCTACTAACGGTGCAGATAGCCCAATCAATTCATAAAATAGCACTTCCTCAGCTGGTTAAAGGAAAGTAACAGTGTGCAGCAAAGCAAGGCGATATTTCCATGTTACTGTCTTTTAGCTCCACGCCCAAAAACGAGAGTCACCAATGCACTCTTCACCCTTTCCCCTTTCCCTCTTCCACTCTACATTCATTCAACTCCCGCTCCACAATTTTAGAACATGTTCTTTCCTCTGAGACCCTAAATTAGAACCCAAAATGGGGTTTCCCTTGAGATTAAGTAATATGAAGAATCTAGCTGGAGTCCTCATGTAGTTACATAGTGACTGCCAGCCTTCTCTGTTTTCTCTATTTCTAGGTTGTCCTTCTTGGGTAGTTCATGCAATACATGCTTTCTGCGGGCCTGCTCATCATTTTTCATCACTACTTGTCCATACTAGTATTTTCAGTGTATATGGAACATTCTGCCTTTTCCCTTCTTTTTTCTCTAAAGCCAGCATTTCCCATAGTGTTTCTGAAGCTCCGTGTGAGGGAATCAACTGAATACAAAAATGCAGATTTCTCAGTCCCAGCTGGGCCTCCTACATCACTTTTGGCAGGATTCTTAAGAGTTTTTCCACAAATTCTCCAGATGATTTTTACATATATTGAGAACCAGTGCTTTTCTCATTCCTATTTAATTTTTTTTTGAGTCTGGGTCTTGCTCTGTCACCCAGGCTGGAGCACAGTGGATCATAGCTCACTGTAGCCTCAAACACCTGGGCTTAAGTGGTCCTCCTCCCTCAGCCTCCCAAGTAGCAGGGTTACAGATGCATGCCACCATACCTGGCTAGTTTTTAAATTTGTTGTAGAGATGGGGGTCTTGCTTTGTTGCCCAGACTGGTCTTAAACTGCTGGCCTCAAGTGATCAACCTCAGTCTCCCAAAGCACTGGGATTACAGGCGTGAGTCACCATGCCCGGCTGCCTTTCTCATTTTTGAAATGAACTGAAGGCAAGGAGGCAAACATATCTGCTTCATCCCTGGTATACCACATGCTGGCCCATATATGCACTATATCAGTGGTTCTTCAGTGTGGTCCAGGAGTCCCTGAGAGATCTACAGACCCGGGAGACCTGTGAGGTCAAAACTATTTTCATATTAACATTAAGGCATTATTTATTTTTTTTAACTACCAGTCTCTCATACTTTATAATGGTATTTTCTAGAAGCTACATGACATATCCATAATAATCTGAAAAGCTAAATAAAATATTCCTCCCTTTTTAAACTATAATATGTATTTAAATGAGGCATATACTACATACATATACACTGCAACAAATCGAATACAAAGGCAGATATGGTACTCCAACTGTTTTCTATTAAGTCGGACATTTAAAAGATTTATAGAAATTTAAAAGCATGCTATTCTTTTTTTTTTGGGAAAATACAGAAACTTATATAAAAATGTTATCGGTATTAAAATGTAATGGGTTGATTATTGCTATCTTAGAATGCCCTAATACATATTTTTAAATTATCTCAATGTTAATTTCTAATGCAGAAATATCAATACCTATAACCTATCCAAGTAAAGGCACTTTGGAGCTCTTAATAATTTTTAAGAGTACAAAGAGTCCTGAGACCAAAAATTTTGAGACTTGCTTCCTCACATAATGAATAAAACCAAAAAGTAAAGAACACCAATTAAAAACAGATAAGAATGAGATGTGTACTTAGAGCTATCCAAATGAAACATAGAAATATTTTAATTAAATTTAGTAAATATTTATTGAACAACTATTATGTGTAAGACATAATATGATACACTTCCTTAAAAAAATGCTATGGGATCTCAAGTCAGCCAGAAGGGTGTTTGCATTTAGCTTACCTATGAAAAATAAACCTGTTATTACAAATTGTTTTTTTGTCCTGGTTGATTACATTAATCTTTAGTTTTTGAGAAACTAGATATTTGTTTTCTCAAAAATGTTAAGTTTTCACTTGCTTTAAATTCCTAAAATAGGCCAGGCGTGGTGGCTCATGCCTGCAATCCTAGCACTTTGGGAGGCCGAGGTGGGCGGATCATCTGAGATCAAGAGTTCAAGACTAACCTGGCCAACATGGTGAAACCCCTATCTCTACTATAAAACACAAAAATAAGCTGGGCATGGTAGCAGGTGCCTGTAATCCCAGCTACTCAGGAGGCTGAGGCAGGGAGAACTGCTTGAACTTGGGAGGCGGCAGTTGCAGTGAGCCAAGATCACAGATCACACCACCGCACTCCAGCCTGGGTGAGAGTGACACTCTGTCTAAAAAAAAAAAAAAAATTCCTAAAATAAACTTAAAAGCCAGGTACAAACTGTGAATTGCTATAATACTCTTGTTATTGCTATATGACTGACTCCTATTTAACTGTCATTATGCACTAACATCTTAACTTTTCAACTTCCAACTTATTAAGTAGAATAGATAACAGCTTTATTTTACCAACACTTTCTAATTAATTATTAGGAATAATGATTTTGGTAAAGGTGCATTTGAGATATTTGTACTCCTTTTCCATGCTGTAACTTTGATTAGTACTGGATAGTCACACCACATAAAATACTGTCATATCACCTGAGGCAAATCTCATCATATATAAATTAGAGCCACATACCAAAAGTAGATTTTCTATCTGCTATCCATCGCAAGGCCCAATCTGCTTTTTTCTTAACATATGGCATGGTTTCAATTGCATTAAATAAAAATTCCCTGTAAAAACAAAAGAATGAACAGCAAAGTTATTCACTTGTTTTTCTTTTTTTTTTGAGACAGAGTCTTGTACTCTGGCCCAGGCTGGAGTGCAGTGGTGCCATTTTGGCTCACTGCAAGCTCCGCCTCCCGGGTTCACACCATTCTCCTGCCTCAGCCTCCCTAGTAGCTGGGACTACAGGTGCCCGCTACCACACCCAGCTAATTTTTTTGTATTTTTAGTAGAGACAGGGTTTCACTGTGTTAGCCAGTATGGTCTCAATCTCCTGACATGGTGATCCACCTGCCTTGGCCTCCCAAGGTGCTGGGATTACAGCCGTGAGCCACCATGCCTGGCCTCACTTGTTTTTCTTAATTGGACTAAACTTAATCAGAGATAATAACTGTAACTCTATGGTATGATACCAGATCAGTAGTTTTTATACATTTTTACATGCCCATAAAATAGAAATAAAACTCAAATTATTAGTTTGAATCTGATTCATACAAAACCAGCTAAATCTGAGTATTCAATTTCTAAACAGAAGATGCTACTGAACAGTTCTTAAAGATAAAATATCTAAAGGTTAACCGGTTCTATAACAAGTTTTTTTTTAAACTCAATACATTATTAAGCAATAGAAAATAGTATGCTCAGAAACTTCCATACTTGAATCTTTCCTTAACATTGAATTTTGGAATAAATTCTGATCTGAATATAACCAAGCCATAAGCAATATTTTGTAAATAAAATCCCAACAATACCTTTTCTTGGGATCTCTGATGTAAGTGTCTATCAGCAAACTGTACATCTCTGAATGAACATTCTCGATGAGAATTTGAAAGCCATAGAAACAGCGAGCCTCTGGAACCTGCACCTCCTGACTAAAGCGCTCCACCTAAGAAGATAAGGGAAACAGACATATCCAGTTCTATAGGCTCTCATTAAACACTGCAAATCAGAATCCGGACATCAGCATTATCACTTAAAAACTGCCTGTCACGTAACAAACAGGTCAGAAAGACCTTATGGATTATTTTAAGCAGTATCCTAGGCAGTACTGTTTATCCATCAATTATCCATGGTAAATTAGCTGCATAGTATATATATACACATATATATACATATATACACACATACATATCTATACACACACACACATTTTTTTTTTTTTTTTGAGATGGAGTCTCGCTCTGTCGCCAGGCTGGAGTGCAGTGGTGCCATCTTGGCTCACTGCAACCTCTGCCACCCGGGTTCAAGAAATTGTCCTGCCTCAGCCTCCCAAATAGCTGGGGCTACAGGCACGTGCCAACACACCCAGCTAATTTTTGTATTTTTAGTAGAAATGGGTTTTCACCATGTTGGTCAGGATGGTCTCAATCTCTTGACCTCGTTATCCGCCCACCTCGGCCTCCCAAAGTGCTGGGATTACAGGCATGAGCCACCGCACCCGGCCTATCTTTCTATTCTTTTTAAAAAGAAATTATGCCTTCTGATCAACCATAATTAAGTTTCAAAATAGGGAGCCAGAACCCAGTATTCTATTACAGAGCTCCAAAGGTTATTAAGGTGCAGGTTCTCTATTAAGCTTATCATCTGAGGGTAAAAATCAAACTCATGTTACTGCACTGTAAATAGTTTTGACTGGTATAATTTATGCTTGATTTAATAATATTTGCTGGTCAAAGGATAAGCAATTCATCAGAAAAACATTTAAAGAGTTAAGCTTCATCTAGTTCATTTTTTAGACATCTTTCCTCTGGCTCAATTTAATAATCTTAATGACATTATCATCATTTAACTGCTAAAGGAGAACAAAAGTTAAATCAAGCAAAAATCTTACCAAATTTTCATTTACAATTCCATCACTGGCTGCAAAAAAGGCTAAGATGTGAGAGATGAAGTACTTCTCATCTGCTTTAAGCTTGTTCCAGTGAGGGAGATCTTTTGATAAGTCGACCTGGAATAAAAAGATTTTCAAAAATTTTAATTTGGAGTTAAGTTCTTCTCAATGTGTTTGGGAAACTGTTGGGAAACTAACTTCCATTGTAAAGTTAAGTAGGAATATCCCACTACCAGTAAACTATGGAAAAAGAAAGATGTTAGCATTGCAAAGAAATAGAACAAAAATGTTATGCTAATAAGTGTATTATATTGAGAATTTTTGTTAAATGATAGATTACAGCTACTCTTGGTGGGGGAGGGGGAACAGCTAAACTACATGAGGCAAAGGAAACGTTAATTTATTACACCATGGTAACCATTTTACTATATATATGTATCTTATAACATCATGTCATACACCTTAAACATACACAATAAAATTTATCTTTAAAAAATTACAACAGAATCAAATTTTCTGCCTAATTAAGAAGCTGGCCAGGATGCACTTTAAAAATATCCAAATTAACATAATCTACTGGCACCAGAGCAAATGAAAGAAGGGCTAAAAGGGGAGTGGGGAGAGTAAAAACTAGTCAAGAAGGCACTGAAGTGAATAAGCTAATGATTCTCAACAGTCAGTGCTTTAACATTTTATACAATATTTGCTATGGTGTTAGATAATTAAGCACCTATTAACCAACTGTAGCTGCTACTTTACTGCCAGGTAATCAATCTACTTTTATATCCAGAAGTAATGCCAGGCAGGTAACAACCTGAGTTTTGTTTTGAGACGGAGTCTCGCTCTGTTGCCAGGCTGGAGTGCAGTGGCATGATCTTGGTTCATTGCAACCTCCGCCTCCTGGGTTCCAGCAATCCTTCTGCCTCAGCCTCCTGAGTAGCTGGGACTACAGGCAGGTGCCACTATGCCCAGCTAATTATTTATATTTTTTAGTAGAGATGGAGTTTCACCATGTTGGCCAGGATGGTCTCGATCTCTTGATCTCATGATCTGTTCGCCTCGGCCTCCCAAAGTGCTGGGATTACAGGCGTGAGTCACCACTCCTGGCCTTGTCTTGTTTTTTTTAAAGAGATGGGGTCTCACTATGTTGCCCAGGCTGGTCTCAATCTGCTGGCCTCAAGCAATCCTCCTACCTCGGCCTCTCAAAGTGTTGGGATTACAGGTGTGAGCCACCTGTGGCCAACAATCTGGGTTTTAAAGCAGTTTATATGTAGGCATGGTTTCCATTGGGAATGGAAATATTTTTGAAAATGTTCATTAGAATTAGCCTTTGGAATTAAGGGAGATGTACTTTAGAATTTGGTGAAACCTACAATTTAAAAATTGTCTATTTTTTAAATTTTTGAGATGGGGGTTTACTCTGTCACCCAGTCTGGAATGCGGTGGCACAATCTCAGCTCACTGCAACCTCTGCCTCCTGGGCTCGAGCAATCCTCCCATCTCAGCCTCCAGAGGCACAGGTGGGACCACAGGTGCACAAAACCATGCCTGGCTAATTTTTTGTATTTTTGGTAGTGACAGGGTTTTGCTATGTTGCCCAGGCTGGTCTTGAACTCCTGAGCTCAAATGATCTGCCCGCCTCGGCCTCCCAAAGTGCTGGGAGTACAGGCCTAAGCCTCTGCACCCAGCCAAAAATTGTCTTTCAATGTACCCTGTCTTAGTCAGTTCTGGGGGCTATAACAAATTACCATTGACTGGGTTGCTTAAACAGCATACTTTTATTCTTCTTTTTTAATATTTCTGGAAGCTAAATGCCCAAGATCAGGATGCCAGCCTAGTTGGGTTCTTGGTGAAGGCCCTCTTCCTAATTTACAGATGGCCACCTTCTTGCTGTATCCTGACATAGCAGAGAGAGAGAGATCAAATCTCTAATGTCTCTTCTTATAAGGGCACTAATCCTATTCATGAGGGCTCCACCCACATGATCTAATTACCTCCCAAGATCCCACCTCCAAACAGCATCACACAGCATATGTAGACATCATTTTGACAGAGACAGGAGGCAGGGAAATTCTGGGCAGAAGAAGGTGGTCCCCGGTGAGGGCTCCACCCTCAATCCTGGAACTGCAGCCCAAAGTGACAACATGCATTCCTGTTCTCCCACTCGAATGTTGCCTTTTCCAAAACCATCCGTGGCCCTGCTACCCCACCCTATGCCCATAAAAACCCCAGGCTCTACCAGCAGAGAAGAGGAGAGGAGAAGAGGAGAAGCAGCTGGATGACAGAGACTATGGTTGAACATCAGAGAGAAGCAGCTTAACTTCAGAGGGACAGTTTGACAGCATCCTTTGGAGAGGAGTCCACTTTATCCTCTTTCCAGCTCCCCTTCCCACTGAGAGCCACTTTCATCAGCAATAAAATCCTCTGTATTCACCACCCTTCGATTTGTTCATGTGATCTGATTTTTCCTGGATGCTGAACAAGAGCTCGGGTGCCACAGGTGTGGATGCTAAAGGCTGTCACACTGACCCTCTGCCCTCACTGGTGGAGACCAACTGTTTCATGTGAAAAGGCAGAGGGCCCACTGAACTGTTAAAACAAGCCATCCACGGACAGCAAAAGCTAAAAGAGAGTTAACTATAACACATTCCTTCTGGGTCTTCAAGGGTTGTGGGTACTCCCCACAGATACTGCCACGAGGCCTGCATGGAGTTTTGCTCCTGCTGGTGCCCAAAAGAACTTGCCCAAGCTCCTGCACCTGCTCACCTGCATGCTCCCTCCCTCAAGGGGTTGAGCACAGTGGGTTCAAGTGAGTGGAGTTTGCCCCTGCCAGCGCCAAAGCGGCCAGCTAGCTCCAGCGTGTGCATTCCAGTTCCCACCTGCGAAGGGATCAGAGAAACTATCCTGCTTCAATTTTGTCAGAAAAAATCTTTTAAATATTTCTCAGGATTAACTTCATAAACAGTTGAAATATGTAACTGTCCTTGTCTTTTGCCTTCCTTCTATTTACTCTAACAAAGCCTCACCTTGGCACAGTAGCTCATGCCTGTAATCCCAGCACTTTGGGAGGCCAAGGCACGCAGATCACGAGGTCAGGCGTTCAAGACCAGTCTGGCCAACATGGTGAAACCCCGTCTCTACTAAAAATAAAAATAATTAGCTGGGCGTGGAGGCAGGTGCTTGTAATCCCAGCTACTTGGGAGGCTGAGGCAGAAGAATCGCTTGAACCTGGGAGGCAGAGGTTGCAGTGAGCTGAGATTGCGCCACTGCACTCTAGCCCAGGGGACATTGGGAGGCTAAGGCAGGAGAATCGCTTGAACCCAGGAGGCGGAGGTTGTAGTGAGCCAAGATTGTGCCACTTGGCAACAGAGAGAAACTCTGTCTCGAAACAACAACAACAATAACAAAACAAAAAACACAAAGCCTCAATCTCTTTGACCTTTCCAAAAAGGACTTAATGTCCCAACCTTTTAATCACATGCTATTTTCCAAACCCTTTTTCCCATTGATTTATTCTTTAAGTGTTTGCTGAGTACTTATGCTATTTTCCAAACCCTTTTTCCCATTAATTTATTCTTTAAGTGTTTGCTGAGCACTTACTGCACACCTGACACTGTGCTAAGCACTGGGGATACAATGGAGCAGGGTGGAGGAAACATTTGTCTTCATCTTTTAATATGCAACCTAAAAATCAAGTTCTGTTCTATTAAAAGCTCAATTGGTTTAACTGAAGGACATCTTCTTCATTCTAATATATTATAACCCCTCACTTTTTTTTTTTGAGACAGTCTCACTCTGTTGCCCAGGCTGGAATACAGTGGCATGATCTTGGCTCACTGCAGCCTCTGCTACCCGGGCTCAAGTGATTCTCCTGCCTCAACCTCCGAGTAGCTGGGATTATAGGCACCTGCTGCCACGCCTGGCTAATTTTTGTATTTTTAGTAGAGACAGGGTTTTACCATGTTGTCCAGGCTGGTCTCGAACTCCTGACCTCAAGTGATCTGTCCACCTTAGCCTCCCAAAGTGCTGGGATTACAGGTGTGAGCCACATAAAATATATGTTTGATATTAAATGTTAATATTGTAAGATGCTTCCTTTTAAATATTAAAATTATCTCTTTGAACACTCACTTTCAAAGGTCTTGTAAATTTTATTTATACTACATTAGTCATATTTCCTTTCTGCCTAGCTTTTTCTTATTTGAGCAAATTCTCAATTTCATCATTTAAATACTGATTCCAAACTATATAATTATCATAATTGCCTGAGTGGCTTTAAAGGAAAAAGTCCCAAACCCCAGACTTTTGTCTTTTGATCAGGGTTTCTGTTGATCAGCCATATTTAAGAATTAAGCTCAACCATTTAAGCTTATCAAATGGTAATTTACATAATTTGTAAATGAAAAATATGTGGAACTAAAAATGTGTTTGACTTATCTTCAAAATATGTATTTGAATCTTCCTATAATTACCTAAAAAACATGTATCAACCTGTAGATTTCAGTTTTTAAAAATTAGTGCTTCTTTGTTACAGGTCACATATTATGTTTGCTAAAAGATGCAAGTTAATTTCCAAATGAATTTCAAGAATCCTAAGAATCCTAAGTACCTTTTTAACATGATGAACCAAAAAGCCACCTGTGTATTCCACTTGTTCTCTGAACCGTATCTTACAAAAAAACTTTCTAAAAACCACAGACAGTTAGGGACAGTCAGGTGTGTCGAGCATTATGACCCAGTATGAAAATATTGGGTGTTTGTTTTTGTGTGGTTTGGTTTTTTGCTGTATATGTCAACTATAATATAACAAAGATGTTGACAATATGTAACACTACAATGTAACAAAGACGGCAAAGTGGGTAAAATTAGTGTAATAGAACTTCAAACATTGGTGCCTTCTGATTTCTCAGTTAAATTTTCCCCCTTCTGTGCATAAAATAATAGTTTACCTTTATTTAGTGCTTACTAAGTGTCAACTACCATTTTAAACATCTCATTAATCCTCATAACAACCCAAATAGCCAAGTACAACTAGCCCAATTTACTGATGAGGATACACAGAGAGGTCATGCAACTTTCCCAGTCCCATATCTAGTAAGTAGTGGCACAGGATTTGTACCTAGGCAGTCTGACCCCATAGCCAGCATTCTTAACAGCATGTGTTTAACATTTATAGAATTAACTTCTTGAAAAAATAGATAGATTCAAATCTATCTATCCAAATAGATACATCTATCTAAAAAGATACATATACAAACATATACAGAACAAGAGTGCTGTACAGGTATCACCCATCAAAGATCAAGACAATAACTATTTGTTCAGTTAGACTACAGGGCAATCATTTTCATGACCACTGCCCTTACCAACCAGCAAATATTTTCTAGTTTGCTGTGTTCAACTGATCTCCTAGGTGGAATTAACAGAAAGCATTCTACAGCTGGTCTTTCAGTGGCAACTCTGTCACGTCTGATGTAGCTGAGGGCACGGCCAAACTGGGAGCAGCACTGTGAATTCCACCTGGCTGACTCAGGAGTGAGTCCATGAAGAGTTTGAAGATCAAACTCTTCATGCAGCGCCTCCCTTTGTACAATCAGATAAGTCTCTCAATTGGAAGCAGAGTTGCTCCAGCTTTCACTCATTTTTTGACTAGAGCTGCAATTTTACTTATTCTGCCGACCTTATAAGACTAGTGAGACTAGTCTTACTTGGCCATATCAAACTCAAAGTCTGTTTAAAATTAGAAAATGTTGGCCGGGTGCAGTGGCTCACGCCTTTGGGAGACTGAGGTGGATGGATCACAAGGTCAGGAGTTTGAGACCAGCCTGGCCAACATGGTGAAACCCCGTCTCTACTATAAATACAAAACTTAGCCGGGCGTGGCAGTGGGTGAATGTAATCCCAGCTCTCGGGAGGCTGAGGCAGGAGAATCGCTTGAACCCGGGAGGTGGAGTTTGCAGTGAGCCGAGATCGTGCCACTGCACTCTAGCCTGGGTGACAGAGTGAGACTCTGTCTCAAAAAGAAAAAAAAAAAAGAAAAGAAAAAGAAAAAGAAAATGTTCTAATACATTGGAAATAAAAATCTGGGAGAATTAGATGCCATTGTTGCAGCAGAAAACTTGTTTATAGATAGTAATCTAAACTAAAACATTGAGAACATCTTATTTAGTCTCAGTAATTCCAAAACTTATCTTCTGCAACTGATCTTCTTCAACGTATAAGTTAAAGTTTTTCAATATCCTGTAAAACAAGAAGGGAACACTGCACTATAGGACATGAATGCTCATGAAGGCAATGCCACGTACCTCTTCCGCTGTCCAGAAGGAAGCCTGTGCCTGTTTATACATTTTCCAAATATCAGGGTACTGGATTGGAAAGATGACAAACCGGCGAGAACTCTTTCTTAGGAGGGGCTCTTCATTTGACTTTATTTCATTGTCGTTGGTATCTGAAGATGATCTCTTTGAAAAATAAAGTACAAACATGCTTTTTATATAGACATTTCTCCTTTATTCATACCTAAACATACATCTAGGGAAGTCAGGGAGACGGCACTGGTTTGAGAGCCTGTCTGCCTGGGTTGAATCCTTACTGTCACCTGGTAGCTGACTAATACTGTTAGGAAGTGCGTGTGTCACCATAGGAAGCTGCTTAACTTCTCTAACCCTCAGACTCCTCAGCTGTAAAGTAATTCCTGCCTCAGAGGTTTATTCTGATGATTAAAAGTGCTTTAAACAAAGCCTGGTATACAATAAGCACTCAAAAATTATTGTAATTATTGCTAGTTTGAGGATAAGTAGAAAGCTAGATCCATAAATGTCATGATGGACAAATTTCTAAGTTTGTGAACAAAATGTCCCTTTAGAGTCTCTCTGATATAGAATGCCGGAATGAATAAGCTACTGGTAGAAGCTACTTTATTTTAATGTTTTTTCTTTCTGCTCTTCACTGAAATACTATAATACTTATCTGAAAACTCATTACCTACAACTTAACCTTTGTTCATCTTAACCTTCTGATACTCCAATTTGTTACTTCTATTTACATTTTAACATTACTGCATATGATCTCACTGTGGGCTGTCTCAAAGCTTTGTGAATAAAATGAGAAACACAAACATGTATTCATACTGCTTCAAAATATGACTGCACTCTAAGAGCAAATGGTGCCATGTATATATATTTAAAATAGTCAGCGGGAACATCAGAAGAGGATCAGAAGAGTCGCACATGCGTGAGAATGAGTATAAACAAAGGACATACCAATAAGCTAAACATGTATAAACCAGGATTAGAACACATACAAATTCTAGACTCCTAACCAAAACTGTCTCTCTCTACTGTGACAGGCCCATTATGTTCCTTACTCCAGCCTCCACCCATTGTCACCTCACCAAAAGTGTTATAGAGGCGGCGGCTAAGCCTTAGCAAGAAGAAAGCCCAAAATACATGCATAAGGCTATACAAATACAGGGGTGCTTGCATGCTTTATACCTACTGCCATCACAGTACAGGTTGTCTTGATTTTAACTATTTGTTTAAAGGTGTGGGCCTCCTCAGATACAACACTTGAGCCCTGGAGAAGAGGAACCAATTTTTATTTGTTGTGATGTTCCCAGAACTTGGTATTGTGCCAAGCATGTTAGCTAAGTAAATGGGCTGCTAATTTCTCTTCTTCCTGTACTCAGATTTCTAGGTACCTTTAGAAAATTGTAATTTAACATAGGACCTCAATACATCAGTGACACAACACAATAACCACTAAATCAATCACATTTCCCCCTCTTCATATTACCCCAAAGGCCTGGGTTAGGTTCTAGATATAAGTACATAGCTCATTGCAATGTAATTCCCTGTTAATTGTCTATAGTTTCCTGTGCTTCTTGAAAGTAAAAACCATTTTCCCCCTTGTAGAATCCCTGTGCTTAGCACAGTACCTGGCACTTAGTTGGTACTCATTCCACAAATATTTGAGTAATTTTTTTTTTAAGACTGGGTCTTGCTCTGTCACCCAGGCTAGAGTATATAGATCATAGTAGTGTGATCACAGATCACTGCAGTCTCAAACTCCTGTGCTCAAGTGATCCTCCTGTCTCAACCTCCCACGTAGCTAGGACTATGTGCACACATCACCACGCCTGGATAATTTTTAAATTTTTTGTAGAGATGGGCATCATGCTATGCTGTCCAGGCTGGTCTCAAACTCCTGGCCTTTGCTAGTTTTGTTACTGAAATTTGGGATATACTGAAAGTATGAAAGTTGGGAACTTCCATACTTCTGTTACTGAAAGTTGGGAAGGACACCACAAGTAGTCACTCTTCAGCACCAAATGCCCTGACGATGAATGAAGTTTTTAAATGATGATAAATAAATGATCTGCTGAAGACTAGTACCTTTAAGTTAGAATGAAAGTCGCATTTGTATATACATTCTCCTGTTCTATCCTGAAAACCTGTAGACTATTAAGAGGAGGAGCTGGATTAGGAGTGTATTACAAAGGATTTTGCAATGTGAAGAGAAGGAGGTTAACCAACATCAACCTTTGAGCTGGGCTAGAGATGACATATTATTTCATAATGCTTAGATACGTGCGCAAACATACATTTAAATACAACTTCAGAAATTTCATGCATCTTGAAACTCTAGGCTCTCCAGAGTACCATCTGTGGACCTAATCTAAGAACCCATATTTTAGAAGAAAAAAACAATGTGAAAAAAGATATGATGAGCAGGGCACAGTGGCTCATGCCTGTAATCCCAGCACTTTGGGAGGACGAGGCAGGCGGATCATGAGGTCAAGAGATCGAGACCATCCTGGCCAATGTGGTGAAACCCTCTCTCCACTAAAAATACAAAAATGACCTGGGTGTGGTGGCACGTGCCTGTAGTCCCAGCTACTCGGGAGGCTGAGGCAGGAGAATCACTTGAACCTGGGAGTGAGCTGAGATCACGCCACTGCACTCAAGCCTGGCAACACAGCAAGACTCCATCTCAAAAAAAAAAAAAAAAAAAAAGATATGATGGTATGTGACATTTTTGAAGAATTAGAAGTCATTTTCTATTTGAAGAACTAGAAGTCTGGACTTCATGGTAGTGGGGGACAATGGGAGGAGATGAAACCTGAAAGGCAGCAGAGAACATTTCCCAGTGAACTCTGTGATCCCCTTAATGTCACAAACACCAGGAGAAAATTTCACTTTTAAATGTTTTTATCCTTTTAAAATAGTAATAAAAATAACCAAAACAAATGTTTTATACTGTACAGAAAGGAAATCAGCAAATCATCAATGCATAAACTTGTGTTTCAAGGTTATCTTTCTTTTTTTTTTTTTTGGATGACCTCAGATGAAAGTTTCTCTTGGTATCTCTGCTTAACTGAAGAATACCATGAGAGTGAAAAATAGGCAGTTAAAAAAAAAAATTTAAAACCCTGTAACCATTTGTACAGATTTTTCAGAGTTGAACCAAGCTTTTAATTTTTTTTCCAAAGCCAAACAAAATTGAAAAAACAATATTTATAGTGACAATAATACAGTAGAGGCTTTATTATGCAAAGCGATCCAAACAGATACTTGAAAATTGGCTAAAGGTAGGAATCAAAAGAAAATGGTGTATTCCTTAAACTATGTGACTTAAACACATCATTTTTTTTTTGAGACAGTCTCGCTCTGTCACCCAGGCTAGAGTGCAATGGCATGATCTCGGCTCACTGCAACCTCCGTCTCCCGGTTCAAGCAATTCTTCTGCCTCAGCCTCCTGAGTAGCTGGGATTACAAGTGCCCACCACCACGCCCAGCTAACTATGGCATTTTTAGTAGAGATGGGGTTTCACCATGTTGGCCAGGCTGATCTCAAACTTCTGACTTCAGGTGATTTACCTGCCTCAGGCTCCCAAAGTGCTGGGATTACAGGTGTGAGCCACTGTGCCCAGCCTAAACACATACATTTATTTATATTTATTTTTACTAATCTTCTGCCATATGGTCAAACTTTTTTAAACTTGGCTCACCGACTAAAGCCCCAAGTGTTTTGAATATTCCACACCATAATGTATCACCTACACTTTCTAGCTTTAAAATTTTTCTTTTTTTAGAGATAGGGTATTGCTCTTTCACCCAGCCTAGAGTGCAGTGGTATGATCATAGCTCACTGCAGCATCAAATTCCTGGGCTCTAGGGATCTTCCTGCCTCAGCCTGCAGAATAGCTGGGACTACAGACACATGACACCATGCCTAATTAATTTTTTTTAATTTTTGTAGAGATGGGGTCTTGCTATGTTGCCTAGGCTGGTCTCGAACTCCTTGCCTCAAGCGATCCTCCTGCTGCAGCCTCCCAAAGTGCTGGGAGTACAGGTATGAGCCACCTCACCCAGCCTCTAGTGGGAACAGAAATATATCGGTGCCGGCTGGATGCGGTGGCTGGCCAGGTGTGGTGGCTCATGCCTGTAATCCCAGCATTTTGGAAGGCTAAGGTAGGCGGGCGGATCACTTGAGGTCAGGAGTCCAAGACCAGCCTGGCCAACATGTTGAAAGCCCATCTTTACTAAAAATACAAAAATTAGCCACGCGTGCCGGCGCATGCTTGTAAATCCAGCTACTTGGGAGGCTGAGGTGGGAAGACTGCTTGAACCCAGGAGGCAGAGGTTGCAATGAACCAAGATCACTGCACTCCAGCCTGGGCAACAGAGCAAGACTCCATCTCAAAAAACAAAACAAAACAAAAAGAAATATATGGATGCATGAGAGAGCAGCCTACTAGCCACAGAAACTTCAAAGCTCATGGGTATCTATATTTTTATAGGGTTAGTAAAGGAGCAAAATTGGTTAGTAGTAATCTGATTTTTAAAAAATTGTGGAGCAGGTCGAAGTGGGCTGCTTATATATAAAACACTTTGGCATCTAATAACTCTAACATGTATGCTATTGGGAGCCACTGAAGGTTTTTAATCAGGCAAATAACATAATCAGACGTATGTTTTAAGATTGCTTTTGTAGAAACATCACTAGATTAGAAGAGAAATTAGAGGCAGATAGAACAATGAAAAGATTATTGTACTACCCATCTCTTGCCTGAACTAGAAATACACAAAAAAAATTGATTTAAGTGATATTCAGAAGTAGAATGAATTATTCTTGCTAAAAATTTGAATTTGGGACAAGGGGACAAGGAACAGTTAAAGATGCCCTTGATGTTTCCAGCTCCAGTAACTGGGTGATAACAAGACGTAAAAAATACATAGAAGGTGCTCAGTACCTGGAGAATAAATGAATAAATCAAACAAAAATTTTGCTTCTCACATTAGATGTTTAACAGAAGTTTAACTCCTCCCACCAAGCCAGGTGATAACAACAAAGTTACAAACACAATATCCTTACAAAGTCAACTAGGTCATTAGAAAAGAAAATGAATTCAGGTCATGTGCGGTGGCTCACGCGTGTAATTCCAGCACTTTGGGAGGCCAAGGCGGGCGGATCACGAGGTCAAGAGATTGAGACCATCCTGGTCAACATGGTGAAATCCCGTCTCTACTAAAAACACAAAAATTATCTGGGCATGGTGGCGTGCACCTATAATCCCAGCTACTCGGGAGGCTGAGGCAGGAGAATCACTTGAACCCAGGAGGCAGAGGTTGCAGTGAGGTGAGATGGTGCCACTGCACTCCAGCCTGGCAACAGAGTGAGACTCTGGCTCAAAAAAAAAAAAAAAAGAAAGAAAAGAAAAGAAAGGAAAAATATAATGAATTCAGTTTCAAGATGTCCAGTAAGCAGTTAAAAATATAACACTGCAGAACAGGAGTGATGGAGATCCCATTAGTGGTTGCCAAGGGAATGGATGTGATTATCCAGAGAGAACATACAGAGTAGCAAGACAACTGAGGATACAGCTTTAGAGAATGCTGATATTTAAAGGGCAGATGAAAGAAGAGGAGCCAGCTGAGATTAAAACAGACTGAAATGGATGCAGGACAAGGAAAAGCAAAAGTAGGAATGATGTGATTTGGCTAAAGCAAAGGATCCAGACTTTTAAGATAAATCAGACTAAGAAGTTAGGAATCAATTTTGTGGCCAAAGATCTTCAAACATTGGAGGTCTGGAAGGCTCATACTCCAATTCTCCCCATTTGCCCCAACCACAGGTGCTGGCGTTCACTGCAGGGTACAGTTTGAAAATCTGTACCCCACAGATTTGGGGGAATAGTCATGGAGAGTTTCTGAATGGGAATTAACATGAATAGAGGTTGCATTAGGAAGACTAATCAGAAACCCACGTATAGGATCAATTGATAAAAAACTAGATTTTGCAAGCAACTAAGGAATCAATTTCAAAGATGGAAATGAGGACTTGAATTAAGATGTGGCAGTTAGCATGAGAAAAGCAGCTTCAACAAGACTTCACCAGCCTAAGGTGTTGGCCAGGCTTTTTGGTAGGAACTGCGACCCTTTTGGGAGTTTTTTGGGGGGTACAGGGTCAGTAACACAGAGGCACTGGTCTAATGAAGGATTAACTTGGCAATGGTAATTAGGATTGAATGGCAGGTAATATAGGAGATAGAAAAACAACAAAATTATTGTAGCTGCACAGGTGTGAAGCGATGAGAATTTGAAATAAAGTTTAGCAGTAGGCATTCCTTAGTGACATTCTACTGTCTTTTCCAGAATGGTACTTTCAGTTACTGACTGACTCAATTTCTGGTCATCCAGTTGGGAGATATGCCTGGGCATGTCAGGACAACAATTTAGGTCAAGATTCCCCAGCAAGCATCTATGATGCCCCAGTCTAGGCTGGCATCATACCAGGCTCTCACCTCTCATCCAGCCCCAATTCTACCACTTCTGTTTCTTTGCCTTTATGTCTCTTCTACTTCTGTAAAATATCTGCATGTTGTCATAGTCATACACTACTTGTAAGTATCATTTTCATCCCACAAAATCTGACAGAACAAATGGGATACTGGCCCAGGTGCAAGAACTTGGTTTTAAATTTAGCTCCACTACTGAGTCCTGGGCATGCCATTTAATGTTTTCTGGCCTAAACTTTACCTTGAAAATAGACTACGAATTAGATTAGCAATAGTTAACTCTGAGAAATTGACAAAAACTATGGACCCCTTTCTCAGAAGATTAACATCTGCACATAGAAAATCTACATACCACTTCAGACTTATAAAGCCCCTTCTAGTCTACCTATGGACTCTTTAACACAGTGGGGGGGTTTTGTTTTTGTTTTAATATGTGTACCAGGATCAGCTGAAGTACTTGTTAAAAATGCAGATCTCAAGAGATTTTGATTCACTATGTTTGGGGTGTGGGTCCAGCAATTTACATTTTTTACAAAATACTCCAAGTAACTGATACAGGTCTCCTATTAGGCACTCTGGCATCTAGAAAAACAAAGTGCTTCAGGCATCCCAGCATCTCAAGTTAAAAACTTTTGGAGCACTAAAATTCATTCTGAATCTAAAATTCTGTCTTTGCGGGTCTGTATCGAGATAGGAGTAATAAATAAAATTTAATATCCAGGTGTTAAGCCTGAATCACTGCTGGTGTCATTAGCATAAACAGCAAAGTCTGAATTTTCCCCTTTGAGTAAGGAAGTTGGTACTAAACGCATTTGTTTAAAAACAGGAAGAAAAAGCTTGAGGGATATTTACAGTTAGTTACTAAATGCTTACAAAAATCAAGTCAAATAAAATAAAATCCCAAACCTGGAATCCACAACTTTCCAAAGAAATGTAGGGCCAAGCATGAATTTCTTGGGGGTGGAAACGTTTGTTTCCTCCAAATCTTCACAGTATTAAAACAAAGACACCACAGCAACAGGTTCCAGTAGTACAAAAAGCATTTCTCTTGTTCACAAACGACTTAGAAGTATTTGCAAAATGACAGTTTGCAAATTATATAGCAACAGCTTAAACTACCATACAATCCTAGAGTCTAACAAATTCTGGTTTATTTTAGGTACTTTTATCAGCATAAGATCTGTGGACAGGATGAACAACTTGGGCTTAAAAGCACTTACAACTTTCGTGGCACTTTGCATAAAGCATTTTACTTAATTCTCTGTGAACTATCACTTCCATTGTATAAAGGAAGAAAGTGACGCCAAGATTCAGTTAGTTAAGGAGCCGGGCCAGAGCAAAACCGGCCTCCTACCCTGATTTTTTCATTGGGAGGAGGTCATGAGGATTTCGTGTCCCCTTCTACGTGTCATCTTCACCCCATCCACCCGTGTCAATTTCCACACGCGTTCTCCATCCCAAATGGTATGCACCTCTCCAGCAGAGCCGCCACAGTCCTCTTTCCTTGCCTCAGTTTCCCTAGCCAGGGCTCCAAAACAGGGAAGGAAGGTGGGAGAGCGTGAGGCGGATAAACGCAGGGGTAAGTCTCACCCCGGCCTGAGGCCTCCAAGCGTCGTCCTTGGCTGGCTCCGGGGCAGAGCAGCGGAGCAGGACGCAAACTCAAAGTCAGCTCCTTCCTCCGCCCTCCCCGGGGACGGCCTCCTCGGCGCTCGCAACGACGAAGCCAGGCTGCGGCGAGGGAGGGCGGACAGGCCTGTCCTGACCGCGACGAATAACATTTCCTACAGCGGTCCTGCAACTTGCAATCTAACGGGCTGGCGTGACTGCGGGGAGGGGGAAGAAGCGACAGCAGCATTTACCTCATCCAGATCCAGCCCGGCCGCTTCCGGCCTTTCCGGGTCACCCATCGCGCAGACTCCGCCGAAGCTACAGGCGCTGAGGGAACTGAGCTAAGCAGGCTACCTCCAACTACGACAGTACGCAGGTGGTCCGCTGGTCCGCTGGGTCCGCCCCGCCCCCAGCGCTAGGGACCCGGCCGGCCCCACCCCGCCGCGCCGGCCACGCTTTCTAGCCGGTCCATTGAGTGACTCTACCAGCGCCGGCCTGGCCCCGCCTCCCCCGCCTCGGGGCTCCGCCTAACCTCGGCCAGCCCCGCCTCCCCGCCTGCGGCCTAAGGGAATCTCCCCGCCTCGGCCCACCGGCTTCCCCAGCCTGCGGCCTAAGGGATCCTACCCGCCTCTGCCCGCCCTGCCTCCCCCCCTGCGGCCTTAGGGATTCTCCCAGTCTCGGCAGGCGCCGCCTCCCCTGCCTCGGGGTTCCGCCTATCCCGGCCAGCCACACTTCCCCGCCTGCGGCCTAAGGAAATCTCCCTGCCTCCGCTGGCCCCGCCTTACTCTATTGCACCGCCCAGTCGCCCGGCTTTCCCCTGAGGGACGCCGCCGGCTCTGAACGACCCAGCCTACTCCAGCTGGCCCCACCTCACCGCATCGGTCCCGCCTCCTCCGCTCGCCCGCTCCGGGAGCGCACTCTTGAGGAGCTCGCCTAGAGCCCTCGCGATCTCTTTTTACTGCGGGCCCCGTGAGGGAGTCGGCTCGCTGCCCACCCCGCCCGGTCCCACCTCGCCTCGCCCTCCCCGGGTTCTAGCCACCTGGTGCGGCAGGTGTCCTGCAGGTCGGCTCGAGATTCCCGAGCTCGCCCTCGTGGTGCACCAGGAACACGGTGCTTTGCGCTAGCCCGGCCTGTCCTGAGACACTGCGGGAGGCCAAGAGAACGCGCTGTTGCTGTGTGAGGCGCTGGGGACGGGGCAGCTACACCGCCAAACACTTCGGTAGGGAAAGGGCTGGCTGGTTTCGTGCGTACGCAACCGAAAAGGGGAAGTGGCTGGGGGAAAGTGTGTGTGTGAATGCGGGTGAGTGAGGGGGAGACGGACAAGTTACTAAAGTCAGGAAAACATTTTGAAAAAAAAATTTTTTTTGAAAAAAAAATTTTTTTTGAAAAAAAAATAGTTTGGTCTAACAAAAATAAAATGGAAGAGAGATTTAAGTAGTTTGAAGCTGAAAGATTGACGGGATCTTGCCGTGACCTGAACAGCATGCACCTGTTTTGTGGATGGCTGAAGGATGGTAAATAGGATCAAGATCTCACTGTAAGCTTTGAAAATGCCGAAAGCTCTTTCTCAAACCTGCCATAGAGTGGGGGTAGACAGGCCTTCTTAAAGCAACTACTGGGGTCAAATGCTGAGTGAAATTTTTTTCATCTGTGAACTTTAATAGCCACATAGATTCTACTAAGCAACTGAGTCTCAATTTACTATAGGCCACTTGGCAAATAATCAGATTCATTCACTTAATGTCATCAAACAATATTGTGTGTCGGGCATCATGTTTAGGTATTCATGATACAAGCATGAATGAGTTTGGTGAAAAAGAATCATCATGGGCATGCATTCTAGTTCCCTCACTTGTTAGCCATGCTACCTTGGGTCAACCTCTGTGAGACTCAGCTTTCTCATCTACAGGATAAGAATAATAATCCCTTCCTCATAAGGTTGTTGTGTGAATTTAATAATATATTACTTGCTAAAACACTTATAGGGTGGGAAATTACCTTGATGCAATGCTAGCTTCCACGTATGAGTCAGGCCATCCCAGAGGGTCATGGAACTCGAGACCAGGAGTTCGAGACCAGCCTGACCAACATGGCAAAACCCCGTCTCTACTAAAAATACAAAAATTAGCCGGTCGTGGTGGTGCATGCCTATAATTCCAGCTACTTGAGAGGCCGAGGCAGGAGAATCGCTTGAATCCGGGAGGCAGAGGTTGCAGTGACCTTAGATCGTGCCATTGCACTCCTGCCTTGATGTCAAGAGCGAAACTCCGTCTCAAAAAACAAAATAAAACAAAAAAATTGTCCTTGGCTTTACAATCATAAATGAAATACATTACAGTTCTTAAACTGAAGAAGATATGCAAAAACTGTTATGGTGTTTTGTTTGTTTTATGTGTGGGTTGTTTTTTGTTGTTGTTGTTAAAACGGAGCAAAATAACTAAATAACTAATATAAAGATAAGACCTCAATGAGCATGGCACTAATGGAGAAGGGAGGAGTCTTCACAAAACCATATTTCTTCCCCCATCCTGTCTTCATTTGATGTGGATCAAAAGATAACATTGGCCATTTGGTTAAAAAATGCAATACGCTTTTATGCATTATAACTATGGCATATACAATATGCCATAAAGACTATATGAAGATGTAGAATTCTGTTACTCCTAGAGATCTTATAGTTACACATTTAATTGTTTACATAGTTACATTGTAACTAATATATACTTTACATACAATAAAGTAATGGGGAAGAGGAAAATGAAAGGATAGAGAAAATATAGTAGTCAGGGTGTGGTGGAACCAAATTGCAGTTTTCTAATTGAAAATGCATTCTTGGTACCTAAGAACAGAGTTCTGTATTAAGGTAGCAGACTCCTTTTTCAGTCAAGACCTCCTGTCCTTGGAACACATTAATTGTATCTTTAGCCTCCCTCTCCAACTTTACAGGTGTGTCTATTTCATTGATTGGTTGCACATGAAGTCTAGAATCTGATCAGCCTCATTGCCTAACCCTGTTCACAATAGGCTTTCATTAATTTACTAAGCAGTATATGCCTTTTTTTTTTTTTTCCAAAGATGGAGTCTCATTCTGTCACCCAGGCTGGAGTGCAGTGGTGGGATCTCGGCTCACCGCAGCCTCTGCCTCCCAGGTTCAAGTGATTCTCCTGCCTCAGCTTCCCGAGTAGCTGGGATTACAGGCGCCTGCCACCACACCCAGCTAATTTTTGTATTTTTTTAGTAGAAACGGAGTTTCACCATGTTGGCCAGGCTGATGTCGAACTCCCTACCTCAAGTGATCCGCCCGCTTTGGCATCCCAAAGTGCTGAGATTACAAGTGTGAGCTACTGCGCCCAGCTGGAATATGCCTTTTAATCTTAAACTGCACCACAGACCCATTCTGCCCTGCCACTTTCAAATTAATAGGATTGTTGTTCTCGATCTTGCCTCCTTCCTTGGGCTTTCCGTCAGCCAGTCTTCTTAGCTGCCACTTCACAAAATGGGTGTCAGTTCTGTGCCAAACAAGCATACAAGCTGTACCCTATTAAATCATTTTAAAACATAACAGCAAGGGGAAAGAGATTGAGTGGACTAACATATTTTGGTTAGGATGTGGGAAGGGGAAAGAGTGGAAGGATTATACCATCTGAATCTTAATGTTATTGTTCATGTACTGTTTGATGCATCAGCCTTCCTTGCTGGTGGAAGGACCATATGGTCACTATGAGGACCATAGTGAGGATGAGCAAGAGTGCTCAGCAGGTAGAAGGTGGAGCCAGCACACACTTTTCTTTTGGAGAACTGCTGCAACCTGACTCCAGTTATAACTGGATTTATAACCAGTTATTATAAACCTACTGAGCAGTTATGGATGGTATCTGTGTTTCTTGGACAGAGCACGTGTGGGGCCAGAGTGGATCTCACCAGTGAGTGGCTGATTTAGGGATAATGTAGTTGTCAGTCTGGCAGTAACATGATCATTCCCTTATGAATATTTAAGATTTACTTGGGGCTGGGCACGGTGGCTCACGCCTGTAATCCCAGCACTTTGGGAGGCCGAGGCTGGCAGATCACCTGAGGTCAGGAGTTCGAGACCAGCCTGACCAACGTGGAGAAACCCCGTCTCTACTAAAAATATAAAATTAGCCGGGCGTGGTGGTGCAAGCCTGTAATCCCAGCTACTCGGGAGGCTGAGGCAGGAGAATCGCTTGAACCTGGGAGGCAGAAGTTGTGATGAGCCACGATTGCGCCACTGCACTCCAGCCTGGGCAACAAGAGCGAAACTCCGTCTCAAAAGAAAAAAAAAAAAGATTTACTTGGTCTTTCCAGCCCTTTTAATCTAAAAACGGAACTCTCGTGTGTTCCATTATTTTTGTGTATGTTCAATACACATATGTTCTGTTCATCCTATTTTTAACATGCCTCACAGCATAATTATTTATTTATACATAATACATCTTACAAATTTCATTATGTCTAACAAGTCATTTGCTCCCATACTTAGTTTCTCTCAATTTCTATGGCAGAATTGAATATTCTTAAATAACATAGCAAAAACACACAACAGTACTTAGAATAGTGTAGTCTGGCTGAGTTTCCCCTAGGATGTTCAAAGTTATTGGGAGAGCAAATGAAAACAATAACATGTGTAACTGAAAGATCTCAAGGAGTAAGAGGATTCTGCATTTTCATATGGACTTTATGGCATGTTTTATTTTCCAAAAATGGCCATACACTATTTCTGGTACCATATGCTGTTCCAGAACTTGGATACACCTCCCATTAAAAGGTGATGTCTAATGCGCTTCCCTTTGCATATGGGCCATCAATACTAACTTTTTTTTGTTTGTTTGAGACGGAGTCTCGCTTGGGCGCCCAGCTGGAGTGCAGTGGCACAATCTCGGCTTACTATAACCTCCGCCTTCTGGATTCAAGCGTTTCTCCTGCCTCAGCCTCCTGAGTAGCTGGGATTACAGGCACGCACTACCACGTCTGGCTAATTTTTTGTATTTTTAGTAGAGACAGGGTTTCACCATGTTAGCAAGGGTCGTTTTGATCCCTTGACCTTGTGATCCGCCCGGTGACCCATTTCTCAAACTTGATGTCTCAACACCCCCGCCTTTTATTTTTTTTTGAGACAGAGTCTCGACTCTGTCGCCCAGACTGGAGTGCAGTAGCGTGATCTCAGCTCACTGCCATCTCCGCCTCCCAGATTCAAGGGGTTCTCCTGCCTCAGCCTCTGAGTAGCTGAGACTAGAGGCATGCGCCACTATGTCCAGCTAATTTTTGTATTTTTGTAGAGATGAGTTTTCACCATGTTGACCAGGCTGGTCTCAAATTCCTGACCTCAAGTGATGGACCTCCCCTGGTCTCCCAAAGTGCTGGAATTACGGGTGTGAGCCACCGTGCCTGGCCTCAACCCCTTTTAAATAAAAAAATTTTCACAGCCACTTTGATACTGACTTAAACTACATATGTATTGTTACTTAAGTATGTACAAACCTAAGACCAGTAACAAACTCCTTACTCTTGGAGCTTTACACAACTAAAAGTAGATTTATAAATTAAATACAAACAAGACTATAGAAATGGTAAAATTCCACTTTGCAACCAAAAGCAATGAATAATGATGTTGCTTTGCTGAAACTATATTGCATCAGTGTGAATTTTATAGTGACCATTAATGAAGCATGTTTTTTTGCATCCTAGCCATGGGATAGATAACTTTTTCTATAACTCTTTTTATCAGTTGCCTTTCATAAGGAATAAATGTGTCATTTACATATTAAATTCCATTCTTTAAATTTTTGTCTATTTGACATAAGTGCCATCATAAATGGTCAACCAGGTAATTCAAGATACTGCATATATATTAAGAATCAAAATAAGATGCTTGTGGAAAATTGGCAGATCCTGAACCCTAGTTTGAAAACCACTAAACAGGTCTATATTTAATGAGCCATTCATTTATAATTCAGGAAGGCTTCCAGTGTGAAGGAAGGTGAGAATTTTGGAGTTAGGTTGGCTTAGAGCTAATTGGAATAGGCAAGTGCGGATAAAGCAAGCTTGAAATAAGGCAGTGGTAGTGAGGAATGCAAGAAGAATCCGTGCATGTGAGTTAAGTAAATGTACTCAAGATGACTTGATCAGTGGTTGGATATGGACTTTAGGGTAGAGGGAGGATTCTAGGATGACTATAAGTTTCTTTTTTCCTTCTTTTTTTTTTTTTTTTTTGAGATGTAGTTTTGTTCTTGTTGCCCAGGCTGGAGTATAATGGCACGATCTCGGCTCACTGCAACCTCCGCCTCCTGAGTTCAAGCAATTGTCCTGCCTCAGCCTCTCAAGTAGCTGGGATTACAGGCATGTGCCACCATGCCTGGCTAATTTTTGTATCTTTAGTAGAGATGAGATTTCTCCATGTTGGTCAGGCTGGTCTTGAACTCCCGACCTCAGGTGATCTGCCTGCCTCAGCCTCCCAAAGTGCTGGGATTACAGGCATGAGCCACCATGCCTGTCAATGACTACAAGTTTCTAATCCAGAGACTAGGCAGTTAGCAGTGCCTTTTGCCAATGAAGTCTTAGTAGGAAAATAGTGAGTTGTTTGGACATGTCAAGATCATGATTCTCATGAAATCCAATTGGGGGTTTCTAGTTATGTGGTTCAGAAGTGATTGGCTCAGCCGTAGATCTGATCCAACTGTGACAACCTGAAAGCCATACTTAGCAACCCTTCACATTAATAGTAAGTAAAGCAGTTTTTGCAAAAGAATTAGCAAGCAATATATATTTTTTCTAAAAAATTTCAAGTTCAGTACAAAGAACATTTTCCCTCTTAACTATTTCAGAATAAGTTGCTGATATGTCTAGGCTAAATGCAGAAAAAAAGAAGTAAGGCAACTTACTTTTACTCATAAGTGTGAGAGCATTGGAAAGACAGGAGTTTTGGGTCATAAGAGTTGGATAATAAGACAACACTTCAAAGGTGCAGAGTTCCAGGTGAGATAAAATCAACAAGTTACAACAGTATGTTCCTAAATTGCATTGAAGTTGGTCATTTGAATCCATTGAATGAATTTTAACATTCTACTGGGCACTGGAGAGGAAAAGGTAATTGAGATGCAGTTCCTACACTAAAGGAACTTAGAGTAGAGGAAACGGTAATTGAGATGGAGTTCCTACACTAAAGGAACCTAGAGTAGAGGAAATGGTAATTGAGATGCAGTTCCTACACTAAAGGAACTTAGAGTAGAGGAAAAGGTAATTGAGATGGAGTTCCCACACTATAGAAACCTACGGAGTAGAAGGGGGAAATCAAGCAGACACATTATTCAGAGGGAGTACAAAGAAAGTAAGACAGCTTTGTCAAGGTGGAGGGTGGAGGGCAGGTCAAGGAGAGCACCTCAAAGAGGTGGGTAAACCGGATTCTGAATTCTGAATAGGAACTAACCATTCCAAGAGGAGGGGCCATGGAGAGTGGGCTGTAAGGTCAGAGGGAGCAGTATTTATACAGTCTCCAAGGTGACAGAGGTCATAACCTACCAGGGGACTGCAAGTCTTTCAGTATAACAAGATAGCAAGTAAATATAAGGCTGTAAAGCAGGATACCAATCACGAAAGGCCTTGTTGAGTTTGAACTTCATTTTACATAGCCATCTGTGGAAAGTCAGTGTATTTTAAACAGGTGAGGGAGTAAAATGGTTAATACGCATTTTAGAACTTGTTCTGCCTCTACATATTAAAGGAAACAAAACAAACAGAAACCAGTTAGTAAGCTATTGACATAGTCTAGGTAGAAGGTGGTGGATATGGATGTGGAGAGAAGTAGATTAACTCAAGAGTTCAATATTTAGTAACTGTAGGGCTTGATGGTTAATATGAATATGGGGTAAAGAGGGAATTGAATGATTCCACATTTCTGATATGGGAACTAGATAATTTACTGATTCATAAATGATTTTTGACCGGGCGTTGTGGTACACACTGGGCTTAAGAGAAGCGAACAAGGATAGAGTTTCTGATAACCTCTGCTATTGTGGAGGGTCACTAGGAGAAGTCAGACAGTGGGCACGTAAACTAGTTTTGGATAGTACATGGATGGACCAAGAGTGGTGAGAGTTGGAATATCTGTGAAGCTGTTAAGGTGAAGTCATAGCTGTGGGAGGGCAGGGGCTCTCTTGTTACTGTACTTAACTTGCATTGGTTTAGGGCATTAGCAGTAGGGGAAAGTACAGAATGACAAAAATTTGCCCAGAAACCATAGTTCTTTTTCACTTTCTCAGATCACTTAAACACTTCAGCTGCTGTACCTTAAACTTGGCAAGTTTTTGCCTCCCTTAAACAGGTATCCCAAGATCTGCTGAAGTTTTATTTTAAAAATAAGAGAATCAGTGTTTTACAATGCTTCCAAGAAGTTCATGTGATCAAGAAAACGTACACCTCATCCAAGTCAAGGACCATAGCTTTTCTATATAGTGCTCTACTGATGCACTTATTATAGGTAATATAGTGGTTCCAGGTATTTGGCACCTTTTATAAATAAATGCTTTCATTCAAAAATTATGAGTGAGGGCCAGGTGCGGTGGCTCATGCCTGTAATCCCAGCACTTTGGGATGCCGAGACGGGCTGATCACCTGAGGTCAGGAGTTCAAGACCAGCCTGGCCAACGTGGTGAAACCCCGTCTCTATAAAAATACAAAAATTGGCCCAGCATGATGGTGAGTGCCTGTAATCCCAGCTACTCAGGAGACTGAGGTACGAGAATCGCTTGAGCCTGGGAGGCAGAGGATGCAGTGAGCCAAGATTGCACCTCTGCACTCCAGTCTGGGCAAAAGAGCGAGACTCCATCTCAAAAAAAAAAAAAAAAAAAAGAAGTGCTTACTTTGATTAAGGCCCTGTATTTCAGGTTACAGAATTTCTTTTAACATCTTAAACTTTATCAACATTGGACGTATCTTTTTAAATGCATGCTTCACCACTTTCTTCCAGAGCATATAGAACAGTTTTGAGTGGATAACTATCCTGACGTAAAGTAAATGTTAGCCTTGAGTGTTATGTTTGAATTGGGTAAGGCTGCTGGCATGTCATCCTTATGTAGCAGGTGCAATATTTGCAGTATTCAGACTTCTAGACCTGGTGCTAACCAAATGTTTCTACATTAAATGGCTTAGTTCTGTTGTGTTTTTAAATGTTTTCTAGCTTCCTTGATCTTAATTTCGCTATTTCTGGTCTGTGTTAAAGCAGGAACCTGATGATCAAAAACTCTTAAGAATCAAACCCTCTCCTTCTAATCACTGTACTTGGACTTCAGTGCCTATATTTTGAGGTTACTATGACTTTTTCTTTTTTTTTGAGACGGAGTCTGGCTCTGTCTCTAGGCTGGAGTGCAGTGGCGTGATCTCATCTCACTGCAACCTCCGAACCCCTGGTTCAAGTGATACTCCTGCCTCAGCCTTCTGAGTAGCTGGGATTACAGGCACGCGCCACCACACCCAGCTAATTTTTGTATTTTTACAAAATTTACAAAATGCAGTTTCACTGTGTTAGCCAGGATAGTCTCGATCTCCTGACCTCGTGATCCGCCCGCCTCGGCCTCCCAAAGTGTTGGGATTACAGGCGTTGACTGTTTTGTTTTTACTCACTCCTCCATACCCCAACCTGTTTCTTGGTAGTTGAGGATCACTATGACTGTTTTTATGTAGGCAGAATTTTTAAGAAAACAACACAAATTCAGGTATTTGTTCCATAAAGGTACTAAAAAGTAAATATATTAAAGGTGATTGTCACATAAGCCTTCCATTTCTACAGGTAGTAACAGTGCCTGTGATTTCACTAGACAAAACTGAACATATAAAAACGTAGTTGGCTACCTGGGAGCCTGAGGCACTTTGTTTACAGATAGTTTCTTAGGGCTAACTCAAAACACATCTAACCAGAACCATGCCATAATCTTGCCAGAGAATCACAATGCATTTAAACATCATAAATAGCCAAATTTCATCTTCCCCATTGAAGATAGCATTTCAGATACAAGTACATGGGCTGGTAATGTTTTTCCTGAAGAGATCGTACTTGTATCAAAGTCAGCCTGTAGCTGATTTAAATTTTAAATACTGATTTAAAGTTTAGCAGCTAGAAATAGAGTCTGAAAAAGATTCAGAAAATTGAGTTATTTTACCCATGAAACACACATCTGCCCTTTTAGAGCAAGCAGCTCTTTATACCTTATGCGAAAACTTAAGAAAAAAAAGTTAGCTTTTCATTTTAAGGTACCATGGATGATTTTAGACAGTTCTCATATCGTCAGAGTTCAAATTGTTATCCTTGGGGATAATTACGCAGGCCAAAAGTGTTTTTTAGAAACATTTAGCAAAAATGTATGAATTACTGCCTTTTCATAATGCAGCCACGACTTTCATTGGAATGTTTGATTATCCTATGATCAACTCACTTATCGCTTCCACAGAATAGTACTGCACAACGTGTAGTATATACACAAGTTCCAGAATGCTTGGAGTTGTACCTCACTTTAGCACTAATTAGCTGTGTAACTTTGAGGAAGTTGTTTAACCTGTGTCTCCATTCCTCTTGAGGATCATAACAGTCTCTTTCTCATGGGGTAAAATAATATATGTGGAACACTCAATAAGATGCATGGCACATACTAAGTACTATAATAAAAGTAATTTAGAGAAACAGAAGATACTTTGTTTAATCTAAGATACCTTGAGGTGAATTTAAAGGTCACATTTTAAACACATTCCTATTGTTTTTCATAAAACTATCACCTCTGTGGTAATCAAATGGTGTTTAAATCATCTATGCTTATGCCTACTTACAATAGGTTGATATAAACAGTAAAAATATTTTCATTCACTACCCAAGCAGTGTCTGTTGAAAGCACTTCAACCAGCCCCTTTATCAGGAGGAAGAATCCAATCTAGGACTAGTTTCTCAATAGATGTACTTTTCCATAGGTTATAAGTAGTTGTAAGTAGGAAAGGTTGGTCTCTCAGGAGCTTTCAGCTTAAAAAATTTTATATTTGTAAACAGAAAGGAAATATTCTTTGGGCAGTGTTTCACAATCACCTGGGATGATCTGAATGAAGATTTCTGGCCTCTGCCGAAGACTTACTGAATCAGAAAGGAGGCAAGATGAGGAGGAATGCTTAAGAATCTGCATTAACAGACTCTACAACTGAATCTTACTACAGAAGCATGGAAACTACTGCCTCAAGGGATTATCTTGAGTTTAAACAGAGGAATTGCTGACTACCTTTAAACATGTAAAAATAGTATCTTTATGGGAGGGATGTTGTTTGGGGGCAGCTACTAAATAGTGAAATCATTCTTTTAAAAATACCCTCTCAAGTCTGCCCCAGTTATCCATTATTCTGGGTAGTCTTGGTATTCAGATGATTTAGGGAAAAAAATAGTAGTAGCAAACTCTGAAAACACTCAGTAAAGTTCATCCTTGGTCTTCTCTTCCTAAATTTGTTTTCAATTGTTAGATTTAAACACTAAACGAGACCAAAAGAGAACTTTATTTTACATGTCTTTATTTTACATTTAGAACCATTTTATGATTTACTTAAAAAAAAATCTGTTTTTAATATTACTAAAAGTATTTTTTAACCAAAATCTTGATTTAGGAAGACTTAAGACATTGTGCATTATTTTAAATATTTTCATTTCAGTAACTATTAAAAATAAATTCACAATTAGGGTTTCAAATGTCCTAATCATACCTAGTTTGTTCTCATTTAATATTTTATCAATCCCATCATGTGCATACAGAGGTTAAGGTGATATATAAGTTTTATATCTTTCAAACACATTGATGCTAATCAGCTCTTGATCTAATTACTATTTCATTTATTCAGAAATAGCATTTAGACATAAAAACCAATGTCTCACTTTGTAAAATAACCTTTGGCTAATTTACACACATCTAATACAGCGTGTTATATAAGTTTTAAGTAATACAATGAGTCACTACTATCATTCAGCTTTAAATATTTTTAGTGTTAACAGGGCTGAGAATATCATGTGGTTCAGTCTTCTGAAGGAAGTTATGTAATAAAAGCATAGTGCCTTTGAACATGAAGACTATCCTCAAGGCCAGAAGTCCTACAAAGGAACTGAGAGATTCCAGAGAATTGCTCTCCTCATTTTTAATATGTAAAGTGACTGTTTTAAGTCACTTCACTGAAGACTTAGTGAAGAAAACAGTGTTATTATGCCACTGAATAAAGCTACTTAAACCAGAGTAATTTTGGGATATTAATCCTAGGCTATATAATTAATGGGTCATCAAAAAAAAAAACCTGTCAGTTATTAGGTGTAAGTTAACTTCCTATGCCAAGTAAGGGGTCACACTTCACTTCCCCCATTTGTAAAAAGAAAAGGTGGCCAGGCCAGTGCCATTTAGGATTCTCTGCTAACTGTAAAATGTGGACTGATTTTCTTCTGTTTCTTATAGTCCAGGTGTATATAAACTTCCAGTTCTTTAAATCAAAATTTTTATGCACATAACCATGTCAGTGTATTGCCCTTAGTTTAAAAATGTACAACTACATAAATAAAAACTATTGTTTCTTCAATATTACTTGACATTTCTTCTGTAATTTCTTTATTTAAAAAAGTAAATGTAACAAGATACTTAAAAAAGGCTAGATACAAAAGTAGTTAAGCTGCTCACGAACATTTAAAATTTTCCAAAATGTATCTTCAATAATCATGATCTTATAAAACATTTTACAGTTATCAGAAAGTGCCCAGGCTGAGTTTACATAACTGAAATACCTTAGTACAAATGTCTAGTTAGACTGAAGTGCAGTAACCTCTTGACTGACTGCTCGTTGAAATAGGGATACAAAGAAAAAGTTGATTGTGATAAAAGTATTGTGCATTGGCCCCATCGTATGTACAAAAAAAGTGCCCTCACTCAAATGAGCAAATTACATGCAAAATATTAGTGATATCATTTAATATCCTAGAGCTCAATGCAGTCAAACCGCAATAAAAGTGGTTTTTGTAGGTAAAAGTGATTTCATCTCTTAAGATCTGAATGTCGAACTTTTTTACAAGTTCCATATACATGATACACAGTTGCAGCCAACCACAAATTAAACACCATAAAAAAAGTTAAAATGAAAACACAGAACATACTTAATTTTTTATTTTGAAATTCCCTATTCCCTCTATACAAGAACCTTTGCTGAAACAGTTTCCACAAAGGCAGCAGTGAATTTTCAGAACATTTACATTTTTTCCCCCTCAGCAAAAAGATAAATCACAGTGTAAATTATGTTGTTCTGCTGTCATCTTTGGCTGGGGTTAGACCCAGAAGTTGGTGACTAGCAAACCAATATAGCCAAATGTTGCTAGTGCTCCTCAGGCCTTTAAGCTATAAACTGAGAAAGGAATGTCTGCATTTTATCTCTTTAAGGTACCACCAGGGGGGTATGACAGCATTAACTTCCATAAACTTTTATAGACAAATGGAAAAAATCTACAAAATTCGCTAGTAATATTACACAGCAATACACACTTTTTATACTCTACACAAAACCAAAATTCTTGGTCTTAATGGCGAGTAACAATTTCTGTTTGAGAATCTGTTTAGAGGAATAGAGTGGGACGTAAAGTCGAGAAATGCAAGTATTTGCAGTAGGAAGATGTTGGTCATCTGGTGGTCTTATTGTGATTGAGGGCATAGGCTGGAATCCTTCTTCACTGGCTGGCAATGATGGGCTTGATGTCCAAAAGTAAACCTAAACAGGAATTTAACAGGTTAATATTTAACTCTTAACTAGCCCTATTGTTATGAAAGGAGATATTAGTTTGAATTGGGTTTTAAATATATTTTCTTATACTAAAAAGGAAAGGGATCATTCATACCTCAAGACAGGTTTTTGTTGTTTTTTTTTCCCCCAAGGGAGTAAGTCCAGAGTAGAGGGAAAAAAAGGTGACTTTCTGTTACAGAGCCTCAGTATTTTCATCTGTAACATGAGGCTGTTGGACTAAATGGTTTTTAAGAGCCTTTCTTGCAGCTAAATTCCATAAACTGTCTATTAGTGGAAAAAAGGCTACCAAACAAAAGATATGGTCTTAGGTTCAAAACTTACACAGGTTATCTTAAAAAGTTATTTTGCATTAAGGAGCAAAATAATGTAAATAATAAAGCAAAAAAAGTATTTACTGCTACATTGTGATACGGAATCATTTTATAATAGTAATTATTGGGGAACATCTATGCATCAAAATTCATGCAATAAGCCATGTTAACACTAAGTTGTATCATATATCTATAATAAAACTTTGTACAACACAGTGTAAATGATGCTCAGTAAATGTTAACTTACGCTTTTTCACTTAACCAAGGATACGCCTCCCTGAAATATTTCACTGAACATGTAACATTCCTCATTAATCCATCCCTTCATATATACATATGCATCAGTGTCTCTCTCTCTCTTAAGGAAAAGCTTTTTTTTAAATCTAATCATTTTAAAACACACAATTTAACAATGAAGTATATCCAACTTCCTAGAATGACTAGGAAACCTAAACAAACTTATGATTTCCTGAAGCACAGTTGCATGGGCAAGCTCATCTAGAATTCTATATAAAGGGACAGAAAAAGAAAAAAGAGAAAACCTAAGTATCAGGATCTATAAAATCTGAAAAGAAATAGAAAACCGGTACTCTGGAGATGAAGCTGATCCAAACCACTCATTTCATAGATAAGAAACAGGCTTAATGTAAAGTGTTTCTTCAAGGATGAATGTGGTTAACCAGGGTAGATGACCTCACTGCTGGATCTCCAAGAAGTTGGAAGAAGAGAAATACTTTTACTAGTGAATTATATGCTCCAAGAGGGAAATAAACTATAGTGTTACCCAGTAACTCTGGAAACCTATAATTTGCAGGACTAACTAATTCATGGGAGAACTGTTTCAGAAACCCCATTCTTATGTCCTCTAGATGCATCAGGATGAAACCAACAATATGTGAAGGATGACTTCCCAAAAAGAGGAGAAGGGTAAGGGGGAGGAAGATACCATGATATATTGCTTACACCCTAAACACAGATTTTCAGTAAGAGTTTAGGGTTCACAAATTAAAGCTGTTGACAGGAAATTCTGAGGTCTTCATAGAAGGTTTTCTTTTTTCTAAGATTGAGTCATTAGCAAATTTTTCTTTCAGTAGAAGGCAGAAACTGTCATGAGATTTAAGTTGTCTGACTGGACTGAGGAAATACTGGTTTAAAAACGGCAGAAAATTAAAACTAGGGAATAGATTAAAACAGATAACTTAGAACTTACACCGGATAGCCAATCATTTCTATTTCTGTTTTTGGTGGTTCTTACAGACTTGATATGGCCCTTGTCTTAAGGAAACAAGGTGCCCTGAATCTAAAGACTGACTAAAGGTGGCAGAACTTAAGCTATTTAGGTGATCCTGAAACCAACAGGGACAGTTATGGTATATGGCACTAGTGGGAACTTTAAGAGCCACAAGACTGGGGAAGTCAAATGCTGACCAATTATATCAAACCCACCTGGGGAACAAACTAAGTCAAAATTACCAGGGTGGCTAAAAGCTGAGAAATGAACTGGGTGGCAGTTAGGACTGCTGAACAAACCTATCTCACCATAGCAGAGAAATATTAGAATACACTTAAGAGCCATGTAAAGATGAGTTCCCCTCCTTCCCTCCACCACCTCCAAAATAAACTCCTGTCTGAATGAAGGTAAATGGGAATCTGCAAGTTTTTTCTTTCCTGCACAAGTAACCACTTCCCTCTTATTCAAATAAAATAAAGGATATATCTAGAAACCTGATCATTTTAAAGTATTTCCATGAGCGGTCTAGTTTAGAACTAAGGCTGGTTAGACAGGAGAAACGTTCCAGGAACCATGAAGAATACGAGTATAGAAAGGATCTTCCAAGGTTTTCTAGATAAGGAATGTCCTTCAAATTTCTACAAGAAAGCAGCATATTGCCTTTCAAGATTAATGGGCAGGATGATTGGGTTATGGTTTTACTTGATGGGTGGACGTAAGTTCCACTGAGAGGCAGACTTTACACTAAGATCAAAGCTTCTGTTATCTAATTTATGATTCTAAGTTAGCTGGGGCTCTGTACTAAGAACATTCTGAAAGATTTAGTACCCACATATCACAATGAAGCTACTCTCTTCCTAGTGTGCAGATAACAATCAAGATAATACTCAGCAATTCTGTCAACACTTGGCACTAGTCAAAAGGATTAAGGATGTATACAGGGAGAAGCATATGTAGGCAGTACAAGAAAGAAAGATAAAAAGCCATGTTGCAACAATAAACTGTTATCTTCTGGGACTAAGGACAGCATATTAACAGCTAAATGTACTTCACTCTGCTTACAGCTTTAGTAATACTTCAGATATTGTTATAGAGCAGAAAAACAAAAATTGCCTTATTTGTGACCTTCTATAATTGCCCTACCCCAAATTAAAATGACCATTACAAACCTAAAAGGCCATCATACATGGTATTTTTAAATTTTATATTTCCTTCTACAAATCTTGTGAAATAAATTTTAACTTACAAGATCTTGTCGTTCTGTCATGCTCATCTTCTCTACTATTGACCAGAACCAACGCTTGAACTGCAGAAGCTTCTCAGCATTTTCTCCTAAGAATGAAGAATGGAAATAAAATACACTATACCAGTTGTTGTTATTATCTGTAGAACATTACTAATCTTATAATAAAAGGATGCAAGATTAAAACATTATTTAAGACTTGGGGGGGAGTGTCTAATTCCTAATACAGGAAATTAAGAGCATTTGCATAATGCAAAACCTCTACAGTTCATTAGTCAATCCTGACTCAATATGACCAAAACAAGACAAATGAACCACCAGCCTTAAACTTGATATTTGCATGACTTTAATCTCATCTGTATGTCATTATTCTTATGATCTCAAGAAATGCAGATTCTCATTCTTTCACTGGGTGGGGAATGCAGAGAGGGGAGACCAGAGATTCTGCCTGTCTAAAATGCTTTCAGATGATGCCAATGCTGCTGATCCGAGGATCATACTTGGAGTGGCAAGATCTTGGGCAGTTTCTTTCGATACTCTGTCTTCCTTCCTAAATTTTTGGTTTGTAAATGAGACAAATTCTTATTAGTATTAAAAACTGTATTACAAGGTAGCACAAAAACTATTACAATTTATAATTTGGCTGAAGCTGCTTGCAAAATAGGAAAAATAAAGGGGAAAAAATCAGTACCTTTGTGTACATAATAATCTTGGAATATAGGTATAATCCTTTCACAGAGAACTTCTTGGAGCTTCTAATGTACAGTCACAGCTAAAAAGCCTATTCCTAGACCATAGGACTTTCAAAAGAGAGAATTGCAGCAAATCAAACACTGGAGACAAAGGTTTTTCTTTCAAGAGGATTATCACCACCACTCCTTATTCTTCCTAGATTCCTAGAATCTAGGAAGTGTTTGTGTGCTACTGTGTTTTTAGAAGTGCGATTTGGGTCCAGCTCTATAAAGCAATCATCATACAAATTCTTTCATTAGGGAGTTTAAGCAACATGAATCAGAAAAGCCCAGAGTTGTCACAGGGATTACTTTTTCTTAATCAGTATATATGAATCCTTTTTTATACAGTTGCTCACCATGAAAAATTTTTGTTTGTATTCATATTTTTTGAAACCTAGAAAAATTAAGCAGTAAAAGAGTTAAGAATAACCTAATGCTAAGCCATCAAAATACTATTTACTTCAAACATACCTTTAAAAATAATGTAAAAAAATTGTTTTAATGCTTGAGTAATACAAGCAATTTCCCAAACCCTATAAAGAGATCTAAGAACTTCAAACTCAGAAAATGCTGACTGACCTATCTATAGACTTCATTCTTTAAACTTTTTAAAAATGTCCTACCTGATTCATCATTGAAAGAGGTAAAACTGATCAGCATTTGCACATTGACTTCACCGCAGCCATTTACCAAAAGCCTAAAATCTTCTGCCGTTAAATCTTCTAATGAATTTTTTGGAAGCACATCTAGTAGACCTTTCCTCATTGCCTAGAGAATTTCAGAAACAGTAATACTTCATTTTCCATGTAACATTTATTTATATTATTAAAGCACAAGATCTAATTTTAGCAGCCTTCTCTAAGAATGTTAGTTCCCATTTTAAACCAGAAAGCAAAAACAAATTCAGTCCTGTATTTTTTATTAAGATTCAAAAGAGAGAAAGGCAGGAAGTGGGGAGGGAAGGCACAGTGAATAAGCTATAGGTTCAAAAGTGAAGTAGTAGTGTTATATACCAGTGGTTTAACAATTTTAAAAGTTATGTTAATAACAAACAGGCTAGTCATCAAGAATAGCTTCAGTCTTCAAAAGTGGTATCCTGTCAGCATCTCAGGAAAGATACATTGACAACAAACCTCCCAGATACAAACTCAAAAGCTAGATGTTTACTGAGAAATTATCATGTGCCAGGAATTGTCTTAGTACCTTACCTAATTCAATTTAATCTCACCCTCATTTTGCAGAGGAGGGATACAAGGCACAAAAAACTTAATTTGGTAACATCATACAGCTAGAGGGTGGTAGAGCCATGATTTGAACTCACAGTACAACTCCAAAGCCTGCACAATTATTGTAGCACAGGGATCAGAAACACTGAACACCACCAGTCATAAAGCTATATAAACATTTTACAGGTTGGGTGCGGTGGCTCATGCCTGTAATCCCAACACTTTGGGAGGCCAAGATGGGCGGATCACGAGATCAAGACCACCCTGGCCAACATGGTGAAACCCCATCTCTACTAAAAATACAAAAACCAGCTGGGCGTGCGGGTGCGCACCTATAGTCCCAGCTACTCAGGAGGCTAAGACAGGAGAATAACTTGAACCCAGGAGGCAGAGGGTGCACCGAGCCAAGGTTGGGCCACTGTACTCTAGCCTGGTGACAGAGCGAGACTCTTGTCTCAAAAAAAAAAAAAAAAAAAATTTAACCCTGGATGGGGAAAGAATTAACATAGTAGGATTGATGTTACTCTTTAGAAGGGCCTGACTGTACGGCTGGTGTTGGCTGGTGTTTGAGAACTTGGTTTTTGCGATATTCCAACATTACTAGCTGACCAGGCTGTTTTGAATGTCTGGAGCAATGAACCATGCTGTATCAGACTGCCTGGACTATTTGTGCAAACAATGCAGTTCAAGATGAATGTGTGCTTTCTTCAGGGATTCTGGAATTTCAGTAATCATGGCTGGTTGTGCAGACAGAAAATGCCAATGGAACTAGCCTCAAATAAAAACACTGAGCTCTGACTCCAAAGTGGGCTTCCCTAAGCACAAACAATGTATACATGTTGATACATTTCACTGGTGGAAGAATTGTGTTCTTGCAATAACTCATCCCCCTACTTGAGAGAGAATTTTGAAACCCTGCACCTGGATTCCTCAAGACTCTGCCTAATATTTCTTTTTTCCCCTACTGATCTTGCTGTGGGTCCTTTTGCTATAATAAACCATAACTGTTAAGTACAACTGCTTCTGAGTCCTGTGAGTTCTTTTAGCAGGTTACCCAAATTAGTTTTGGTAATAAAACTAAAGGTGTTTGTGGTATCAAAAGGATTGGTTTAGGGTCCTACCACTAACATAGTAGGACAAAGGACTAAGATATATTATTTTACACATACATTTTAAAATATAAAGACAATTCTTTATCTGACCAGAACGTAAGCGATGGAAACATTTTGGTATAAAAAGCCTTTGTTCCTCTCAGTCTGTCTCAGTAACTCTACCACTAAAACAGTAGGACCCTACAACAGTCGTTCTGGTACCATAAGCACCCTTTCCACACTTTCGTTTGCCAACGCTACTGTCTCACAATGGCATGGTTTTTCCAATAGTTTCATCAAAAAGAAAATGAGTACTTTGTCTGAATTCTTAAAATTAGGTGTAATTTACATTGTAAATAAAATATTTTGGTTTAAAAACTTTGGCCTTTTATAAATAAGCTGAATATATACTTAGCTAGGTTACCACACATGAAGACACAAATAGCCTCACTGGATCACACAACACTTTCTAGAAACACTTACATGTAAGGGCTGTTCTGCAACTACCAACATTCTGTGTTCTGCATATTTCCGCACATACTCATATACATTCTGTGGAGTGACTGGTATATTTACACCATTAGGAATGAGTTCGACCTGTGAAAAATTTACCAGTGCTATTTAAAGGCAATTTTGTCAAAGCAGTAAAACATTAACTGTTTATAAAACTAGTTCCTAAAATTTTTAAATATAAACACAGTTCTTTATTTGACCAGAATCTAAGAGATGGAAACATTTTAGGCCATAAAAAAGTACAAGCCGCTGGGCGCAGTGGCTCACGCCTGTAATCCCAACACTCTGGGAGGCCGAGGTGGGTGGATCACAAGGTCAGGAGATGGAGACCATCCTGGTCAACATAGTGAAACCCCATCTCTATTAAAAATACAAAAATTAGGTGGGCATGGTGGCGCATGCCTGTAATCCCAGCTACTGGGGAGGCTGAGGCAGAAGAATCACTTGAACCAGGGAGTCAGAGGTTGCAGTGAACTGAGATGGTGCCACTGCACTCCAGCCTGGTGACAGAGCAAGGCTCCATAAAAAAAAAAAAAAGAAAAAAGTACAAGCCCTTCTACCTCAGTCTGTCTCACTAACTCTTGATCCATCTTTAACACCTACAGTATCCATTTCTCCTATGTGTTCACACATGTTCTTCTCTTTCAGTCCCTAACTAAACTGTCTATACATAAGACAAGCACAGTAGATTAACCAAATTCTCTTGCCAGAATCAGAAAAGTGCATATTTGCTTTACCTGTCCTCCACCTTCTTCTTTACATAGGTCAATTGCAAATGCCAAATCCATTGCTGAGAAAACAGCATCAGCATCTGAACTCTGAGAAGCGAGGATTAGTTGCCGCAAACTCTCATACATTACAGGGTCAAAAAAAGCAAAATCATGCCAATTGACCTGAAAAAGTAATCATATGAAACTCAGTTATGAAAGAAACAGCTTCATTAAATTAATTAGTAAATTAAAATCTGATAAAGAATTTTATCTAATTTGAAGATATACCGACATAGAATAACTTCCCACTCGGTATATAACTGTTTAAAGAGAGAAGTTTAATAAATATTTGGCTCTGACAATATTTGCTTTTCAAAGCATAAGAAGGGTTATATTTTGAAAAAATATAAAGCCAAAAGCCTAATAGTTTTAAAGTTCTAAAACTGCAAAACTTTGCACTACTTATTAAACACCAATTATGGGGAGCAGCTGGCTCTGAACTTAATATACATCTTATTCTTGATAGTAACATAAAATACAGATTATTAAATTCAGATGATAAATCTGACACTCAAGGAAATTTAGTAACTTGCCCCAAGGTCACTTTATTGGGTTAAACTTGGGTCTATTTGATTAGCTGTTTCCTAAACCCTGCTGAAGACTCAATGTATCAACCATTTTATGTTGCCAAGCTTTGAGTCTAGTTCTTTAAATAAGGACATTTTAGCTGGAACACTTTAAGAATTTAATAGGGTCAGAGTTAAAAAGAAAAAAATCATATGATATTCATGTACTAATAGAAAATTATTCATCAGGTCTGATTAAAGAGAATTATTAGGAGACTACAGCTTTAACATGCTTAAACATGCTTATTTATCAGATGTGTGACATGTACCTCTGGAAAAAAACTAACATAAGTCCTCAAAGCCACTGGCTGGACATGGTGACTCACACCTATAATGCCAGCACTTTGGGAGGAATCACTTGAGGTCAGGAGTTTGAGAACAGACTGACCAACATGGTGAAACTCCATCTCTACTAAAAATACAAAAATTAGCCAGGCGTGGTTGTGTGTGCCTACAGTCCCAGCTACTTGGGAGGCTGATACAGGAGAATCGCTTGAACCTGGGAGGTGGAGGTTTACAGTGAGCCGAGGTCACACCACTGCACTCCAGCATGAGCAACGGGGCGGGACTCTATCTCAAAAAAATTGATTAATTAAAGCCTTGATAGGTTCTTGGCTGCAACTTTGAAATGACAAACAGCAGGTTCTCAAATAACATTATTTCATTATAAAGTTGATAAGAAAAAACTGGTTGCATTTCAATTAAGAGTTGCAGTTTCCAAGAACCTGTTAACAACAGTAAGAACTTACTCAATCCCAGCTACTCGGGAGGCTAACACATGAGAATCACTTAAACCTGGGGGCTGGAGGTTGCAGTGAGCAGAGATTGTGCCACTGCACTCCAGCCTGGGTGACAGAGACTGTCTCAAAAAAAAAAAAAAAAAAAAAAAAAAAAAAAGGACTTAATCTATTCCATTTATTTTGTGTCAAGTAATTTCTCTAAAGTATTTTTAGGAACGTGGACGGTTTTGTTTTAAATCAAAAGCTACATAATTAGCATTGTATATTATTTTAAAGCAAAACGGTTTTTCTTTTCCCCCTGCCATCATAAAGGGAAGTGAAGGCTATCAAACTATCAAAACGCATAAAGAAGATAAGCTAATTCCATCATCCAGAGATCAATATTGAGCATGCTGTGTTGTACTTCTTACATTCTTTGGCCACCCCCATGTACCTCTTATATGTATTTTTGAAGTTGGAATGCTCTATTTTTTTTTTTTTTTTTGAGACAGGGTCTCGCTCTGTCACCCAGGCTGCAGTGCAGTGGTACAATCATGCTTCACTGAAGCCTCAAACTCCTGGGTTCAAGCAGATCCTCCTACCTCAGTCTTCCAAGTATAGCTGGGAGCACAAGTGCATGCCACCACACTCAGTTAACTTCTTACATTTTTGATTGAGTCAGAGTCTCTTATGCTATCCAGGCTGGTCTCAAACTCCTGGGCTCAAGAGATGCTTCTGCCCTGGCCTCCCAAAGTGTTGGGATTACAGGTGTCAGGCATGAGCCACTGTGCCTGGCCTGGAAGGCTCTTTTCAATACTACTACCTTCTCTACCACCCAGTACAACTAATAATAGTGGATACAATTTACCGAGCACTTACTATTTGCCAGGTACTTACGATGTTGTGTTTCTTACCAATTTATAAATGGGGAAACATGGCAGAAATGTCAGCATATTTGTTGGCAACAGGACGTAGGTCTGTCAGACCCCCAGCCCCGCCTGTGTTATCCACTCTGCTATGCCATCTCCCCATAGTCTTTTTCTGTCATTAATTTATTATTAATTTTACTTTTGTTGACCATAATTGTATAATTAAATGTTTTAAAGTTACTTATAATGGCTGTAATGCTTTAAGATTTAATAGTTAATTAATGCTATAAACAGTATGCTAGCATTTGATTATTTTATAAAAGAAAATTTCTGCAATTGTGAATACAATTAAGTTCATCAAAATCACTTACTTTTCTACCAAGCAATACTTTAATTACATGTCTATTCAATGTGATAGGACATAGTTCATTCTGTAACAGACATAGTCCAAGAATCCTAAAAACAAAGACAGAGAAATAAGATATAAATAATTCTAGAATACATAAATAATTCTAGAATACATATATCCCCCCACACATATTTTGAGAAATTCTCTACAGCCTCCTTTCTATTCAGCATAAAGTACAGCACATACACTTTTTCAAAAAAAAAAAAAAAAAAAAACAACAACAGGAATACCAGGCTGAGAATGTTTTGTTTTTGAGACACTCTGCCACCCAGGGTGAAGTGCACTGGCACAGTCAGGTGATCCTCCTACCCCAGCCTCCCAAGTAGCTGGGACTACAGGAATGCACCACCGTGCCCATTAATTTTTTTTTTATTTTATTTTTAGTAAAGACAGGGTTTGGCCATGTTGCCCAGCCAGGTCTCCAATTCCTGGGCTCAAGTGATCCTCCCGGCTCAGTCTCCCAAAGTGCTGAGATTACAGGCGTGAGCCACCACACCCAGCCTACATACATTTTAAAACAAATATACTTTAGAAAATCTCATAAATTGAAATGTTTAAAAAAAATTCAAACCCAAGATTAAAGTTCTTTTACCTGCCAATGTTTCTGAAACAATTCAACCTTGCTTCTGTGTTCTTGCCAGGCCTTGGAGTGTAAAATCCTCTTTTCCCAGGTTGGTAAAACAAAGGGGCATTGTCATCACCATCGTCTGTATCATCTAAGTCCATATCTACTACACTTCGACTAGAGCCATGACGCTTTCGGTTTTCCTGCTAACAAAGAATATCAGAGAGTGAGCCCCAAGATTCATTGAAAAAACAAAACATACGAAATGGTTCTCTGAAATCATTCAAATGAAGTCAGGTAGGAAGAGCAACATAAATATTTAAACATATGTGTATAACAATATTAAAGGTAAATCAACTTTTAATTTGCCCTTTCGGAATATGACACACAAAGCTTGTGTATTATTAGGTCTTTAACATCTCTGTTGTTAAAATAAAGTCATTTAATGAAACCTGGGTAAGCTTCTTTCACTTTATTGCCTGAAAATTCTTTTCACTGGATACAGAATTCTGTCATCACTTTGCTGAATTTCTGGACTTTTGGCTTCCAAAAGTGAGAAATCCACTGTCTTTCAAATCACTGTTTCCCTATAGGTAAAGAACCGTTCTTTGGCTGCTTTCAAGAATATTTCTTTATTTTACAGAAGTTTGATGATAATGTATCTGGACATAGTTTTCTTTCAGTTTCTTCTGTTGAGTTCACTGACTCTTGAATCTGGAAATCTATGTCTTTTAACAAATTTAGGAAGTGTCCAGCCATGACTTATTTCTTCAAATATTTTTTCTATAGCAATTTCTTCTCTTCCCCTGAGTATTTCAGTGACATATATGTTAGGTCTTTTGAAGCTGTCCCACAGGTCTCCCTGAAACTATCCTTTTGTTTTAAATATTTTCTCTATCTGTTCTTCGGAAAGGGTAATTTCCATCTATCTACAAGCTGACTGACACTTTCCTCCAACACCTTCATTCAGTTATTGACCCATCCTGTGAATTTTTTTCTTTCCGATATTGCACCTTTAATTATAAAAATTTCCCTTTGTTCTCTTTTGAAGTTCCTATGTGTCTGCTGAGAACCTCTATCTTTCCATTCACTAGTGTTCACCATTATCTTGCAGAACACGGGATAGTCTCTGATAATTCCAACAAGTGGGTCATCTCGTGGTTGCCATCTATTGGTTCTTTTCCTGAGAGGTGGGTCCAGTCTTTCCTGGTTCTTTGTATGCTGAGTAATTTTAGAGTGTGTCCTGGACATTGCGAAGTAGTTGTGAAAACTCTGAGTCTTAGTAAATCAATATGAATTTAGCAGGCAATCAACCTAGTTAGGTTCAAATTGGAAGTCTCACCTTCTATGTGCAATTGTTTCAATGCCAACTAAAAAGCCTCCCTTATGCTATAGCATGATATGTCACTTGTTTTCATAACGTTGCCACCAGTTACTTCTTTGAAGAATGAGTCCTGGAACTCCTGACCTCGTGACTCACCCGCCTCGGACTCCCAAAGTCCTGGGATTACAGACTTGAGCCACTGTGCCCAGCAAATTAGCCCTAGGATTCTATACATCTTTGCCTCTCTGCTCTTCAATTTGTTACATATTCAAAGTAAAGCTTAATTCAAGCTGTACTCAAATGGACACCAACCAATGGGTGGCATTACACTGAGCCGTAATTAAGCCAACCTTATTATTTGATTCTATGCATAATACCGATATATTTACCTTTGCTTCTGTCTCTCTACTGTAAACATTCATTTTATTTATAAAGACAGTTTCTTCAGAAATCCTGCTTTCATCCCCTTTATTTAAATTTCCTTACAATTTAAATTCTGTGATTATCAGCACATGAATAAAATGTTCCTTACCTGTACCTTTTCTGAGGAGTCTACTAATCCAAGATCCAGGATACTATCAGCTCCATTTTCCCTAAAAACAAAAAGTCTTTCACATTCCACATAACGGAGACTTCTAGAGTTTAGTGTATAATTTAAATTTAAAAGGACTTACTTAAAAAATATATTTAAGTTTTGGAGTCAATAAATATCCAATGCACCCACTAGTACTAATGCAGTATGAGCAGAGAAGTTAGTAATACAAATCTTTAAAAAAGTTTATCACTAGATCCTACATGTATGATTCAAGATAATGGACTAAAGGCTACCTGACAAAATGAATGTGGTCTTCATAGGGGTGCTGGAACACTTCTACAATGCTCAGAGGGAGCACTGTAGAAGAACACAAAAATGTTCAGAAAGCAATCCAATAGGATTCAAATTCTCTAGTGAATTTAATGATTCTAGAGCACTAATAAATTCATGGTTTACTCCAGAAAGCCAGGTGAAAGCCATCAATATTGTTGTATATTGGTTGCATTCAACAGAAAACATGACTAAATATGCAACTCTTAACATATATTCACAAAAATTGTTTTACCAAAAATGTACACTGTTCTTGATTTTTCTATAATGGACTAAGCTATATCAGTGTGCTGTAGCTCCAGAGACAGGGCAGAGGAATAAACAAACAGTACATAAAATCCAGAGAAGAAAAGCAGGAGCATCAGCAAAGAAAATACAGTTCTCTCAATAGTCTTTGGCTTGGACCATTAAAAGGCTCTGGAAGTGGCTGTTTAGCTCTAGTGCACAGCCTACCAGCTTATACATCTCTAGGACTGTATCTAATCTAAATTCCTAACTCAAAATCATGATTAGGAAAAAATAATACAAATTTTCATCTAAAATAATAAACACTTCAAAGCTTCAAACTGGGTATCAGAGTAGCCCCAGGATAGAAACTACAGCATAAATGTGACCTATCTTTTTTTTTTTTTTGAGACAGACTCTTACTCTATCACACAGGCTGGAGTACAGTGGCGCGATCTCAGCTCACTGCAACCTCCATCTCCCGGGTTTAAGCAATTCTCCCTGCCTCAGCCTCCAAGTAGCTGGGATTACAGGCGCTCACCACCACACCCAGCTTATTTATTTACTTATTTTATTTATTTTTTGAGACAGAGTCTCGCTCTGTCGCCTAGGCTGGAGTTCAATGGCATGGTCTTGGCTCACTGCAACCTCTGCCTCCTGGGTTCAAGCCATTCTCTTGCCTCAGCCTCCCGAGTAGCTGGGATTACAGGCGCCTGCCATCATGCCCGGCTAATTTTTGTATTTTTCATAGAGACGGGGTTTCACCATGTTAGTCAGGTTGGTCTCGAACTCCTGACCTTGTGATCCACCCGCTTCAGCCTCCCAAAGTGCTGGGATTACAGGCATAAGCCATCGTGCCCAGACATTTAAAATTTTTTTTTTTAGTAGAGACACGGTTTTGCCATGTTGGCCAGGCTGGTCTTGAACTCCTGACCTCAGGTGATCTGCCCGCCTTGACCTTCCAAAGTGCTGGGATTACAGGTGCGAGCCACCACACCTGACCTTATCTTCCTAAGTCACTTTTACTTGTCACCTTGGAAAAAGGGATATGTAATCTGTTAGATATTTTTTAGATTTTATATTAAATTCATACTTTACAGAACAGAAAGCAAAAACCTGCATGAATTTTTAAGATAAATCAGGAAGACTAAAAGAAATTTCATGGTTATGGCAAGAACACAGGTATATTATGGCCTTTGCCAGGAGGGTATTCTGGTAAGTGAATTTGAGATTTACTTTCTTTCAAGTAATTTCTAAATAACCTAGGTAACTATTAAAACCCTACCTTTAACTATTTAACTATTAAAACCTTTAACTATTAAAACCTTCTAATACATGAGAAGAACTAAGCTGTCTCACTATGGAATTTAAGCTATCATTGAAAAATACATTAAAAAAATAAAAATGCATTTAAAGTCTTATACTTTATGACATATTTTTTAAGATATGATGGCCCCCACATACTGAAAATAAGTAGCTGATGTTTAAACTGAAATGCCTTCCCAATTGTACATATTACCGTCCATGTGCAATAATGAGTTCCATGGCCTCATCCACTCTTGCTCTCAGAGAATCTTCACTTGCTAGAAGGAGAAGCAGTTGAGCTGGGGATAATTCCAACAGCATGCCAGTGATTTTACTTGCAAATGCCTGTAAATGATGAACAAATGTTAACTTGACTACTCTCTAAAACCTCTTGTCTAATTACATCTACAATCTTTTATTTAAAAAATTAATAATAAAACAAGAAACTTGGGTAAGAAATACAAAAATTTCAGAACCAGGTCTTTTATGAAACTGGAAGGTCTTTTATGAAACTGGAAGATCAATCATAGAAAAATTTGGCAGGGAATAAACAGTCCTTGCACTACCACATCTTGTTAAGGCTACTTATAATATTTGTATGACAAGTTTTCTTTTTAGGTTTTTTTATATCTCTGAGTTAAACATACATATACTCAACTTCCATATTTTTTTTTCTTCATCAGAGAGCCAGAAATATCTTTTACTTAGGGTTAAAAAAAAAAAAAAAAAGAAGGGGATAGGGTAAAGAAAAAGATACCTATGTTTAAGGCTGAGGACTTACTAGAAGAAATAATAGTTTTCTGTTATTCCTTCACTATAAAATGTGTACATACAGTTATGCATAAAGACAAAAAACAACTAATTTGTGTATTTTGTATCATATAAAGAAAAACTTGATAGAACATTCAAAATAAAATTCTTCCTGCTATACTAATCAGCATTAATGTGTTCCAACTACAGTTTGCTAACAGTCTGCTCCAAAAGTAGTAATAATTTGTTCAAATAAAGATACAAATAAATATAATGCACAGCAAATTATTTAGTGTGCAAGGAAGGTGGAACGGAGACAGTGTCCCAACATAAGGTGGCTGGAGGAAAAAATAAATTCAAGCTATACAGTTACCCTTCAGTAAACACTGCCTTATTCCCTCCTGAGCTTCCTTCTTACTGCAGAGGTAAAAAGAGTCCTCAACCATGTGGTTTTGCCAGTAGCTGACAATTTTTTTTTAAACACCATCTTTAATTCAAAAGCAAAAAAATAACACAGCCAGTTAAGAGGTAACTAAGTACACAGTACACACTGGTTGCATTGCTTGTACACGAGGATAAAGTCTCTCTCCAAGTGCCTGCCGATGTGCTGGCAAAGGATCGGGATCATCACTAGGATTCCCTTCAGAGGCTGGCCTAAAGGGCCTAGTGTCGATGGAAAGCTGTCTTCTAAAGTCTCTGTAAGAGAACGAAAACTATTATGACTTCATTTCCTTTGACTAACAAGTAAAAATATTAGCACAACTAGTAAAAAAGTTAGAAAACTAGAGCACACAGGTTGTTCAGTTATGGTACCAAGGTGGGAGAATGCCAAAACAGATGATGGTTAGGAAATAAAGATTATCTAGATTTTGTTACTTAATTTAAAAATTTTATTGTAAGGGAGTAGGACCTTAACATACCAGATATCAAGAGTCCACACACAATTCTGGAAATTTTAGTCAAAAGTAAAATGCAATCCATCCTAACAAGAGAAAACTTCAAAGATTTTAAATAGCACAATCTGCCAAAATCAATTTTTTTTTTTTTTTTTTTTTGAGATAGAGTTTTGCTCTTATTTCCCAGGCTGGAATGCAAGGCAATGGCACGATCTCGGCTCACGGCAACCTCTGCCTCCCAGGCTCAAAGAATTCTCCTGCCTCAGCCTCCCAAGTAGCTGGGATTACAGGCACGCGCCACCACACCTGGCTAATTTTGTATTTTTAGTAGAGACAGGGTTTCACCATGTTGGTCAGGCTGGTCTTGAACTCCTGACCTCAGATGATCCACCCACCTTGGCCTCCCAAAGTGCTGGGATTATAGGTGTGAGCCACCGCATGTGGCCTGAAAAATTAAGATTGTTTAAGATAAACTTAGGAGAGAATGATACTGGTAAAAAAATTCAAACAGTAACTTGAGTCAGATAAAAGAGAAAATAATTTCAACTGCTTCTGGGTTTTTAAAGCAGAACTTTTATTAGTTAATAGACTATTCTTAGTTATTGTATTTTATTAACAGACTATTCTTAGTTACTATATATATGTTCAAAATTAAAACTTTACTTTTCTAAAAAACAATCCATAATCAAGATTCTTTCATTTACAGGCCTATCTCTAATTCATCCAAAAAGGTGGTATTGAATCAAAGACACAAAATTTACCTATCCCGGTCCCTCCGAGAACCTGCTCGCAAACCACTACTCCTCCTCATTTCCCTTTCTCTCTCCCTTTCCCGATCTCTCTCTCCTCGGTTCCTTAATCTCTGCATTAAACCTAGAAGAAAATAAGAAATATACTGTATTTAGATGAATGCAAATTCAACTACCTTAAATTTCAGTCAATGCAAAGAAATGAGACAAACGTAAAGAAAACATGACAGCTAAAGATTATCTTTCCCTAGCATCTGTGTTGTTATCGCCTTTCTCTCCCTATGGGTTTTCAGGGTTGAAGGTGACTGTGTAGAATATACCTGGCACAAAATAGATGTTCACTCAATATTTGTTAATTTTCTCCCTTGTCATGTCAAAGCTGTGAAATAATATACAGCAAGTGAGGTTATGACAGTGTCACTATAAATAATGCTGAAATTTCTTACATGACTAGACTCATTTAAATATCATCTGTTCTTAGTTTTTGCCATGAAAGCATTAAAGGCCACCAGAATATTACCTATGATTATGTTTAAATTCCTAAGCCCAAGCCAGAGTACGGTTTACTGTAAGTGTACAAAAAAGATAGTTTTGAAATGTTATGATTTCCCAGTTTCCTCGAGTTTCCTCATTCACATCTCCTCATTTCTTTTCATTATAACATTAAAGAAAGTGAAATGGTGAAACTGATGAAAAGCTGAGAACTCTCACCATCAATCCTTTCTATAGCTCATTCAGTCTCCATCCACCTACAAGTCTGATAATCTTCTGCTCCTACTTGATGTGAATCTCCTAAGGCTTTTGTAATTTTCACAAATTTTAAAATTTGCTCATTGTAATCTTAAAACTTAGCTAAGAGTCCTAACCCCAAAGTGCTGATCCTCAGTGAGGTAATAAGCTTGCACCAGGATTCTTTTTTTTTTTTTAAGTCTTACTAAACGGTGAGCTTAGTGACACAGTTGATTTACACTTGGCTGCAAAGTCTTCTTCTCACTGGGGAACAGCAACAAGTTTGGAAATAGTAATTTGAACAGCACTGCTCTTAGAGTAGCATTTTCTTCTCAAATATCCATGTGGATTAAATATTGAAGTGGAGGAAATGCTGCAATTTGCTCGATGAATTTTTATATCACTAGGTATTTTACAACCTCTTACCCACCCGCAACATGTAACAATTGAGATGAAAAACTAGTACAATCACAAACATTTATCAAAATAAATTTATCAAAATAAATGTAAAGTAAGAAATTGTTGTCAATTAGAATAGTTTAAATAAGATTAAATCAATCTAGAACAAAATTATGTAAAAATGGAAATTTATACTCTCACACATATATAAACCATGATTACCACTGTTGGTTTGAGGAACAAGGAAAGAAATTTTATGATGCTTGTTATTTGTAGACTACTTACTTGTGTGGGTGCCTTTGTTGGCATTTTGGATACACTCTAGATTTGGCAATTTTTCATTTGACAAAAATGCTTGTGCAATGGCTGTATAAAAACTTCGTGCTACACCACTGCCCTCTCCTGGCTCATCCTTAAATGTGACTTTTACTCTGTGTACAGCCATTGGTGTAGTAGCACATCTTCGACCAAAGTGATTGTTAAGCTGCCTCATAGTCTGCTGAATGAGAAGATCTCGATCCCGATCAACCTATTAAAACACATCAAGAAGTCAAAAAGTAGTAAATTCAATGTTGGAAAGTAGTTAGAATTTTTTGTAGCTTGAATTTTTCTATTTTCAATCTGAAAATCTAGTTTTAGCTTTTCCTTGAGAGTTTAAAAAACTACAAAGTAATCAGAGTTCTCAGAAGCTTATCCATTACAAAATACAATGGTTTAAAGCACACAAAAATGTCTTGCAAATTAAATCAGGACAACAGAATTTAATTCAATTCTAACACTTTCTTTCAAAGGTTTATTGGAAAACAATAATCTTGTTCAATTTTGGGATACACCAGAATATCAAATAATCAGAGATGTCAAAAAAAAAAAAAAAAACAGAAAAAAACACAGATGAATTCCTTGATGACAAGCTAAGTGGGTGGGAGGCTGGAGGGGAATTAACCAAACTGGAAAATTGTTTGCATCTTTTCTCACAAAGATATATATAATCATTAATGAGTGTGTCTATCACCTATAGCTACATAAAAAGCCTCTGAAATCTGAGAGAAAGCCAACTTAGAAAAAAAAATGGGCATATCAACTGAGTTAAATACTACTATCCTAAATATATGAAATAATGTTTAACTTTGCTCAAAATAAGATAAATTCAAATTAAAACTATACTGAGGTGCTATTTCTTACCTATCAGATTAGCAAAACTCTAGAAGTTTAACAAATGCTGGCAAGACTGAGGAATCAGGCATTCTCACATTGATGGTGAAAATGCAAAATTACGCAACTGCTATGCAGAAGTATCTGTCAATGTCTAGCAAAATTACACGCACATACTCTTTGACCCAGCAATTCCACGTCTAAGCATCTATCTCAGAGACACACTAGCAAAAAAACACGAGGCCATTCATCACACTATCTGTAATAGCAAAAGACTGGAAATAAGCCCGAATACCTAGCCTGTAAGGGATTAGCTGTAAAAACTTCGATAACAATCAAAGTGCAGTATATTAAGCAGCTATAAAAGGAAGGTAGAACATCTCACATTTTCTCTGGGATATACTATTAACTGAGAAAAGCAAGATGGAATAAAATGTATAGTATGTTTGGGGAGGTAGGAGGAAGTATGTAATTAATACACACATATGCTTATATGTTTTAAAAGGGAGGGAAGGAAATAAACTTGAAAAAATGGTAAAAGAGACAAGAATAGACTTATATTCATCCTTTTGTAGAGTTCACTCTGCCACACTGTAGATATTTTACATTGATTACAAAATAAAACCAAAAGAGGAAAAAGGAATCCCTAAAATCTGAAAGCAAAATGAACAAAACGTCCTAATCATATAGAGCTGGTAGTAAAACCTACAAAGAGAAATTACTTCAAGTGACTTTAAAATAAACCTCCTTTAACTGTGTTATCTCTAACTGTATATGATCTAAGGACAAACATCTGCAAATAAATCTTTAATTATTTTGAATAATCATTTTGTTAGTGGTAGTGTTGATGTTATAATTATTTTTAAGAGACAGAGTCTCTCACATTATGTTGCCCAGGCTGTCCTCGAATTCCTGGACTCAAGCCATCCTTCCACCTCAGATTCCAGTGATGTAATTCTAAGACTGCTACTGTGTATGTTGTGGCATTAAAACAAGTGAGTAATTTAATTAATGTTGTTGGGAAGCTGGATATTCAGTCTGAAAGAAAGGAGATAAAGACAAGATCTAAGAAGCAAGGCCAGGTGTGGTGGCTCACACCTCTAATCCCAGCACTTTGGGAGGTCGGGGCAGGTGGATCACCTGAGGTCGGGAGTTTGAGACCAGCCTGGCCAACATGGTGAAACCCTGTCTCTATTAAAAATACAAAAATTAGCCTGGCATGGTGGCAGATACCTGTAATCCCAGCTACTCAGGAGGCTGAAGCAGGAGAGTCTCCTGAACCCAAGAGGCGGAGGTTGCAGTGAGCCAAGATCATGCCACTGTGCTCTGGCCTGGGTGACAAAGCAAGACTCTGCCTCAAAAAAAAAAAAAAAAAAAAAAAATCTAAAAAGCAAAAATAACAAAAACAACCCTGTGGTTCTACATCTTGAATTTGAATTGGGAGTATCAATATTAATTCATTACTTTATTTTTTTAAAAAAAGAACAAAATAAAATGCACTGCCACACTGTTATCAATTAAAAAGGCCTAGAAACCATGATCAACCCAGTAGCAATTTGCAACCTTATAGCACAGACTGTAATCTCAAAACACAATTTCCTACTAAAAGGAATCAAGACTACTTTAAGAAATGGCCGATTTAAGGTCTGTGACAGGAAATGCACAAGATGAAACATACCAGGAAGTAAGAAAGTTATCAAAAATTACTGGGCCAATGCCAAAAGGACTGAGGAATCAAAATTGACTCAAGACTCCCATTAGCCAAAGAAGACACAATTTGAGCATCAATATGAATAATAATCTCAATGGAATTAAATACATAAAAAAAGGTTTAAATCAAGGCATGCATAATGATACTTAAAAACTAAAACAAAAAAATTCATAGAGGATGCTAGGGAAACAAACTGCCAGAGAAAACCACTATTCTAAATTTGATGGTTACAATAAGAAAAAAATAAAAAGAAACCACATACACACACACACAAATAAAAAATAAATTTGGCAGTTTAACATTTCTTTTATTTTCTTTAATTTTTTAATTATAAGTACATATACCTAAGTAAAGCTATTGTTATTTTGTATGTTTTAAAATTTATATAAATAGCGTACTACAGGTATAGTATAAGAAAATCTAAATACCTTTACCTCTAGTGATAAATCTCTTGACTGCTGGTTTCTCAGTTTTTCCATTTCTCTACGGAATTTTGATTCTTTTACCTCAAAACCACCCAATTCAGTCAGGATCTTAAAAAAAAAAAAAAAAAAAAAAAAAGGCATGACAGATTATTCCCTGAAATATGTGCTTATCAAGCAGAATGGAATTTAAAGTGCACAAAATACATACTGATCCAGGTTCTGCTCCAACATCTTCCATGAATACCCTGCCGAATAGTTCTAAAGAAAGGCGCCAACGTCCTAGCAGCATATCATGGGAAATAACCATTCCCATAAAGCTACACTGTGGCCTGTAAGAAGTTTAAGGGAAGGGGCGGGGGGGAGGAAATACTTTAGCCAATTTCAAAGACTGACTGTTTTTTGTTCAATGGTAGTAACTTACTTTTTTTTTTTTTTTTTTTTTTTTTTTTAAATATTCTGAGGTCTTAACTTTCTTCAAACTGCATCCTAACAGAGAACTTTTCCATAGCTACTTGTTCCCCACAGAACTTACTATTTTTCCTCCCTTATTCCTTCTGTCTTCTACATACGGATAAATCCCTGGGCTATGTCTTACCTTCATCTTTCATTTTATCTCCTCTCCTTAAAGTCCAATGTCCATCTCCATTTAGGTGACTCCCAGATCCACCTCTACTTCAAACTTGCACCATGAACCAGAATTTCCATTTGTTAAATAAATATGTCCACGTCAATGATGCTCAATTCAAACTCAGCATGGCTAAAACTTAATATGGCTTCTTCACCACAATGACAATTCTGATTTTTTTTCAATAGTACCATCTCTTTCCCTAACGCCCTGACTTAGAGCAGATTTTAATTTTTCTTCCCCCTGTTCCATCAAAGTAATCAAGTCCATCTTAAGTTTCTCTTCCTTTCCACCATGTCCTTTCTATCCCCAAAGTCAACATTCTGCCTCAGCATCTTTCCCCCAACTAACTGAAACTATTAATAACAACAAACACCTTTCTAACCGGCCTCCTTACCTCTAATTCTCTCCAGTCTGTTTCTGCACATTCTAACCACCTCAATTCAATCCATACTGCTTCTAGGAAGCTTGGGCCACCCAAGTCCACAATTCTCCCCTGCCTTATGTGGTTGTTAGACAATGTTTATACAATGTATCTTATTTTCAAACTAGCTTTTTAACTCCAATCTAAGCAAAAAAATTATTATGCCATGTAACCAAAAAACAGAGTCAACAAATCATACTGAGCCACAGTATATACTAACAAATTTTTATTAGATAAATAAAGAACCTACCTCTTGTAAGAGAATTACAGACTTGGAAAAGGAGCACAGATAAGTGTGAATCACAAATCTAGAAAGTTCCACTCTTTCTAATTATTCAGTTTCCCCTTAGCTGAGCTGCTAACAGCAAGTCTATAAATGGTAACTAAACATGAATATACATTTTTAACACTGTACTGAACAATAAAAACAAAGGGTCTTAGCAAATACCTGAAAGATGTGAGAGGTGGCCCTTCACTTTCAGTGAGTCCTATTTCTGCTAGTAAGCTACTTTTTAATTGTGCAGCAAGATCATGAGCAGATGGCCCTGGTTTTGAACTCTCAGCTTCTTCTGGCAGCACGGGCTGTTCTTCCCCTTCTTTTTTTTGCCGGTTTTGCATGTTCATTACATTTTTCAGATTGGCAGCATAAGACATTTTTGTTGGAAGAACCTATGAATATTTACATTTAAAAGTTACAAATGAAGGGAAAAAAACTAACTAGATTTTGTCCTCAACTTAGTAATACAGGAATCATATGCAAGTTTTTTTCCCTTTCTGGAGCTTCAATGGTTCTGATGGCCCTAGCTGACCACCAATTCCAATGCATTTACCAAACCAACCTCAGACAATTTTTTTTTTTTGAGACGGAGTCTCACTCTGTTGCCTAGGCGGGAGTGCAGTGGCACAGTCTTGGCTTACTGCAACCTCCGTCTCCTGGGTTCAAGCGATTCTCCTGCCTCAGTCTCCCGAGTAGCTGGGATTACAGGCGCCCACCACCACGCCCAGCTAATTTTTTTGTAATTTTAGTAGTAGATGGGGTTTGGCTATGTTGGCCAGTATGGTCTTGAACTCTTGACCTCAAGTGATCCACCCACCTCAGCCTCCCAAAGCACTGGGATTACAGGCATGAGCCACCACATCCGGCTTTTTTTTTCCCCCCTTAAATTCACTTTTTGGCCTGAGCACAGTGGCTCACGCCTGTAATCCTAGCACTCTGGGAGGCTGAAGTGGCCGGATCACTTGAGGTCAGAACTTGGAAACCAGCCTGGCCAACATAGCGAAACCCTGTCTTTACTAAAAATACAAAACAATTATCTGTGCGTGGTGGCGGTCACCTATAATCCCAGCTACTTGGGAGACTGAGGCAGGAGAATAGCTTGAACCCAGGAGGAAGAGGTTGCAGTGAGCCAAGAATGTGCCACTATACTCTAGTCTGGGTGACAGAGCGAGACCCCATCTCACAAAAATAAATAAAATAAAATGAAATAAAATAAATTCACTTCTTGCCTTGGAACTTCAGAGAACTTTTAAATAAATCTTCATAATATCGGTGGTACTTAAGTCTCATATATTTTTAATATTTTCAGTACTGTATTCTCTTTATTACTAAGATAATAAAAAACATTCTGTTCAACTACATGTCTTCTAAACCTGCTTTTTAATGTTCTACTACATTTTCAGTGGACAAACAGTAGAGTATAATTTTAGGCTCCCAAATCGGAGCTCTATCTGAAAACTAGATCTACCACTTAACTAGTTGTGCGACACAGACATTCCCACATGAAATTTACTTACTCTCTTCAAGACTCAATTTCTTACCCAAAAAATCAGGGTGATAATGCATTCTACCAAACATAGTTATGAAGATGGAGACCAATGCCCAGGAGACAGATTTAGTCCACAAATGTTAGGTATCATCATTAATGCTATCTTATTTATCTAGTCTTGATTAAAATTAGTTCAGCAAGTTAGTTGTAGCCAAAATTACACATGCTCATCTATAGACTTTTATTATACATGAAAAATTTAAATTTTCAGCCACATACAGCAGTCAGCTCTGTGAAACAGACAAAGCACATAAGGAGGATGGTATTTTATGGATGAAGTGATCTGACAGCAAGTTAGTGACAGTGTTGGAATTCGTCCTACATTATATCACAAGGCAGGAAATTCTGACACTTCATTTCAGAAAATATAATAGTCTAAATTAATGCATTTCTAAAAATCTATATGCTGGGACAAGTTGTCCTTAATAAATACTATATTGCAAAAACTTTTACTATCTTACCTCTAGGCAGTTTCTATCCACTGTAACCTCCATTAAACATTTCCCACTACTGGCAGATGAAGAATAAAGACCCTGACTTGGACGGCCAAAAAGATCCTCCTTTCTAGCATTTGGCTGAAATTTTAACAGAAATATTCTAGTTACATTGAATACTTTAAAGAAAATAAACTCAATTAGAAAGAAACCTTAAGACTAACTTGTTTAATTCACCTGCAACAGATGTGGCTGATCAGCCAAGGGGATGGCTTCAGCCAGAGGCACTTCAAATGGATTTGGGGGTATACACCCAAGGAATGTCATGGAGTCTGAACGTCGGAAAAATGGATGGTTTTGGCCGGTTTCTGCAGGAAGAGAGTCATCATCCTTATCATTCAAGGTAGCACCTAAACATAAAAAGATAAAATGTTTTGTTTTTTAGGAAAATTATTTAATTACTGGATTAGGGTAACAGACCTTTAATCTGCTCAATCCAAAATTCCTACTACCTCTTTTATAAAATTTTAATGCCACACAAAAACAAGTTTATAGTCCAAACTTTTGGTATTTTTTAAAGTAAATGTAACAGTTTAATATGGTTACAATGTAAGTTTTATGTTATGTGCAAATTTTATGTTATGTGTATGTTACAATAAAAAATGCAAAATAAAAATCAGCATTTAACAATATTGTGCCATTTTGTATTGGACAGAGGTTTCCCATATCCTCCTCTTTATCTTTTGAGATACCCACCACCCAAATACAGTTAGATTCATGTGTATATTCAGGACCCAACTCACTGACAACTCCAAACAGAGGAGATGATCAGGAGCTGAAACCTGAGCATTTGCTAAGCAGAGAGTAATGTCTGAACAATTTACATATCTTGATAGTAAGTCGGTACACTAGCACCAAATCTCCTCAATGGAGTAAAACTTTGGCAGTGCCTTGTTTGCATATCACATATCAACGGCAGTGAGCTATGGCTGGGTTCTCAAAAAATGGCAATTAGGCCAATTGTCTTTCCACAGGCTGAATAAAAGTACTAGTTGATAATAACAAACTGGCGAATGCATTATTTAGCCCCATTTGAAATAACTGAAACCCACAAATAAACTCCACTAGACCCCAAAGTGTGATATTAAAACTTTTGGATAAAAGCATGGAGTTGGGATATTTTCTCTTTTCATTGTATTAATTGCTAGCATTCTGATATTTAGGAGCTGTAACTGGTAATTCACATTTTCTTGACTAAATCTATTTTGCATCAATACTAACAAAGGTTTTGCTAAGATTTTATTAAATGTAATAACAGTACATTAAGAGTAAAGGTAAACATAATACTAAGACAAATACAAGATAGAAGATAAAGAAAAAATGCTGTTGGAAAGTTTATAACATTTCTTTAATACATCCTTAGTTTTGCAATGTATAATGCAAGAATGTGTAAGCACAAATGGACAGAAAATGTAAGAAATGAGACATAGAGAAGAAAAGAGAAATTCCCACCCAGACAGAAAATAATGAAGTTAAAAAGCTTGAAGGGGAACTACTGAGGCAGCCATTTCTTGAAGTAGATTAGCAGATTTTCTGTGCACTAACTTTGATTGGTGTCATCATCATTTTCATGTTCTGAATCTTCATTATCAATACCCAGTTCCAAGAGTTCTCGCGTCCTTTAAAAAGACAAGTGAGTCATTTTACCTAAAGTATTTGTATAATATGAACAGTAGCAAAAGTCAGGGAAAATACAAGCAAAAACACACTAAAAAGGTCACTAATGTATCTAACCAATTTCAAACATTGCAATATATTGTCAGAATCTGGGAAATGGTAGAGTGAACAGGTTTATGTACTATTATTACAAAATGGACTCAATAGAAGAAAAAGCAAATCACCTAAGAAGAAATAACGAGTACCTACATAAACTCTAACAGAAAACATGGACTGGGCATGGTAACTCATGCCTGTAATCCCAACACTTTGGGAGGCTAAGGCAGGGGGATCACTTAGGCCAGGACTTCAAGACCAGCCTGGGAAACATCATGAGACACTGTCTCTCCAAAACATTAAGAAATTAGCGAGGCATGGTAGCACACGCCTGTAAGTCCTATCTACTTGGAAGGCTAAGGCAGGAGGATCTCTTGAGCCCAGGAGTTCGAGGCTGCAGTGCGCTTTGATTGCACCACCACATTCCAGCCTGGGCAACAGAGTCAGACCCCATCCCTTTAAAAAAAAAAAAAAAAAAAAATGAAAAAATGAAGATGACAGATAATCAGGCCAAACTATCTCAAGCATGAAGTTTAACCAGATTCTTAGGTTTCCTATTTTAAGTGAAGAATGGCAATGGGGAAAGGTTGGATAAATTCAAGCCTACTTTCCCACATGAAATGGTCCTGTGCTAGTTCTCTTTTGCAATGCTATTCTCCTTACTTCAAATTTTGACAATGTACTAATAGAGACTATACCAAGCAAGTATTTCTCAAATCAATCTCATGGCAAGAACGGATACCTTTTGCGTTCTAGTTGAGGTGTATCCAATGTTGTTTGCTGATTCATTGCCTTAATCCAGTATATAAGTGCTTGAAAAACATATGCCACATGCTTCAATGAGCAAACATCCAAAACTGGAAGAACATCAGAATGCTCATCATTATGAGACCGCATTAGAGACAGAGCATAATTTAGGAAGTCTCCTCGTGCAGACATCATCCCTTGACGGGCGCTAAGCAAGGTGGCACGTCTATAAGAACAGAAAGAAATGACAATGTTTATTAGAAGAACACAAATGTGAAATTTGCTATCATAAATAAGCAAAATGAGGAGCTAAGAATATTCATAAATACAAAGTAGTTAAGCCTGCTGCTCAGCTTTAGAAATATAACCACTATGCATGATTTACAGTCTTATACTTTGTATAGAAAAGGAATTCCAGTATCCTTTGGAACAGCAAAAGAAACTCCTTCCCTGAAGAGAGTGATTCTCAAACTTCAGGGTCCATCAAAGTCACCTGGAGGGCTTATTAAAACAGACCTCTGGTCTAATCCCCAGAGTTTTAGTAGGTCTGGGGTAGAGCCCCAGAATATGTATTTTTAAATAGCTCTTAGGTGAGGTTGATGGTGCTGTTATCTAGGGACCATACTTTGAGAATCACTTCATTAAAATGACACCAAAAACACAAGCAATGAAAGAAAACATAGATATCCTGGGCAACATGGTGAAACCCTGTATCTACTAAAAGTACAAACATTAGCTGGGCATGGTGGCAGGCGCCTGTAATCCCAGCTACCTGGGAGGCTGAGGCAGGAGAACTGCTTGAAACTCGGAGGTGAAGGTTGCAGTGAGCCAAGATCACGCCACTGCACTCAGCCTTGGCAACAGAGCAAGACCCTGTCTCAAAAAAGAAACAAACCAACAAACACCCAGATATAAATTGGAATTTATGAAAATTAAAACTGTACTTTCACAGGTACCATCAAGAAAGTGAAAAGATATCCCAGAGAATGGGACAAAATCTTCCCAAATTAAATATTTGATAATGGGCTTATAAGCAGAATAAAGAACTCATACACCTCAATTTTAAAAGACAAGCCAATTTCAAAACTGGGCAAGGCCGGGTGCAGTGGCTTATGCCTGTAATCCCAGCACTCTGGGAGACCAAGGTGGGTGGATCACTTCAGGTCAGGAGTTCAAGACCAGCCTGGCCAAAATGGCAAAACCCCATTTCTACTAAAAATACAAAAAAGTTGGCTGGGTGTGGCGGCAGGTGCCTGTAATCCCAGCTACTCAGGAGGCTGAGGCAGGAGACTCGCTTGAGCCCGGGAGGCAGAGGTTGCAGTGAGCCAAGATCACACCACTGTACTCCAGCCTGGACAATAAGAGCCAAACTCGTTTCTCGTTTCAACAACAACAACAAAAAAAGGTGGGAGGGGGGTAGGATCCAAATAAGACATTTCTCCAAAGAAGATAAACGAATGGCCAGTTAGTCCATACAAAGATGATCAACATCACTGACCATTAGGGAAATACAAATCAAAGATACTAGGTCACACCCACTGGGATGGTTATAACAAAAGACAGATAGTAAATGTTGGTGAAAATGTAGAAAAACTAAAACTCTCATACATACACTGCTACTGAGAATGTCTTCCTCTTTGGAAAACAGTATTGCCAGTTCTTCACAGGGTTACAAACAGTTACCATATGGCCCAGCAGTTCCATAACTAGGTATACATTCAAGAGAACTGAAAATACACATCTACACAAAAATCTATACACAAAAATTCATAGGAGCATTATGCATAATAGTGGAAAGGTGAAAACAACCCAAATGTACAACTGATGAATGGATAAACAAAATATAGTATGCTCATACAATGAAATATTACTAGGAAATGAAAAATAATGAAGTACTAATGTATGCTAAATATAGATGAACCTGATAATCATCATGCTAAGTTAAAGAACCCAGTCACAAAAGACCACATACTGTATGATTCCATTTACAGGAAATATCCAGAATCAATAAAACGGATTAACGGTTGCTTAGGAAGGGGAAGGGGGGGGGAAGTAGGGGAAAATGAAGAATGATTGCTAATAGGTTTTCTGTAGAGAAGATTAAAATATTCCAAAATTCATTATGATGAAGGTTATACAGGGCTGGAAAACTATGGAATTGGACACTTTAAATGGGTGAATTATATGTGATATGTGAATCATTACACTAAAGCTGACAGAACACCGCCACCAATCATGATCCGTTATCAGAATTCTATGTTCTCTGGGGTAAGGACTACAGCCTAACAAAGATAAGGCTTTCGTCTTTGTGAAGCAGCCTTCCTAGGACAGGAAAGCTGCTACCTCTCAAAACTCTATCTTTAGTACAGATATCTTTACCAACCATTCAATTCTGCATAATTGACATTTCTACCATTTTTTCCCCAGTTCTCACGTGTTCAAAAGCAAGTTTGTCCATTACACTACTCCAGGATTTTCTCTTTAATTTTCCTATTAGTTATTCAGGATCAAGGTCTAAATATAAATGATGCCCCTGCTACTTAATCCCTCAACAAGGCCCTAAATTCTGTTTTTGATTTCAATGCTTCTCTCCCCTCCTTTTGGTCTTCACTGCTCTACTTTAGTAACTATTACCTCTACTGTAGATGCCTATCACTGTCTTTCTAAGGAATCTTTAGACCTTTGTCTTTCCTCACTTTATGATCTGCCCAGAGTAACAAAGTTGTTTATCCTGAGGTCAAGATAGAACCAAATCCTTGCATTTTGACTTTAGGTATGAGGTACTTTTACTATATTACTGCTGTTGCTCTGTTGTTCAATATTTGAGCTGATACCTACTCCTGAAAAAGGTCACTTTATAACTGAATAGAAAAGAATATAACAAATACATAGATATATATTTTAATTATAATTCAACAGGCTGGGGGAGGCAGAAAAAAAGAAATGTGATTTGAGAAAAAAAGAGCAGCACTGGTAATCGCACATACTGTCCCCCTCCTGAGTACAAAGTACATTCATAACCAATCATAGTCAAATAACTTTCTAAGAGGAGAGAAGGAGGTCTTGAGGATAATGAGACAAACACAGAGACCAATAACTTCAAAAATAAAAAGGCTTTTTTTTAGATTCCTAAAAAAAATCCTAGATCAGATTCCTATGATATGAATGGATTTTTAAAAATAGCTTGGATGATAACTAGCCTATTCTGCCTTAACAAGTAATGCAAGCAAGTCATTTCTTTCTCCCTTCACAGTAAGATGAGGTCTTACATAACAGCAACTAAGAAGCTTTACCCTTCTAGGATACAAAGATTCTATCAAAACACACAAGTATAGATACTCCTCGACTGAAGATGTGGTTATGTCCTGATAAACTCATCATAAATGCATAAAGTCTAAATGCATTTCATACCCCCAATAAACCCATCATAAAGTAAAAAAAAAAAAAATTATAAATTGGGGACCAGGCGCGGTGGCTCGCACCTGGAATCCTAGCACTTTGGGAGGCCAAGACGGGCGGATCACACAGTCAGGAGATCTAGACCATCCTGGCTAACACGGCAAAACCCCGTCTCTACTAAAAATACAAAAAATTAGTCGGGCGTGGTGGCGGGCGCCTGTAGTCCCAGCTACTCAGGAGGCTGAGGCAGGAGAATGACGTGAACCTGGGAGGCGGAGCTTGCAGTGAGTCAAGATGGCGCCACTGCGCCCAGCGAGACTCCATCTCAACAACAAAAAAAAAATTGTAAGTTGGAGATCCATTTTAAGTTAGGGACGTTCTGTATATATATGAAGAATTTCATACCGTCTGCCTTCAAGTGTTCGTAAGCTAGCTTCTTCTCGCGCAGTCATCCTCTCTCTTCTCGCTGAATTCTGAGAAGCGTGAAGAGGATGATTTGGATGTCCAGGATCACCAGCAGATGCTAATGCAGAACCATAACGTAATTGAGCTTCAGTAGAATCCATAATACTGACCATCCAGTTCCAAGTGGGAATAAGCTTTTCTTCTACATAGTTCTATGAAGACCAAACTAAAATAGTTAAAACTATCCAAACAGAGCTAAATTCGATATAGCAGCAGTATGTCAACTTTTAAACATTTGTAACATTTAATTCCCCTAATACTGGAATTCTCATAATTGACAGCCAAAAAAATACACTGGAATGAGAAACTTTTCAGTGCTTTCATACCTGTAAGTTTACTGCATCTTGGTAAGTCAATTTCACGGCTGCTGGAATCTGAGAGTATACTAGGTGATTATACTTAGGAATAAGGCCCATCAAGTCCGAGATTTGTCTAATGACAATGCTGTAAGCCCTGGCTAAACTGCTTGCAGATGTTAGGTAACTGCTGGCGTTGCTAGCTTCCAAAGCAGCTGCTGCAGCTGCAGCACTTGTACTGATGGTACCACTCCGGCGTAAGTTTGAAGGATCAATATAAATCAAACCCGCTGAACTTGCTATAAGGAAAAAGGACAACGACAATGAGCTAATGTTACTTTTTAATTGTGTTTCTCTGGGATTATATATACTTATATAAATCTAAAGGGTCAATTGTGGTAGCCAAGCAAAAAACTTTGCCCAAACCACACTATTTTGGGGAGGGGAGTATGGAGGGGACAAGAATTAATATAAAGTTCTCAACTGGGGGAAATCTGATCCCCATAGCACCCCCCCACACCCTGCCAAAGGGTCTATACATTTGGCAGTATCTGCAGACATTCTTGGTTATCACAACTGTGGGAGCCAAGGGGAGGGGAAGAAGGGTGAGAGGGGTTTTACTGGCATCTATCTAGTGGGTGTAGGTTAGGGATGCTGCTTAACATCCCACAATGCACAAGACAGCCTCCCACAATTATCTAGCCCAAAAATGCAATAATGCAAAGACTGGGAAATCCTGCTATAATCATATGTGCATAATTTTTATATTTGAAACTCAACAAAACAATGAGGAACTATCATAAAACTAATTTTATCCCCAGATGAACATGCATAAGTTTAAAAATCTATCTAAGTATTCTTAGGAATACCAAGTTTTCGGACTTGCCTGCTGGTGTAGATGTACTGGAAGGGGCTGTACTGGCTGCTCGCTGATGCTGGGTGTTACGGACAGCCCACTGCATTGAGCGGGGAGCTTGGGCAGCACCATTGGCATGGGAGCTATTTGTGGTTCTTTCTAATGGTTCATCGAGCATAAAGGTCTCCTGTTCTATGTCGTCACTCTGACTACTACTGCTATCAGAATCACTCGAGTCATTCGATTGAGAATCATCTTCAGAAAAGAAGGCAGGAACACTGCTTGCTCCTAAAATTTTTATTTTTAAAACCAAAAACATTGTGAGTTTAATAATTAAAATTACAATCTACTCCCTCATTCAGGAAAACATACATATTAAACACAATGCCAGACTGTATTTAATAATCCACAAAATCCACCACTAAAATAGTTTTTATTAGAAAATAACTTAAGTCTGGCTCTGTGGCTTAGGCAGGAGTGCAGTGTCACCATCTCGGCTCACTGCAACCTCTGCCTCCTGGGTTCAAGTTATTCGTATGCCTCAGTCTCCTAAATAAATAACTTTTAGTTGGGTGTAGTGGCACATGCCTATAATCCCAACAACTGAGGAGGCTGAGGTGGGATGACTCCTTGAGCTCAGGAACTCAAGACCAGTCTGGGCAACACAGCAAGATCCCATCTCTTAAAAAAAAAAATTAGCCCGATCAGGGGGCTGAGGTAGGAGCTCAGGAGGTCAAGGCTGGAAAGAACTCTGACTGCACCACTGGAATATCCAGCCTGGGTGACAGAGTGAGACCCAATTCCAAAAAAAAAAAGACAAGAAAATACAAATCTTTTAAATAAACTTTAAAATTCATTCATTATTTAATAACCAGAAAAGCTGGAGAAAGAGTTATTAAAATAATACTTTCTTTTCTAATACCCAGAGAACAAGGATGAAGTTATAAAAATGCTTAGCTACCCTTGCGTATATCACACAAAGTATGAACAAATCCATACTGAATACACACACACAGCCTTAGCATAAGCAAGAAGGTTGTTGGGATAAGGCAACATACCTGCTTCTGAACCAGCAGTCGCTGCAGTGACAACGCTTCTGCGCCCACTAGCATTATCTTGGTTGCTGTGGTTACTTTCACTATCACTTTCTGTTTCAGCTGCTGCTAACAAGTCCAGCTCCATATCACTCCCTAAAAAAATACATTTAAATAAGAAAAAAGCACAGACTCACTATGGTTTAAAACAGGGTCTGATAAGCCAGAATATCATAAGGATGGTAACTAAGAAGGCGTGGGGGGTGGGAGTTGGGGAGAAGGGGAACTGTCTGAGAGAGAAGGGATAACTACTAAAAAAAGACTCAGTAACTACTCAACCTTAGAAGAATGGCTAGGGAAATTATGGTAGTCAACAGACTAGCACATCAGGGCAGTGCAGGGGAGGACTGAAAGTAAATATACAAGTTATCAGCATCTGGGTGTAATTATGGGTGATTTATTTTCCTTTTCTTTAATTTCCAAATGTTTCATAATGCACCTATGATTTAGTTTTTAAAAGTCTTTTAAGAAACTGACTTAAAAAGAAAAAACGGAAATTATTTTATATGTCTATTATATATAGCACCTAAATTTTCCAAATAGATGCTATAGAAACCCTTGGCAGAAAGTTTAAATTGACCATTTCACTACACATTCAAATGAGGTTTCTTGCTGTATTTAGTATCTCCCTTTAAAAGTACCTGATTTACTCATACTGAGTAATTTCTCAAATAACCTGCATACCGTCTTCATCATGCTCATCATGTTGTCCCTCTGCCTCAGCATTTTCTTCCCCATGTTCTTCCTGTTCATCGTGATGATCCTCTTCTCCAGCCACACCCTCCACCACCTCAACCTAAATCCAGAATCTTATTTGTAGACAATCAAAGTACATAATAAACCTTTATCTCTACCAGCGTTCTCCCAAAGTAGCTAGTTAACTAAAATGCAAAGATCCCTAACCATAGAGAATTCAAAATCATGTATCAAGCAGTTTTGAAAATCTTCATCTGTTAGTGACAATTTGCTATCAAAAATTACATCCTGGCCAGGCACAGTGGCTCACACCTATAATCCCAACACTCTGGGAGGCCGAGATGGAGACGGGCAGATCACAAAGTCAAGAGATCAAAACCATCCTGGCCAACATGGTGAGACCCCAAATCTACTAAAAATACAAAAATTAGCCAGGCGTGGTGCATGCCTGTAGTCTCAGCTACTCGGGAGGCTGAGGCAGGAGAATCACTTGAACCCGGGAGGCAGAGGTTGCAGTGAGCTGAGATCGCACCACTGCACTCCAGCCTGGGTGACAGAGTGAGACTCCGTCTCAAAAAAAAAAGAAAGAGTATTTTTGCTGTTAACACTGAGACTATCTCAACTCTTAATCCTTAGGTAAAGACAAGTTTGTGTCCAATTTCCTAATATCCAGTAAGTCATAAATTATTAAAATAATTTCACTATGTATAACCACAAATGAGAATATATAACAAACACCTACAAACTGGATGCAAATGCATATAGTAGTCTCAAGCTACTATTAATGTAATTTCTAGTGACTACTTTTCTTTTCCCACAAAATAAAAGCTTTTTAAATCTACCACAATTAAAATCACCTCTTCCACATCCGCTGAAACAATATCATCCTGTTCTTCATCTCTGCCCCGAACAGGCTGTGACTGGCTGATGCGCCTCTGTTGTGGATTCCTGATGATGTAGGATGACTGAGACTGACTGGAGCTGTAAAGAATCAGAAGCTTATGAGTATACTGCTGCCACAGCTCAGATATGCAACACATATTTTTATTTAACTCATTTATTACATGTGAGACACTTGCTAGGATGTGACTTTAAATCTGAGCTAAGAATTCTTGGAAACAAACAATACTTAATCTATAATATGTCAGAAAATATAAATCTCAGAGTATGTTTTTTTCTTTTTAAGTCATTTCAAATCTGTGTTGATGCACATATTTGTATGAGTCCATCCCATCGAAAAATTCTACAGGAAGATTTTTCCTCCTCTGCCAGCAGGTCTCAGTTTCCAAAGGCTCTGACAGCACCATTTGTCCATTAACAGGAAGTGTTTAATACAAGTGATCTAACTTTTAGGAGATCTGACATGATTTCTACTTTCAATGAGCTTATTAACTAATGACTTGCTGATGGTTGTGGGGAAAACATCAGTTCAAAAGCATGATTTTAAAATAGAGTCATAACCAAAGGCAAAGTGGCAAAAGTTTCACTTCCCTAAACACCTGACTTGGAAACAACCAAGAAAAGACAGTTGACTGGATTATAAAAGGAAAAGGGAGAACCAGAAAATACAGCTTAAAATACAGGCCAGAAATCTGAAATTGGCTAAATAACCCTGTCACCTATTATTTATAGATAAAGAAATGGGGGGTAAAAGATGTTGAAATCAAAAGATCTTTAAGTGACTGCACTGACAGGTTCTTTCCTTATCTCAGTTGCTATAAGAAATGAGAATCAAACCCATTACACCTGAGAGTTGACTGAAACATCATGCTTTCAAACAGACAGATAAGTGGTCTCAATATGATGTTTAACACTAGAACTATAAGTAACTGGTAAAACGGAGATTATGGATTACAAAAGTGGGAAAGGCTAAGAGAAAATCCGTAGAGATGAAAAAGGGTATTTCCAACCACTAAAGAGATTTCAATATTAAAACATAAAAGTCAGCATTGTGTGAAGCCACAACTAATGAGTATTTCTTTTTTAAAACAAACAAACATGGAACAAACATCCAAAGAACTATAGTCCCCTCAAAGTGCTTACTTTAAGAAGTTATGCACTTAGTATGTATAATACTGCCAAAACAGGCTGGGTATAGTGGCTAATGCGTGTGATCCCAATGTTTTGGGAGGTTGAGGTGGGAGGATTGCTTGAGGACAGGAATTTAAGACCAACCTGGGCAACATGGCGAGACCCAATCTCTACAAAAAATTTTAAAAAAGTAATTTAAAAATACCAATACATAAAACATATTACATGAACATCCCTTACCTGAAATGCTTGGGACCAGAGTGTTTGATCTTGTGTGTGTCGTTTTTTTGTGTGTGTGTGTGTTTTTTTTTTTGGAGTATCTACATTACATATATTTACCAGTTGAGCATCCTCAATCCCAAAATCCAAAATGCTCCAACGAGCATTTCCTCTGAGCATCATGGTGGTGCTCAGAAAGTTTCAGGTTTTGCAGCATTTCAGATTTCACACTTTCAGATTAGGAATACTCAACCTGTGTAACTCCCCAGTTACCTGTGTGACTTCAACTTTTTTCCCAACAGACTTGCTGGCACAGTGAAGCACAACAGTCCTGAAACCTAGTCTAAAAAGTCCTGTTAATACACTTCTAAGTTTTGGGGACTTCTAGTTCCGGCAATTTGGCAGACTGTGCAGAGAAACCACTCTTGCTAAGGAACACACATATATGCTAGATATTAAAAAAAAAAAAAAAAAAGGACAGCTATGCTGGTGATAAAGAGAAATGATTATACTGTATAAAACTTGGAGAGAATAGTCCCAAAGGTACCTACTGATGTCTCTTGGGCTAGAAGGGCTTCAAGGAACCACAGATTTCACATGAGAGTCCGGAGGCTAAGCAAAGGATAAAAAGTTATCACAGTAATCTCCTCTTCTGTCCCCCTCACATATACAAAGCTGAACATAAATCTTAAAAGGACAACACCATGAAGGAGTGAAACAGAAAAATCATACCTCAAGAGACTTACCTATCTCAGCCATGAACGGATGCAGAAGTTCTCTTTTGAGAACTTCTAACTACAAGTCTGCATTTTAGAGAGTTTTGGACTGCACTCTACACTATAAAGTCTGGTTCAGTGTTGGTTAACTGTGTGGCGGCTCAACACTATCAGCAAGCACCAAGCAGTCTTCCTCTCTACTCTGCCATCTACTATCCAGGAGAATACAAAAAAAAGGAAGGATCTGTCAAGACAAGTCTAGCATCTAAACTTTAACTAGCTGTGTTACACTGGAGAAGCTGCCTAACTTTTCTGAGCCGTAGTTTCCCCATTTTACAAACTAGAATGATAGTGGTTATCCATGACGTATTGGGAAAATTAAAACAGGTAATGTGTCTACAATACTTAGGAAAGTTCCTAGTACATAATAAAATTTCAGTAACTGTTAGTTACTGTTATATGAAAGACATGGAAATAAAGTAGAAACAGATTATTTGTTAAGAACATAACAAGAACATTTTCAAGAGGTGGAAAGAAGCAACGGAAAAAACCACTCTTAAGACTTCACACTCAATGGGGTGATATACACCATCTATAATCCAACACAAGTGAAATCCCAGAGAATGGTCAAGTCTGTGTTTTTAAACTTAAGATATCCTTGGAATACTAGTCAAAATACACCCTTTATGGGTAAGAATGTACTGTACTATAATAGAACTTTTAACATTTGAAGAAAACATTAGCACTATTTCTTGATTATAACATGAGATCTCCTGCTGGGAAGATTTAGGAAGTTGCCTCAAGAAACAAGCAAAGGGAATGGAATAAAGAGAGTTTAAGAGTATATAATACTTTAATAACGAGACTAAGAACAAGATGACACAAAATCTTGAAACTTACTAGGAACAGTTTAATGGGCAGTGTTTAGAGATGAGATGATCCCAAAATCTGTTCAACAGCCATCGATTTTTTATGTTCCAGAACAAGATCAAGGGAAGGATACTAAGAATTCACAAACTAATACCACTTAAGTAACTAATGAGTTCCTCACAAGGTATCAAGATCAGGAAAATCATACGGAGTCCAAGCAGATCTCACTAACAGAATCATTTAATAACAGGATAGATTTGACAAGTCTGAAGATATACAGCTTGATTTATAACAGTTTTCAACAAGTCCTGGAGGTATATCAGTATCAAGGACACTATGGGAGAGCTCTGTCAGACAAAACTGGATTTAGATTAAAGGGACACCTGACATTAAAGGAAAAATTGGGACACATATACTGGCATATAGGAGAATAGTGAAAGCAGATACTCAACACCAACCCAGATCAAACCCAAGGATGACAACTTGGGAGCTATCCCAAATACTAAAGCAGGCCGCCCTTAGTAACAGAAATGTTCTCCAGAAAAGGAGGAGAAGGGTCTTTAGATCCTACAGGTCCCTATTAAAACATCATCACACATGCACATGGTTACAAAATCAGACTTGAAAAAACAAAATACACTAAATATTTGCCAAAGATCTAGAGCATTACTACTGAAAAGTCTGGTACCTAAACCAGCAGAAGTGGCATCACCTGAGAACTTGAAAGACATACAAAGTTGGAGGCCCCACCTCCCGACCTCTAGAGTGGGCATTTACATTTTAATAAGAGCCCCAAGTCTTTTTCATACATATTAAAGTTTGAGAAGCAGTGTGCTAAAGAACGTCAGAAAGTTTTAAGTTGCTCAACATCCTGATTCAACAAGCTTACAGTGTAATTAGGGAAACTATCAAACAAATAGAAAAGATAAATGAAACTTAAGAACAAATAATCTTATAATTAGAAACATTTATAATGGAGTTATTTTAGCCCTGTCCTTGATAATATCGTTGTTGTAGAAAAATATTTAAAATTCCAGCTTTTTGGCTGTTATTTATGTTATACAACTGATCATGTACACCACCTGAGTGCTTAGCAAAGGTTTTAGAAGTCAAACACGACATTTCCAAGGAAAGGATTAATTGGAATCTGTTACCTGGTAGCAATTTTACCTGCTAGACTGATCAGATGACGGTCGTGGTGGTAGTGGTTCCACTGAAAATAATTCTTCACTGCCCTGCATGGCATCTATGCTAGTACTAGCCAGGGTAAATGGTGCAGTTGGACGAGCAATTCCCATTCTGACAGGAACAATCAGTGACTCTGCTACGTTGCACAATTCTTCCACAGCGTAAGGTAGCAATGCTTGGAATACACGCTTGCATTTTCCAATTGGCTGTGGAATAAAGTTGCTAGAACAAAAAGAGAAATATAAGCAATCTATCTTTTCATATACATAAATCACTATCACAAAAACAGTGTGAAAATGGTATCCAAGCCAAAATCAAAAAGGATGCCTTACTTTTTCTTTTTGGATGAAGCCATTTCCACACTCAGAATGACAAAAACTCTTGCCACTGAACGTAGAAACCTCATTGTCACAGCAATAGCTTCTTCTCTACGTCCAGGTGTGTATTTGTTTTGGAGTTCTTTCACTAGTGTACCTAGTAGAGTATCTAAAAGCTTTACAAAATTATATTCACTCTATTAATGTTAAGATATTTCATACGATGTTTATAAGTTCTAACGTTTTTTAAGCATTAACATTTCATAATAAAACCTCAAAACAAATTTAACCAAAACATTTATAAGGTCAATTTATGAAATATACCTGCCAATGTGCTTGACATATAGTGATTCCTAAATGTATGATTTCTTATGTTTTGTCCCATAGTCCTCGGTATATCAACTAGTATTTAGAAGAACAATACCAAATGTATCAAATCAGAGGAAGAATATGTTTAACTCAGTCTGGGGCACTTTCCAAAACAGCAAGGCAGACTCAACTGTTGATATGAATAAATTCATAATCCCATCTCTCCCTCACGGAACCACTGTTACTTTCTAGTCTCTTTTCTGTGCGTAGTTTCTTGTATAAATATTAGCTACAGAAAACACCCAATTTTCATAGTTTGGTTGTTGTTTTTAATGTTATTTACAATAAGATTTATTTTTAAATTACTGCATCACATTCCAGTAAGTGGTCAGGTTATAATTTGATTCAAGATTACGTTATTATTGGGCTGATAAAAGTATTTTTCTGTTTTTAAATTTTACATTATTCTGTGACATGCCTTTATTTTTCTCATATCGTAAATTTCTTTATGACAGGTTCTGAGGGCACTGACAGTTTTATGGCTTTCCAGAGAGAAGAAGAGATGCAATCCCACCCCATCCCTATCTGAGTATGTTATTACCATAACCTCATTAGCACTGGATCTTGAGGTTTAAATTCTTTCCTAGTTTCACAGCAAAGAAGAGTACTTTAAAAGCATACTTTTCAGGTACTTGCAATACACATTCAAAGAACTTACCAAAATATCTGCTGTACACTTAACTATAAGGCAATGAGTGAAACAGTCCAGTCGAATTGTGCCACTTTGCTGATTGAGGTATACTTGCTCCTCTGGCAAAAGATGGCCTATTCTACTGCTGGCACTAAGACTTGAGGAGGAGGAAAAACAGAATGAACTGTAAAAGGTCTACACTAATGTAGGAAATACATAAAGCTAAAAAGGTTTTAATGAATACGTACGGGTCTTTATTCTCCTGCGACCCAAACATAATCATAGATTTCAAGGCATTCCAGTCCTGTAGAACACGCTCCAATGCAAGCTGGGCAAATCTTGGAGGCTCTAAATCATGATCAGGCATATCTGAATCTAAAATGAAAAAGAAATAGTGATCAAAACAAAAATAAAACATATTGCTTCCCACAAGTGTCATAAATGTCTAATTTACTCACCTTCAGGACTGGCTGTTTTTCGGTTACGATCTTCCCTGATTCGAGGTGGTCTGTACTGGCAATGCTCCACCGTCTGCCTTGCGACTGTCTGTACTAAGAACAGTAAGAGGTGCTCTCCCCTGCAAAATAGAATGTTGTCGTGAGAAGGGAGGCCGAAAAGCTACTCAGGTATGCTGCGCTCTTCTGATTTAACTTATTGTAAGTCCTAAAAATCCTACTTGCCTGCTGTTTGGCAGAGTAACCAGATTAGTAGCAGTGAGCAAGCGATAAAGTAGATCAAGACGAGCCGATTTCTGTCCAGCAATAAGAGTTTTACATTTACATTTCTCCCAACAATCACAGTAGGCTGTTGGTGATGTCCGTTTGAGTCTACAGAGAATTTATACACAAGTACAAAAACTGAAAGTTTTTAAACATACAAAGGTTTATGTTGACATTATGAAGGTATAACTCACTGAAACCAGAGAGAGCCCTTGTTAATTCCTAAATGCAAAGTATAACTGTCAAAGCTTATATAACAAAAGGATTACTTGGTAGTAATGACATCTATAAACCAACACAGAATTCCTATGAGAAGAGGTACTCTAAGGTATAGCCACTTTTGGAATTTCTTCCCTAATTCCCCACCACTCCAGTCCAGTTCAAGTGGTCCTCCCATATGACCTAATGAACCCTATAACTCTATGGGCAGATATTTCTTGCTTGTGGCCTCTGATAGGATTGGGAACACTGTCAGGACTATTCACCACCACCACCCTGGCATCTAGTACCCTTGGCAAACAATCAATAACAACAGATTATCACACTTTTAGGTGCTTAAAATAAGGAAGACAAAAATACCAACCAGAATTCTTTTAACAAAAATTATAAATAAGCAATGCAATATCTATTAAAATTTTTCACTTGTCCTATACAATTACTTAATGGTATGGTAGATGGTTTTTACAGTCCAATTCTCTATTATAACATTTGTAGCCATTTATACTGAAGTCCCTATCCATAATCCTAAAACACCACAGATGTTAGTGCTAGGTATTTCATTGCTTCTCAGGTCTGTGAAAACCAACAAAACTAGTTGTGGTAACTGTTGCTGAATGAAAGATTGTTGCATTTAGTTTAAGAAAGACACAGTCCAAACATTCACCATGATTCCCTCCAGGCCTATGGCAATTTTCTCCTAGTATACCCTACTACAGGGCACCTGAGACCTCTGCTGCATAATACACTCGGGAACATTCTGTAGATATATTTCTCAAAATACTAATCTGATCCTAGTTACAATGTATAATCACCTACTTTTATTTAAGGAGGGCAATGTTAGAACTAGCAAAGAAACCAAATATTTCACAGTATAGTTTAAATCAAGAATCACATTATTATACATAAACTGACTTAAACAAGAGAAACATAACCTCATGCTTTCTAAATTAAAACATGACTATCGATTATTTCCATACAGCAATATAAATCTAAACAGTTTATAATATTAAACTAAAGAAAACTAGAATTGTACTCACTTGCAATCATGACCTTTATGACAAACCCTTGCACATTCCGTACAACAACAAAGTGACTCCAGCAAGCCACAAGTTCGACACTCAAAAATATCCTAAAATTAAGAGTGTACTTTTAAAGGAATAATTATAAGTATGCGTATATCTCATCATAATTATCATTTCTGGTATTTTCTAAAACAATTCAATCTCAAAATTATTGTGCTTTGGAAAACTAGGACTTTTAAAAGGCTACAGCAAATACACAGTTTATAATATTATACAAATAGAAATATTACCAGTTGAAAAAAATAATTTGTATCATCCCCAAAAAGGCACTGTAGTTATAAAATCTGTATCAAGATTTGCGGATCAGATTATACTACCCAGTGAAAATTTCCACTTTTCATGGTATGCCATATTTAACTGAGCAATCAGCTCTTCTGCCTCATTTACTTAGGAATTAAATCAACTTTCTTCATATCAGACTTAACAATTCCAAAGCTGAAAACTGTAAGTCTAGTGATAGTCATAGGGAAAAAAGACACAAAGATATGATTAATACAGGAAAATGTAAAAATAACTTACCTGGTTAATGTGCTCTGCTCCAGTCCATGTAAAACTGCAAGTGTCATTACAACATAAGACATATAAAGGAGAGTCATCAGGGTTGGTACCTGATGGGCAAACCATTCCCATGAATACATCTTCCTCTTTTTCACTTGAGGATACTTCAGCTAAAAAAGCAAGAACACATCAGTTCATCTTGCAGCAAAGGACTTAATTAGCCATCCAACGTCTTCAAATGGAAGGCCTTAGCATACACATAGTATAAACCAGAAATTATATATCAATTTTAAAAAGTGATATACAAAGATGACATGCAAAGAAATCTAACTAACTCTGGAACAATGTAAAGCATAATTATATCATGCCCACATATGACGCCCATAAACACACTATACATCAGCCATCTGAATCCTTAGCTCTGTTTCAGGCGGTTAAGACTCAAGTCCTGGCTCTATTTAGCAAATTATAGACCATCTCATAAACTATCAGTATTTTAAAAAGATAACTACTTTAATCTTTCAAAGGCTGGAAGGTAAGAATTGATATTCCTTAATGCTTTCTATTTAGTAGGAATTCTAAGTCAGAAATAACAAGACATTTGTCTATTATTCTGTAAAGTTATATCACTTAACACCAATTAACTACCAAGAGGTTCTATGAATAACCCATCTTATTTTCCAAAGATTTTACACTGTTCATTATGGAGTATTTTTAAATCAATAAATTTATATTAGCTGTATTTTGATGGAAAGTTGGAAGATACAGTACACTTCAAGAAAGAATGATAACACATGAATTTCACACACACACAAATCTTGATCGTTTCCAACCAATTGTATCATTTACATATATGGAAATTCAGTCTGAATAATTATAATATGTGTACCGAAGAGAATCTATCCAAACTGAAAAATATGTAACTCATTTAGGATCTGAAATAAATTACCTTTTGCAATTTTCTGAGCAGTTTCCAAGATGGTAATTGCAGCAGGATAAGCTCGGCCACTTACAGCTGACATAAATGGGGTCATCCCTCTTGCATCCCTAAAATAAGAAAAATTATATGTAAAAATATTAATTACTACTTATTTTCCTTCCTGATAAAATAAATGTTCATGATAAAACAAAAACCTAAATTTTGTTTTAGTCTTTCACATATAAATATACAACTCAATCAAGCTAACATAAAAGCCAGTTTGTATTCATTTAGTGTACACTACATGATACTGAGACGGTCTCTTTCACTCAACAGAGCTTAGTAGTAGAGGGAATATCATGCTGGATTCTCATAAATTGTTTTAAATTTACATAACTGTTGTCCATATAGTGTCAGAAGATAAACTTTAATAGTAAAAGCTAAGCTAAGCTAAATCTTCATATGAAAAATATATCAAAACCTCTTACTTGGCAGAAAGAAGTTCTCGTAGATAGGGCTGGAGAACCACACTGTCACATAACAATTTTAATATAAAATGAGCATTCGCCTTTCGATCCTTGGATTCTACTACAGATGGCTCTGTGGAAGGACCTGTAATTAAGCAGATCCATTTGGTACAAAACAAGAATGAAGAAGACACAGTAAATGAATATTCTGGGCTACTCTGCCTATGGGGTACATAAGCACATAGAAAATAGGGCACACTGCCTATGGGGTAGCTAGCCCTGCTCTGCAAGGAGCAGTTACAATTTTTTTTTTTAAGAATATCCTGGAATAATATATCAGGCATATAAGCCACCAGAACAATATTCTAGTATCAGTAATAAATTAACTTCATCACAAAGAATTTAAACTTATGAACAACATTTTACAAATCTCATCTGATTTCTAAATGTATGTACATAGACACCACATATTTGCACTGACAGATGGAAGGTAATTCAGAGAATTAGATGTTTTTCAAGCAAAGAAAAGTCTCTGTGAGATAAAGTGTAGATCTGTAGACCCCTATATCCAAACTGTGTCCTTTTTTCTTCCAGAAGACTAGGCAGACAAAGAGTACAGATTCTTACCTGGAATAGTGGAGGTGCTTGGTCCTTGACCAGTACCGGTCGCTGCTGTGGTAAGAGATCCCACAGCGGGGGCCAGGATAAAATCAATGTCACCATCTTTCAGTAAACAGAACAGTAGGATGTATATCATTATAGGCAACATATTCCTAACATGTTCTCTTAACTGGCCTTAAGGCTTTTCTCTGCAAGCCAAAGGTCAAACTGGATAGAGTTTAAGTGGAAACTTCTTTTCCAAACTATAAGAGAAGGAATCCACTAGGCAAATCTATTGACCTATCTTGATAAATTACTAATAAAGGGATTATTGAGCTTCTTACCGGTACAGAAATTAATATTTCAGTAAAAGTGGAACACCTGACAAGAGTTCTGGAATTTTAATTTTTAAAATATAAATACCTTAAATCTAATTTTTATAGCTAAATTAGTTATAATATTCATCATACTACTTTCAAATCTCTCAAATTTCTACATATCCCTTTAAAATGTTAAAATTATTTCCTTTCATGACCTGCTCTTTTTGTTAAACACTAAATGAAATTAAATAACAGCTCTTACCAGGATCCATCGCAGGAGGGTCAGGAACCCAACTAGGGGGAGCTATGGGGGGTGAAACTGGATCCTGGTGGTCACTGGATGAAGCTCCAGCTTCATGTCTACCCAAACCAGCTGCTCTCAACGAACGTCTCATCATTTCCCGTAATCTCAAACTAAAAGAACATGAACAAAATCAGAGCTCACTACCATATCTACACATAATGAAATGGTGTACAGAACTTCTCATCTGAGAAGATGAAAGTATGTCCTACAAGCAAGCACTCCAGGCAAGGGAAGTGAAGTACAAATGCCAATTCTGGAATCACAGAATAAGTCAGTGAGGGATAGAAATAAAACTGGGGGCTCCTAGTACACCGTTCAGCACTAAAGTCACTATATTAAGCTCCCACACAAACTTAAGCACAGGGAACGAAAGCTGCGGTGAAGTAAGATTAGAAATAATCTTTCATACAGTTCAGATAAAAGAACAGCTAAACATTAAAACGAAAAGTTTCTATCCCCCATTTATAATCAGTAATAATTAAGTTTAATAGTAGACATCAGCAATCATACTGATTAGCACAAAACCAGTATTGTTCAACACTAAATCCCTTTTATAATCTCAAAAGCAACTGAACTAATATCCACGCAATGAGTAGTTTTAAAACAAACACCAATTTAGAGTTTTACACACAAAAAAAGAATTTTTAACAGTATAACTTGCATCCCAAAGAAATGAATGAATGAAACTAGAGTTTATAAAATGTGTTGTTAGATTAATGTGTGGGCATGATTTTTTTTCCTCCTGCTATAAAAAAAAAAAAATACTGTACAGGTGTACACATCACTAAAAAGAAAAAGAAATAATCACAAACACAGAACTCGTTAGGGGAAGTGGGAACTACCTGTATGAAAATCTATACTTTACCTTTGAATAAAACCTTACAACGGCTACAAAATTAATACATTTAGAACTAACAATGATTTAAGAGAGAGCACAAAAGGCAAATCCCTTCACTCAGTCACAATTTTAGAGCTTGTAAATGGATAAAGAGTAAAAATTTCATGTTGAGGGCCAGACAACACATAAGGGACTTCATTCTCCCGTGTAGAATTAATCTCAGACATGACATTCTCATGTGAAAGACCTAACACCTTACTAGATACGCATAATACATCTAGAAATAATTTCAAGTTTTATTAATGTTTAAATCTCTAATTGCAATTGTTATTTAATTGAGGATAAGTGTGTTTTTCCATATCAATACATTTTTAATTTTATAAGGAACTTTTTTTAAAAAGGCATTCACAAAAATTACTTTTAGAGGCTATGTTCAGGAACATATCTATTTTATAAGACTTATTTATGACTTTTTTTGGAATAAAAACACTCTAGAAGATTCTGCAATGTAAATGTTACTGTCTCAAATAATATATTTGCCATTATAGTATTCACTATTAAAAAATAACTATAGTTAATTCTTTTATAGTATCAATATCTTCTTTTTTCCAATTTAGAAATTGGAGTTTAAGAGTTTTTATAATGTGGATGGGAGCATGGCACAGTGACTGTTTCAGTCCAGGTCACTTCCCTGTCCAAAGACATCACCGAGAGGAAAAGGAAGACTCCTTACCAGTAACAGCACACACCATGGTGACTGTTCACACTGTGATGCTCCTATACAATTTTAATTAAGCTCAACAGACACCTGGTATCCTAATGTGTCTTGCTCAAAGCACAAAGAAAAAAAAAATCAGCAATAATTGGGAGACACTACAAATAACCTGAAAATAAATGCATGTTTTGGCCTTTTCAAGAATGCTTACACCAGAGTCATAAACTCAATGGCTAATGGGTCAGAAAGGTAAAATAAGGGCAGTCAGGTGTAAGAAATGGGGGTAGTGACAAGCTAGAGGCACACATGCTTATCTAAAGGCATTCAAATTAAAGGAAAAAAAAAATTTAACATTGCGCAGGCCAAACAAAAAACATGTGGGCTATTCTCCAACTTCTAGCTTAAAGCAGATTAAGAATAAATGAAGATAAATTGAGACCATAGTCTCATCTTGAACTTGCAAACTCCCAACTTTGTTGCTGTGATGTAGTCAATTCAATATTAAATGAGGGGGTCATTCCTTGTCATTTTTAAAATTGTCCTTAACCTCTTTTCTTCATTAGGTCTTGGGAACATTTTTAAGTACAATGCCCAGCTCCTCATATAGATTCTTAAAAAACAAAAAACAAAAAACAAAAAAAGAAAATTATTCTTCAAGATGTTGTACACAATTCATGAAGATTCACCTGTATCCTCAGTGGCTGAGGACAATACTGAGGAGATACCACCTTGGCTGCTAAGATTCAGAGTTTTGACATTTCTTCGTATAGGCTTGCCTGGAGTCATCGTATTTTCTGACAATATGGAAGAATTCAAGGATGATGTAATTTCCTCTTTGTAAGCACGTTATATCCATGCTACAGAAGCCTTAGAATCCAGTCATGTTCAAACATAACACTGTGACAAAAAAGCGAAGGTCATGTGTCTTCCAGATTAACAATCTCTAGAGTACATACACCTGCAATCAGATGCATCAATCAAGCTTTCCACTAAATCTGCCCTTTGTACTCAGGAACTATTGAGTCACATAATAAAACTTCTGAGTCAAATCATCATCTGAAGGCATTTAACAGTATTCCATTCAATATTGAAATTGCATCAGTTTTGAGCTTACAGCTCATGAATCCCAGCCTGCATACTCATCAAGGGGCATCGCCTAGAAAATCCATTGGAGGCTAGAGGAGGGTTTCACTTCAATGAAGCAGTCTGTGGACTTCCTACTGCCCGGCGTGGATAATAAGACTCCTGTGCTTTCATCTGTTCAACCAGCAGCCCTGAGTTTGAACTGGTTAAGAGCACTGCAGTGAAATCTTCGGCAAATTCCTCAAAGGAGCTTACTCTGCAAATTATTTCTGTGAGCAACACATCACCCACTCTTGAAGCTCCTTTTAGTCTTTGCCTTCAAAATAATCCTGACATGAAAAAAAGATGGCAGCACTGGCATTGGACCAACCATATCAGAGTCCAACTTGATTTGCACCTGTAATTTCCCTGAGGAAATGAAATACCTGAAATAATTCAGACACTAATTTCTTCATGAAGAATTTAAGTTGCTTCCCACTTTAGACCAAACACTTTGTCTGCCTAGTATAGTCCTGAATAAATAAACTGGTGATAATTTCCATTTTGTTTAGTCTATATAACGCTTTTGCACTGTTTCAAATTATAATTTGGTCACCCACGAATACTTTTTGATAAATATCACTTCAGGATGTTTTTGAACCTGGGAAAGTATCAACTTGGATCAACTTGGTAGCCTTCCTGTTGCCAATTTAAGAATACACATTTTTAAAGGAATAGTTAACTACGAAACAGAAAATAGGCAAGGAGAATCTTCATTTTAAGCAGACTTTGCAACCTACCACATTAGCACATAGTAAGCAGTGCTTCCATTAATGATCTTGTCAAGCAGACAATAAATTTTTTTCCTACAGAAAGAAAACTATATCCTGAATTCTTTATATTCATTATCTAGTCAAATACCTAGCAATATTTAATGTGTTATAAAAGTTTGTCCATCCCAAAACTCAGCCTGAAAATTTAAACATCAAACATTCATAATACACATCAGCCTTTCATTTTTTTCCCAGATCAAGATATCTGAGAAACTGACCTAAATAAGCAATCTGAAAAGATTAAGATTCCTTCAATTATTATACTACTTGTTCTTCAAATAAGACAGTAACTTCCTAGGAAGCAAGATGATGAATTTAGAACAAATTAAAAGAAACAAATTTAAACTACTTGTCTAAATTATCTCAAATTTATTAAGTGTCCCAGCTCTACCTTAAACTTTAATTTGTTAGATTATTTTTCCCAGGGTGTTATTGGGAGGAACAAAAATGAAACAAAAAAGGACCCACCAATTCATGTACACGACAGGTAAGAGATACACTGCTTTCTGTACTTGGTTTTTTCCTCCAATTAAAGTTTCCTGGTAAAAATCACATTACCTTCGGCTACTTGACGATCCAGCCCGATTACCTGGGCCATTACTTGAGACAACTGATATTGCATTTGCAATGGCCTCAACAGCAGAAAGCCTTTCTGCAAATGTATTTCTTTCAGAACGCTCCGCTTCTGAAAAATGAGAAAAAATTAAGATCAATTTAAGTTTTAAAACTAATACACTGAGTATGTACAGTCCACTAAACACTAATTTCTATATATTTAGTACTCTAATTCACATATTAGATAACCAATTGTTCAATTTTTCCTCCTTAGAGCAACTAACACTTAAGACAGATTGAACTATAAGATCTTTCATATGTGATTTATTTCCTTATTCCGCCTTACTTCTCAATCCACGAAGGGAAAAAATAAGGTCATTAATAAGAAGACTGAAATTTAGCTTTCACAATTAAAATAGAAAAAGACCTACTTACCAGTATTTCAGTCTTAGTTTATGTATTATGTATAATACTTACTGATTCAATGATAATGATAGAAAGGTCAGAAACCTGCAAACCACTATTCAAAAATGTAGCTACCAGAATATCATCAGCAAATTTAAAATTAAAAAAAAAAACATTATGAATTACATATTTACACTTTGTTCTAAATTTCTGCCTTGATTTAGCCAATTAAAAAGTTTATGTCAAAAAAAAAAAAAGCTTATTTACCTTCCAAAAACATAACACCTCATTAAGTGATTTTTCTCCTCTATATTCTAAAAATTTAGATAAAAGTTGCCTCAATGTAACTTGGCTTAACTTGCTAAATAATTCTCATGTAATAAATGTCATCTGCAATTATAAAATCAGTAAAGTTCATTTAGTATTATATATCCAGTTTGTATACATCATATAGTATTAAAGACAATAAAAACACACTAGTGGAAAATTTTGTTACATACCCATCTTTACCTTCCGAGAAAGTAAAAAAAAAAAAGGACACACAAATCTTTATAGTGATTTGCTTTTCTTTAACAACTGTTACATTTTCAAAATTGCCTAAAAACTCCCTTTAAAGACCTTGCTATGGTTCTTAATCTCACCCTCTTCTTCTTTAGTTTCTTTATTGCTGGTTGGAAAGCAAACTGATACACAAGCATGCAAAATATTTCGATTTCCATCACATCTGTGGCTGATGAATGTCTGTAGCATCTGTAGATTCTGCTCTAAAACAACCGCTTGCTCAAGATTCATTAGATATTGTCGACAGGCCTCATAGTCACAGCGCAGAATGTGTTGCATTAAGGTTTGTTTCTGTGCTCAGACAAATTAGGGGGAAAAAACCTCAATGAATTTGAGTAGCACATTACATATATTAAAAATTTCTCACGGCCAACGCAATAATATATAATCAGATTTGCAAATAAGTAGAGACAATTTCAGGTGGCCTATCAAAAGAAACAGAACTTATAAGGGTAGACTTTAAGCAGAACATACAATCGACAGGAATAGAGAAGGGAGGATAAACTTTATGTTAAGGACAAGTACATATTTTTAGCTTTCTCAACTAACTCACTCTGCAACTGAAACGGGAAAGCAGCCACATACAATGCATAAATGAATAGGAGTGGCTGGATTTGGCCTTTGGGCCCTAGTCTGCCAATCCCTGGTTTTTACTTCATGTTATATAACTATCTAATTAGAACCCTATTAATAATGATAGCCAATTAAGCAAAGGATATAAATTTTATTCCAGGCTTACTCTCACCTTCTTAGGCTTTTGTGTGTGTGTGTCAGACAGCGTCTCACTCTGTCATCCAGGCTGCAGTGCAGTGATGCGAACACAGCCCACTACAGCATCAACTCCTGGGCTCAAGTAATCCTCCCGCCTCAGCCTCCCATGTAGCTGGCATGTACCACCACAGCAGGCTTATTTTTTGTAGAGGCAGAGTCTTGCCATGTTGCCCAGGCTGGTCTCAAACTCCTGGGCTCAAGTGATGCCCCACCTCAGCCTCCCAAAGTGCTGGGCATGTGCAATCTACACCCAGCCCTCTTATGCTGTTAAAGTTTATATGAAAACCAAAACCTTCAATTCTGCAGGAATCATGACAGGTGTAATTTAATTAACAAAGACACAGTGGTATTGGTAAGTATTTATAGAACATATCATTCGCTTTCTGACAAATAGCATGAACATACCAAGAAGTTCATTCTTTCAGAATGGAAAACTGTAGTTGTGGAATATTTAATGAACCGAATATAAAGCTTTAGTTTTATAAAATAAAGTCATTCATTTTAACTATAACTAGAAAAAGGCAGGTGGGAAAAGAGCATGTGGGAGTATGAAGGAAAAAAGAAAACTGCATTTGAACAACTTGTCACCTTCTGGAAAACTGTCAAAATAAGCTCTCTCCTCTCCCCAACTTGAGAGCGGGTGGAGAATAGATGTCCACACAGGAAAACACACTTAAACAACTATTTTCACTAACAACCACACGTGAGATAGGCCACTTTGATTGTGGAACTATGGCTCTGAAGTCACCTCATCAATAGCAAGCTCCAGTACACGAAGAGCTTAATACTAAACGTTCCAAAACATAGGGAAATTTATACATAATATGTTAAGAGAAAATGTCAAACAAAGTCTCCCTGAAAACAAAGAACAGAGTACTTTCAAAGGGCAACTAAAATCAAGATATTTTGTGGTACACTGCTGTGATATACACTAGTTTCACGCAATAGCCAATTATTTAGTCAGAAGCAGCTACTACTCTACAGGAAACTCATCTCCAACCTGCCAGACTGTAGTAGATGGGCTCTCACACTGAGGGTATCAATACTACTTAGCTGTGTTACAAGCAGAAAAGTTTACTCTGCATCATTGTATGTTACATCTGTCACTTATTCTTATAGCAAAAGGCAGAGTGAGTTCGATAAAAAATTTCTTGTGGGACTACTGTGTGGTAGGCCCTAGTCACTGAGGTATAAAGACTAATGATGACACACCTTATCCCTACCTGTGGGATGATGACTCTACCTGTCAGATGCTGACAAAGTGAAGAGGTCACAGAATCAAATGCCTACACTTGAAGTAATATAAATGAGTGAAGGAGGCTGTGTGTAAAAGAGATAACAGAAGCTGTATACTAAATGGCATCACTAGCACTTGGAGCAACAAACTCTAAGTAGTGAGAACTGCAATGAATTGTAAAGACCAGTCTAATGTTTTTGGGATATAGATTACAAGGCCCAATTTCACCAGATCTTCTATCTTTTGAGAGCAACTGAAAATCTGGATTTTAAATATAAATCCTGTGGTTTTTCAGTATTGGTAGCCCATCAAGAATTCTAAAATGATACGAAGGCTATTTCTAGACATCAAGTTCAGACCACAGCTACCTCTGTATCACCACCTCCTTTAGTTTGAAACCACTAGTGCAATAGGTTACAAGCAAACCTAAGCTAAGAATGAGTCTGGGTCTCTATTTTAAATGCAGTTCTAAAAAGTACTGTTCACCTCCAACCTAATGGAGGGTGAATATGCCCCCATATTAAACTCCATTTCCATCCTTTATAGAAAAACTGCTCAAAAAAGTTGTTTGTATTTATCTTCAGCTCCTCACTTCTCATTTTCTCCTAAGTTCACTCTAACAATGCTTTCATCCCCACTATCAACAATGACCTAGATGGAGCTAAATCCAACAGTCAATACTCAGTATTCACTTCACTGACCTACTGCATCATTTGACACAGTTGGTCCCAGCATCCTGATTGACACGTGCTCTTCATTTGACTTCCAGGACACAACTCATTCTAGCTTTCCTCCAGCCCTGTGGATGTTCCTTCTCGATCTCTTGTGCTGGTTCCCCTTTATCACCCTGACATTTAAATGTTGAGACTATTCTCAAGGCTCAGTCCTTGGACCTTTTCTCCTCACAACCTCTATGATCTTGTTCAGTATAATTTCTCTAAAAAAACAACTCCCAAGTAAACTTCTCCAGCTTGAGCCTTCCTCTGTTAGTCAGACGTATACATCTAACTTTCTACTCACCATCTCCTCTTGGTTCAGGAATCTGTCGATAATCTTCTAATAGACAACTTAAATTTCACCTGTCTAAAACAAAATTCCTGAACCTTCACCTTCACTTCTTCTACCAGAAGAGACATCTATTACAATGTCTTCACATTCACTTCCTCTATTGGAAGAGACATCTTAAACTTCACATGTCTAAAACCAAACTCTTGAATCTTTACCTCTACATTGAGTCTTCAACTCAATGACAACTTCATTCTTCCAAAATCATTAACCCTCTTGCTTTGTCTATTTGATACCCTACATTTAGCCACTAGCAAATGCATTAGTTCTACCTTAAAAAGATACCTAGTACAGTCATGTGCTTCATAAAAACATTATGGTCAATGATGGACCACATATATGACTGTGGTACTGTAAGATTATAATGGAGCTGAAAAATTCCTATTGCCTAGTGACATCATAGCTGTCGTTAAATCATACTGTTTGTGGCAATGCTGGCATAAACAAACCTACTGTACTGCCAATCATATAAAAGTACAGTACATACAATTTATGTACAGTATTGATAATGATAAAAAAACTAGGTCACTGATTTCTAAAGTATTTACTATACTTTCTTTGGTTATTTTAGAGTGTACTTCTTCTATTTTTTTTTTTTTAAAGTTAACTAAAACAGCCTAAGGCAGGTCCTTCAGGAGGTATTACAGAAGAAGGCACTGTAAATTGTACATTTTTTTAAAAGGCAATAAAAAATTTTAAAAATAGAAAAAGTGCTTAATACCTGGGTGATGTAACAATCTGTACAAAAAACCCTGTACATGAGTTTATCTTGCAGTAAAAGCTCACACGTACTCCCAAGCCTAAAAGTTTGTTTTTTTTTTTTTTTTCAAAAAAGAAAATAAAACTCTGACAAAAACGAAACAAAACAAAAACCTTAAGGATATAGGAAAGAAAACATTTTAGATGGCTACACTGTGTGTGTGTGTGTGTGTGTGTGTGTGTGTGTGTGTGTGTGTGTTTTAAGACAGAGTCTCACTCTGTTGCCCAGGCGGGAGTGCAGTGGCATGATCTCAGCTCACTGCAACCTCTACCTCCAACTACCAGGTTCAAGCGGTTCTCGTGCCTGAGCCTCTTAAGTAGCTGAAATTACAGGCACAACCACGCCCGGTTAATTTTTGTATTTTTTATAGAGACAGGGTTTTGCTATGTTGCCCAGGCTGGCCTCAGACTCCTTGCCTAAGTGATCCACCCGCTTTGGCCTCCCAAAGTGCTGGGATTACAGGTACGATCCACTGTGCCTGACTGTGTACAATGTGTTTTAAGTGTATTATTACAAACAAATCAACAGTTTTAAAAAAATTTAGTGTAGCCTAAGTGTACAGTGTTTATAAAGTCTACAGCAGTGTATAGTAACAACATAAGCCTTCATATTCACTTACCACTCACTCACTGACTTACCCAGAGCAACTTTCAATCTTCTAACCTTCATTTGTGGTAAATGCCCTATCAGGTGCACCTCTTTTTTTATCCTTTAGACCATATTTTTACTGTACCTTTCCTATGTTTATGTAAACAAATACTTATCACTGTGTTACAAATGCCTACAGTATCCAGTGTAGAAATACACTATATAGGTTTGTACCCTAGGAGCAATAGGCTATACCATCTAGGTTCATGTAAGTGCACTATATGATGTTGGTACAACAATGAAATCACCTAACAATGTGTTTCTCAGAACGTATCCCTGTCATTAAGCAACACAAGACTATGTATTTAGAATCTAGTCACATTTCACTCATAACTCCATCCCCTGGGCTAAGTCACTATCATCTCCCACCTGGATTATTATCATATCCCTCCTAACTGGCACTCCTACTTACTCACATTCACCCTAGTACTCTCAGCACGTCATAAGTGATCCTTTTAAGATGTTCAGTGATACCAGGTCACTCGGCTGAAATTGCTCCGATAGCTTCTAATGCACTGTCTCCACATCTAACAAATACTCAATGACAACATGTTTAAAACTACATTCATCCTTTTCCCTTATCCCATTTGTTCCCCCCGTTATATTTCCTCCCTACCATCAAACATGTCCAAATCAGAAGCTTTATTAATTCTTCCATTTACAGCTAAAATCCAGTTACCAAGCTTTGTAGGTTCTAGTTCCTTAAGATCTCTTAAATTCATCCCCTCCTTCCTCGTTTCCAAAAGTTGACATTTACTTTGTTTCTAACCTGGATTATTGCCTTAACTTTTTTTTTCTTTTTTTAGTGTTTCTTTTTTTTTGTTTTGTTTTGTTTTGAGATGTAGTCATGCTCTGTTACCCAGGTTGGAGTGCAGTGGTGCGATCTTGGCTCACTGCAACCTCCGCCTCCAGGGTTCAAGTGATTCTTGTGCCTCAGCCTCCTGAGTAGCTGGGATTACAGGCGTGCGCCATCATGCCCAGCTAATTTTTGTATTTTCAGTAGAGACGGGGTTTCACCATGTTGGCCGGGCTGGCTTCAAACTCCTGACCTCAAATGATCTGCCCGCATCTGCCTCCCAAAGTACTGGGATTACATGCGTGAGCCACCACGCACAGCCTACATTAATCTTTTTATCTGATCTCTAAACTCCTGATCTCTATCAACTGCTCTCTAAACACCCACCAGCCACTGCTAATCTTTTTTAAAAAATCAAAAGCATATCATTCAATGGCTTATAATCCTCCTCCTCCTCCTCACTTTCAGGCTAAAGTTTAGGTAACGTTAGGTGAGCACACACACACACCCTAGTGCCTCTCTCCAGCCTTTTCAGTTGCTACTCACTGACCCATAGGATCCCTACCAGAATTCTGGTCATATAAAAAAAAAGTACTTTCTCCCAATTAAGATTCACAAAGGTTGCTCTTGGTGCCTGGGATAATACCTCCCAACTCCATCCCTGTGTCTAGGGGACGCCTATCCGATCTGTCCAGGTATCGTTTCTTAAAGGAAGTCTTTGGTACAGTCACAGTATGATTTATATCTCTCCCCTTTGTGCTCCTACAACATTGTGTACACCTTGCTCAAACACTTAAATTACATATAATCACTGATGTACTTGTCTATGTTGTCTTAATAGACTATTAGATCTTTCAGGGAAGAAAGGGGCAATGAATGATCTATTTAAGATTGCTGCAAGATCTATTCAAGACTATTTAGTGGTGTTTTCTGAATAAAAATGCCCAGTAGTTTCAAAACTCAAATTACCTCTACAGCCATGATGATAATAGCAGCTTTCTTTTTGATTGTTGAATTGGCAGGAAGATTTATTAAAGAATGCACACCCATTCCAAGACTACTAATAGGTGGAAGATCCAGCCAATCGGGATCCCTTATTCCTCCCATGCAATCTTTGGCCATTGGATAGATAGTACCATTTCCATCTCGAAGAATAATGGGAGATTCCTATAATAATGGGAAAACGGTTAAGTTTGACTCCTAATCAAAAGATGTATCTGATTTTTACAAAAGGCATATTTGTTTTCAAATTAGATTTTAGTAATAACAATAACAAACCTAGTATTCAAATGTGTTAAATATTCTAAATTTTTGAATCATTTATTAACAAGCTAACCAGAGCCAGACCCCCTAACTTCAGAAAAATGCCGTTGTTGTCCTATCACTTTTAAAAAGCAAAAATGAGCCTCTACCTGTCCAGCAGTGAAAATGGCTACATTCCTCTCATTCTGACCAAGGAAAGCAATGCTGCTTGTGGGAAAATTATTTTCCTGTTCTGCTTTTCCTGTAGCAAGATCAAAGATACAGTATCGTACCCAATTTCCAGTCTTCAGAACAGCATGAACACCTTCAGAAGCACATAAATGAGAAGAAAAATTGTTATACATCTTATCTCTAATATAACATCTACAATATTTTAACCTCTCTGGCCACACTTGTAAGTCAATTCAAACAGATACATGCCATTCCATAATGTTACAGACAGGGAACAAAAAAATGCCAGTGCCCTGAATTATTTTATCATATTCCCATTTCCTGAACAAGTATTAATGGAATATAGAATATGCCAGCTGAAAAGTTACAAAATTTACCTTTGGAATCTACATTCACTGCTAATATTTCTGTTTTTTCAGGTATACAAAGCTTTTTAGGAGTCCTTTGGAAACAGTCAGGAACCTTCGGTGTTCCACCAGTTTTGACAACCTGCATCACACAAAAGGAAGTTTGCTTTCAAACTCCATAATAAACTCAAGGAGTCAGTTCCAATATTCACTTGCTGAATGACTTCTTTACACTTACCTGCAATTCATCAATTCTAAGTAACCTACAATCCTGCAGAAGAGAAGAAGGGTCAGCATCTGGACCAGAACTGCTCTGACAGTTTGTATTACTGGAAGTTCCCGGAAATTTTACAGCAACATAGGCACCATCCACTTTTAGCACCTGGAAGTATAGGCAAATTCAATGAACATTAAAATAAAATCAACATACAAATTCTATTCACTGAACTAATTTAACGTTAAAGGAATCCAATTCTTTGTATGTTTCTTCAATGATCACCAAGTTATAAAATTAACCTAGACAGACTCACCAAAGTTTTGCTATTGACATCTATATTCAAGGCTCATTTGCTAGAGAAAACTGACCCACGCAGCCACTGATTACAGTCTGCGAATGTTTTCAGCAATCAACTGAAAAACTGAAGTATATAGCCCATGGGATCCTCCCATCTCCCCTCTTAATTACATTAAAGCAGCTTTCTGTCTGACAGAACTTTCTTGAAAATGGCAACATTCTACACAGGCAGTGTCCAATGTGTCAGCCATTAGCCATAAGTGGCTACTGAGCCCTTGAAATGAAGCTAATGTGACTAAGGTGCTGACTTTTTTAAGTTATTTGATTTTAACAAATTGAAACAGCCACATATACAGCTAGTGGCTACAATACGGTCAACACAGGGATAGGGTCAGCAACACACAGAAAGACAAGCACAGAACTTGAAACCAGGACAAATTTGGGTCCCACTTCTGCTACTTGATGCTTTTTATTTTAAGCCAGTATCTTATTCTTAGAAGAAAACACCCACCCATAAACTACAGGTCTATTTTGAGAATCAAAGGAAATAGTATATGAGAAAGACCTTTGTAAGCTGCAGAACCTGGTATATCTGCTCTTTCCTTTAAGTATAAATGAAAGACTATCACATTTCAGAAACTACTGAGTAATCATGAAAACCTTTACTTTACAGACATTCTACAACTGCAAGTGCATTTTAAATATGTATCAGTAGAAGAGTGAAATTAATGGCATTCAAACTGATGATTTCTTAGAAGGCAAAACTTTCTTCAGGGTGAAGAGAAAAAGTGGAAGGTGACTTGTAATAAGATTTTTCAGTACTATGTAAGAACTTTAAATGTCATGGAAGATGATCTCAATTAGAACTGTCTAACAGATCCAAAGAATGGGCTGTACCAAAAAGTAATGTATCTCTGTGCAACTTTTCTACAAATCTAAAATTATTCCCAAATAATAGGTTTTTTAAAAAAGCAACATATCATCACAAATGCTCAAGGAGAGGCAAAATCTCTTTGTCTGTCAGGGACTGAGAAGATAGATCTGCATCAGATGCAGGGTGCAACTAAAGATACCACTGAAGCTAATCAATAAAACAGCCCTGAAGAAGGGACTCAAATATGAACCACAAATCCCTGGATAACCAAGATCATTATAGTTCTGTTAGTAATTAATTCTTAGATATTTTGAACAAACCTTGCCAACAGGAACATTCTTGACATCTTCCACAAAAACCACTTCCCGAAGAGACCACTGCTCTTCATTCACCTTTTCTTCTTCTTTTGGTGCAGGGGTTGACCGTCGTCGTTCTTAGACAACAACAAAATGGTAAGTACCAAAAAGAAAATGTAAAAGAGACTTTATAGATTTCATCTAAATTTATAAGAAAGACTATCTTTAAAGGGATACTAAGTGAAGGTTCTCAAAAATTTCCTAAGCTACTGCTTTATGAATTGGAGTTTTCTAATCAATCTGTACTTCAAATAAATTCACAGTGAAGAACAACAATAACCATTAATGTTTAACTGTATTAACACTAGTATAAACAAGTGCAAAGAAATAGGATAAAATGTATTTTGTACTCCCAAAATTAGGGTTATCTAACCAAAGTTTAAAAAGGAAGATCTGCCAGATAGTTTTAAGAAAATTATCACATAACTACTAAAGTCTAACTTTTAATTTCCTAAATTGCAAAGCAATTACATCATAAAATTTATTTTAAGGAACTTTTGAAAAAATTCTATCCATGGTGTGGTAGTAAGTTTATAAATTCTACAAATTTTGAGCAAAAGTTGTGACCAAAACATAACCAATTTACAATAATAAAGAGTCTCAACAAAAGTGAGTAGCTAGTGGCAATTATTTCCTTCTATTACTATAATGAATTTCACATATCTTTTTAAAACTCTAATTCGGAAAAACAACAGAAATAGTCAACACTGTAAATACCATCTTTCTATTCAAAGAAAGTTATGCAAAAAAAAAAAATCAAAGTAATAGAGATACAAATTATATAAAAAGATGTAAAAAATGATATGAGTTGCCTTAAATCAGAAACAAACTAAACACAGCTGTCTGCATGAGACCAATTTTGACCAACGTGTACAACAAATAAAACTTACTATATGGCATTGATGCACTGCTGGCAATTGAGGACGCATCACTACAGGTGGATGCTGGAGATGGTGGAGGACCCATTTCTGTTTTCACTGGCTCCTGCTTACTTTCAGGCCTGATATAAGAAATAAGATTTTCCTTATAATTAGATAAATGAAATAATGGAAACTAGTATTTTTTAAAGACACCACAAGTATTTTCTTATAAGAGAATGAATATTAAAAATATTTTTATTAAATTGTGTATTTATACTAATTTTTTATTGTATATTTTTAAGACTCAAGAATAAAAGGTACACAATGCATACTTTCAAATACTGGTTTAATATGGGAAGGAAAAATATAAAAGCTACCAACAACTTGAGACAATGATTCAGATAAGCTTTACCTAAAAATAACAACAAAATTTACCCTTAATTTATCAACACAGCTTTATCAAAGCCTCCTGAGCACGTAAGTTTCACCCTGCAACACTAAGATTTGGATATGGCAATTTAACCGAAAAAAAAAAAAAAATGGTAAAGGCAAGTAAGTAAAAAGCCCATTAGACCATTAATTTCTTAAGAGTTCAAAGAAGAAACTCTAGTCACAACGGTTTATAAAAATTTATTCTTAAATGATCTGGTGACAGGATTAAAAAACTAGCCTTCTTTGAGTTATTTAATACTCTGTTTAAGAAAATAACTAAAGCAACTAAACGGCATTCTACAGATGGTACAAACATAAATATTTTTATTCATTAAAGGGTAGAAATCAGTTTTTAATCAGAAAAGCCACTGATTACTCACAAATTTGTTATTTATATACCTATTATAATCTGGACCATCATCTTAACCCTCTTGTCTCCTATTACTCTCATCAGAAATTTCACCTGAGTTTAGAAACAATCCAAAAGAAAGCCGGTATTATTTTCACTGGGATCTTAACAAGAGTGATCTGGATAAGCACACAGTGAATACTCCTGGCTGCTCCACAAATGCTGCGATGGTGGGGAGAAGCCAATACTGACTAATCACTAGCATACCTTTAAAGTGAATGCATTTCAATGACTGGCAAACAAGGGTACTACTGACATGAAAAAGACTATGTTCTTAACATTTAATTTCACTTAGTTCTTTTGCTAATATTTGAAATGGCTGACTTAAAGGAAGATCTTGAAAAACTTCATAAATTACAGGCTTTAAATAGCATGTTCTATTCTAATCTTGTTTATATTTGTACACATCAAAATTATTTCAAATGTTCTTTACAAAGTTCATAAGACAATGAAAATGTTTTGTTCCTTTTATTTTTAGTACAAAATTCAACGTAATTAGAAGAAAAGTCTACAAATCTTTTTTTAAAAACCAAGACAGAGAAAGAACCCTAAAACTAAAAGCAAAACCTTAATTAGGTATAAAGTGCAATAGCTTTGGTTTGTTAAAAATTACATTTAACTTAATAGTAATCACTGTTTCTACATTTAAGTTTGCACTTTTGACACTGAGAGGAATGACAGCAGTAAAGTCAGTAAATTTATAATCATAACATCTGAGTATAAATGGAAAGTAAACTAAAAAAGTCTGGAACCTTAAAAAGCTGTAGGTACAGTAAAATCCCTATCATTTTTCAATGACTGAATACATTTAGAAAAAAAGAAAATACACTGATGTTTTAAATGTTATTTCTAGAACGTGATTATCACTACTCTCCCACATAACTGTACTGGTCACCTATATTTTATAAGATTAAGAAAAAATGTTATTTAACAATTTTACTGAAGTTTTAAAGTTCACATACCAAACAACCAAATTACAGTACAAACGATTATTTTTAAAGATGAGTAGATGTTTCTAAAAGCACAGGTGTTAAGATCTCTGTACCACTCTCCAAACAATAAGCCAGCCCCAGAAATGTGGGGCTATACAAAATTCAGTGGTGTTTCTATTCACAAATCCCTTCAACCCAAAAAACGTTTACAAATTCTTTACAGATATTTCCCTCTTGAGTACATTAACCTGTAAAAAACCCTTTCAATAATCAAGATGTAGGGCAGGAAGTTAGGTAGAAATTAAGATGATTGCACAAGGAGAGAGGAGAATGTCGGCTTAATAGTAAGGCTTAAACATATTATTACTGCCACAAAACACCTGCAAAGGATATCTCTAATAACAAAACAAGGGCATCAAAAGAATGCTACAATGTCATCTGGATATTAAAATCAACTGTTTTAATACACAAATATTAGCCAAGTTACAAACAGTAAAATTTAGTAATTCCTTTCGAATTTCCTGGGAACCTTAACAAGACCCTATCATGTTAGGAGTTTACAACTTCACTATATACCTCTAAGTCTTCCTGGATTATTCCCATTCATATGCAGAGCAAACAAGGAACTGGTGTAAAAGCACGATTAGTTAAGGTATAGTACTTACTTAGCTTCAGTAGTTTTGCTAGCTTTTTCCATGTTTTTCAAGCTTTCAGGAGATCGAAGTTGAAATCTACAGCTGTCATTCATATTCCAAACTGACTCCATTAAGACACCAACTTTAGGAATCCCAGCACTAATTGAAAATGCAACTGCTCCAGCATGATAAAGAGGGTTATTTCTCAAGCATACCTAGCAAACAAAAGAAAACCATCATCAAGATGACATAACTTTAAATATATATATACATATAAAATATTTATTTCAAATGGATGAAATATAATACATAAAAGTACTGGGCTTCCTAGTTTCCCAATATAATCTTACCCAATCAATAAGGCTGAAAAAGCATCACCTTAAAGGTCTTCATTAAGAAAATTTGTTTCTAGGCCGGGAGTGGTGGTGGCTCACGCCTGTAATTCCACCACTTTGGGAGGCCGAGGCAGGTGGATCATGAGGTCAGGAGTTCAAGACCAGCCTGGCCAAGATGGTGAAACCCCATCTCTATTAAAAATACAAAAATTAGCTGGGCGTGGTGGCATGTGCCTGTAATTCCAGCTACTTGGGAGGCTGAGGCAGAGAACTGCTTAAACCCGGGAGGCGGAGGTTGCAGTGAGCCCAGATCACGCCACTGCACTCCAGCCTGGGCGACAGAATGAGACTCCATCTCAGGAAAAAAAAAAAAGAACAAGAAGAAAAAGAAAAGAAAATTTGTTTCTGATATTAAGGAACAGGAATAATTTCAACAATTTTGCTAAAAATTTTGCATTAACTTTAAATTTTCATGCAGCAGATATCCCAACCATTCTGCTACAAACAAACAGAGCAGAAACAGCAGAGAAGAAACTAAAAGGCATTATCACTTAAAAAGTAAAATGTGAATAAAACAATTACACTTGTCTGTTTCCTACAATTTGAAATAACTTTTTCCCTTAATTCATGATAGGCTCTATAACTTCATCTCTATAGATGTGTCTTTCTTCCAGAAGACTATTGTTTCTTGCTAGCCAGAAGGTTCCATGAATAATTTTTCTTTTAAATTAAAAAAGAATATGTAGACATTAGTGTCAGAAGTTTAACTGAGTTCAGGAGTAAATAACCTACAGAGGAAAAAAAAAAAACTCTCACTGTCAGGGACTAACCTCAGGTCATACTCTGAAAACCAATGGCCTTCAAGACAGCACTGTTAAACACACCAACAATATCTCCATCTTAGATAGGAACATTTTTTCTGGAGATATCTTTTGATTTCTCCAATATCCCAATCTTACTATGTGATAAATGACCAGAGGTATATACGAAGATCATGATTTTTTGTGGCTTATAATTAAATGAAACAAACAGAAGATGATGGTGGTACATTTGAAAAGTGCAGAAACTGGAAACACTGGCTTAGAGGTACACCAAAGAATAGTTGCATATTATTAACTCTAACTCCGTGGCATAAAATGAATAGTTCTTAAGATGACCTATAAATACAGATGCTGCTGAACACTCTAAGTGACCAACAGTTATTTTTGATGTTAAGACATGAATATTTTCCTTGTTCTGCAGCTGCAACTGCCCTCAGCCTCCAGTATTCTACAGGTTTAAAATACAACTTTGGTTCTATACCAAGGTATTTTAATATGTTATCTTTCAGCAATTTAGTGTCAAGCTTTTTTATTGATAGCTTTTCTCCAGTGCATCTTTAAAGTATTTTTTCTGCTCTCCCTGCCTACAGTAATGCCATCCTACCTGCTGATATGGCAGCTGCTGCGACATTCTGCTAGTACATGAGTGCAATTAAAGAATGTCCAGGACATCTGAAATCAGTATTTAAATTAAATAGGCAAAGGGGGGATCCTACAAAGGAGGAAAAGAGGGGCAAAGAGAGGGGGTAGGAGCAGGGGGAAAAAGAGAGAGTATACCCTGTCCAAAGAAACTAATATAAATAATGAAGGCCAATCAATAATGTTCAAAATAGTGGGTAATCGCTGAAAATTTTCTGGTTAGAAGACCAATAGGCAGAAGAAAACCATAAGTAAGACCAAGAAGAAAGGTGTCATGAAGAAAGAGAATTAGGTACATTTTACTACCTTTGTAATGAGAAAAAAAACCCTGCATTGAAAGTGCTAGATGAAGAAATTAACACATTCTATAATTAAAAACCACCATTTTGTCTTAAGTTTTAAGGATTACGTTTTTAAACATTCATAACAGCATTTGCTGTAATGAATATAAGCATTAAGTTTTACCCAGAAGATAAACCTCAACCAGAATGTAATAAATTAGACATTCTCAGACTCATTTGATCTCAAGACCTTTTTTCACTGTTAAGTATTACTGCATATCCCAAAAACCTTATGTTTATATGGGTCGTATCTAGTTTTAATAATCAGTAAATTAAAACTGAGTAAATCAAACATATTAGTAATTGAAATTGAGAAAATTTTAAATATTTTACAGTAATAAAATCCCACATTCATATAAACAATTTTTATGGAAAATAGATTTGCAAAAAAACAGCAGCGAGACAAGTAACACTGTTTATATTTTAGCAAATCTCTTAATGTCAGACAGCTGTATTCTCATGTCTGCTTCTGCATTCAATCTGGTGATACCTTCTTCTGACAAAGCTAATTCAGCTAATCGGAAACTAATAGGAACCTATTAGCTAATAGCTAATAGGAAGCTAATTCAGCCTAACACAAATATGTAATAGAAAAAGGAAGGAAATTTTCAGACTCTGAAAGGGTTGAGGAGAAGGCAGGAGTCTCTGGACCACACTTAAGAGAACCACTGAGATATTAAGAATATCAGCTTCCAGAAAATAGTACCTGTAGAAGCCTAAAACCATCTCATTCAGGGTCAAAAACCAGAAAGTGGTAGAAATGGGGATTTGACAAAGCCCCCTGCCTCATGCTGACAACATCCCCATAGAGCAGAATCTTTCAAACTGTTTAGTCGTAAGAATCACCCGGGGACAACATCCCCATAGAGCAGAATCTTTCAAACTGTTTAGTCGTAAGAATCACCCGGGATGTTTGTTAAACACAATGATGCCTGGCCCTAACACCAAACAAACTTAAACATTTCAGGTAAGAGGTTCCAGATTCTGCATTTTAAAAGTAGCAAGTGATTCTTAAAACCAGGGAACCTTGCCCCATAGGGAAACCTACTGATACTGGACCAAAATCTATACAGTATTACTCTACTAAATGAAGGAAGAATGATGTGACACATACATGTTACTGGAAACTGATTCTTCAAATGATGCTTACCTGTAAAATTGCTTACAAGGGAAGAAAGTGATTCTGAAGAGAAATGAGGTCCCTTAAGACAGGAAGACAGGCTTAATTCATCACTTACCTGGGTACCAACAGTGATATTCGGCATTGAAGAAATACCAGCACTGGATTTAGGCTTTTTATTTTTCGCTCTAGCTTTCTCTAACATTTTCTTCCTTTGACTAAAAGGAACTACACCCCTGAAAACAAAAAACACAAATTGGTCAAATAAGCAGTAAAACAGCCCACTAAATAAATATGAAATTACACATGTTATCAGTTAAGCATTTCTGGCATTTCTCCAGTAATTTCGCCTCAGAAAACTATTAACATGTACAATTTCATCTTAATTCTAATTTGTGCGTAAGATTAATAACTGAATCTACTTTATTAAACCTTTATAATTAAATTTTATGGGAAATTCATCAATTGATTTCCTTTTTTTTTTTTTTTTTTGAGACAGGGCCTTGCTCTGCTGCCCAGGCTAGAGTGCAGGTGGCTGATCTCAGCTCACTGTACTCTCTACCTCCTGGGCTCAAGAGATCCTCCTGCCTCAGCCTCCCAAATAGCTGAGACTACAGGCACCCACCACCACACCCAGTTACTTTTTGTATTTTTTGTAGAGACTAGGTCTCACGGTATTGCCCAGGCTGGTCTCGAACTCCCAGGCTCAAGCGATCCTCTGGCCTTGGCCTCCCAAAGTGCTGGGATTACACATGTAAGCCACTGTACCTGGCCCTAATTGATACATTTTCTTCCAAATAATTATACTTCATTAGGAAACTCCCCTGCATATTGTTTCCAAAATGCAAATTTGCTGTTAACTCCTTAAAATACAACACAGAAAAAATGTGAGGTCACCTTCTAACAGTAATGCTATAATTAAATAAGGTAGAGAATATTCATACAATGAAATTAAAAAAAAAAAATTCTATAACCTATACTTTCAATTATGTAAAAGCAAAGTACACACTTATGTAGACGAAAAAAAGATTTAAAATACCCCCAAATGTTAATTGTAGTTATCTCTGGTGGTAGGATTCTAAACGATTTATGTTTCTACTTTATATTTTATAAAACTTATTAATTATATTCACTAAGTATGTACTACTTTTATAAATGTAACTGTTACAGTTTTTTAAAATGTTACTTTGTTCCAAAGTGAAATTTCCCTGCCATAAGGCATTATCTTTTAATTGACCTTCTCATGTTGGTATTCCACTACTCAAAGCATCTCTCTATACATATACAAGCATTCGCTGATAAATTCCTCCTCCCTATAGACTCACCACCAATATAAATTGTTCTCCAGCTGAGCGCAGGTGTAAAGGGCACAGCAATGTAAAGAAACTATCCGCTCTCCTTGAAGTTCAGAGTAAGTCTGAGCAGTGTGCTCTAATTTAGAAGCCACAGAACTTAAAGTTTCATCCACCCATGTAGCAACCTAAAGAACAAAATATTAGAACTTTAAAAAAAATCAAGCCATCTTTTCAAAAGGATTGTGGTAAAAACTAGGGCAAGGCATATATACTTTAAAGACTGGAGTTCTAAAATGTTTTGAGTTATATGCTATAAAAATAAGTAATTCAGAGAGGTACTTAGTAAGACTAGAAACTAAAATACCTTCTTCACACAAATCAAAATAGCAGTTATTGAAATGAATGTCTAAGGCCATCTTTAAGGTCAGAAGTAAACATCTGCTCTACCAATTTTTAAAAGAATTTAGTGACTTTAGGCCAGGTGTCATGCCTGTAATCCCAGCACTTTGGGAGGCCAACGAGGGAGGATCACTTGGGGCCAGGAGTCTGAGACTAGCCTGAGCAACACAGTGAGACTCTGCCTCTACAAAAAAGTTTTAAAAATCAGTAGGGCACAGTGGTGTGGGCCTACAGTATTAGCTACTCGGAAGGCTTGAGTTCAAGGCTGCAGTGAGCTACGACCATTGCACTGCAGCCTGGACAACAAAGCAAGACCCCAACTCAAAAAAACAAAAACAAAACAAAACAATTCAGTGACTTTAAAGCCAAACCGATAATTTGAGGCATAATATCCATACTTTCTCATTTGGCATTTCCTAGCTTCTCAACATCTTTTCTTAGCAATTTTCTTGAATATTTTTGCCTTTTCTTAAACCAGAAAGCTTTTTTTTTTTTAATGTGAGACGGAGTCTTGCACTGTCGCCTGGGCTGGAGTGCAGTGGTATGATCTCAGCTCACTGCAACCTCCACCTCCCAGGTTCAAGCAATTCTCCTGCCTCAGCCTCCTGAGGAGCTGGGATTACAGGCACCCGCCACCACATCCAGTTAATTTTTTATATTTTTAGTACAGATGGGGTTTCACTATGTTGGCCAGACTGGCCTTGAACGCCTGACCTCATGATCTACCCACCTTAGCATTTCTATTTTTAAAGTTACAGTATAAACTAGCCAACAAAAATATACATTAGATTACTAAGGCTTGAGACACTTTGTATTTATGTTAACATAGAAAGATCAAAAATGAAAAGATGGAAAAGGAGCAAAAAAAGAAAAAAAGAAAACAATAATTAAAGCATGAAATGTTTATCAATGCAAAGTGTTTCATACCTTGTTATTTTCTGTAGCTACAGTTGCTCTTATGCTATTTGCAGACAGGAGGACTATCTTTTCATTGGTTAACCCCAAAAATGTTGCTCGTGGATGATGTAATGAAGGATTCTTTGAAAGCATAAAAAAAAATTACTATTTTATATGCTGATATGTAGAGCTATTCAATACAAGATTTCATAAAATAAAATACCTGGGCATTTCTGTAAGGCTCAGATTCACTCCATTTCCACTGATAAAGTTCTCCTTTACTGCTGACAGCCAAAAGTTCAGAATATAGAGCCCCAATACAGATGAATTTTGTTCCATCCTATAAAGTAAAATATTATACTATAAATATAAAAATTGCCAAATCTACTGATTTGAACACTGTCACTTTAATCACTTCATCAAATCTAGATTAATTATGAAAACACATAAACCACAACTATATCAAGTCTTTAGCACAGCCTACAAGGTATCCAATTAAGGTGGCCCTAGCTCCCTCCATTAACTCACCTCCATTCACACTGGCCTTCTTCCTATTCTTGGACCATGTCTACTATGACCCTACCCTCGGACCACTGTCCTTGCTGTTCCCTCTGTCTTGTTACTCTTTCCCAGGTGACATTCCCTCAAGAGACTGTCTCTGATGACGCTATGTACAGAACCACCACTCTCACATTCAGTTCCTTATACTGCTTTCTTTTTAATCCACAGCACTTCACAACTTGACACATCTGTTTATACACTATCTCACTCAAGTATAAGCTTTGTCTTATTCACCACTGTAACTTAAGAACTTAAGTGTACAAGTAGGTGCTCAATCAATGTGCTGAATGAGTGAAGGGAAAAAAAGAAAAACAGAATAAGGAGCTGAAGCAGAGAAGAACGATGTCAAATCAAAAGATTCTTTCCCTGTAAGCTCTTTCAAGCTATGGAAACAAATGCCTATATTTAAGGTAATAATTTGTTCACTTTTATGTTAACATACATGCAGTAAGTTGAAATGCAATTAAATTATAAAAAGCTTGGCTAGTAAATGTAAATAAATAATAATTTTCTTTAACATAAAACCAATGATCAGAGCCACAAAGCTTCCTATAAATCTCACAGCAAAATTTGCCAATAACAGATTTTAGGTTGCAAAAATGCTATTGGTCTATACACGGTACTTCTCCACTTTCTTTGGGATTCTGACCCCAGGGTATGATAAACAAACGGTGTCTTTCTGGTTTTCTGCCAAAATTTAATTTTATTTGATCAGATGGTAACGTTATAGTGCTCAGCTAAAACTTGTAAAGTTTACAAGATTTATTAATATAACACAATAACAACAGGTTATGCCTGACTGTTACACAGAAATAATACTAATTTTAATCTTCTATTTTACCTGTACCAGTCAACCCTATTTTCAAGTCACTTTTATTGGGGGATGTAAAAGAGACCAAATTTGGAATTCTCCAAGTTAGCAATTCTTCCCTTACCTTTAGCATGGATATCTACAAACCATTACTGACTTTCTCATAGAAGCTGCATCAAATTTTACCTTTCTACTTCATATTCTCTTCTCAATCCTACGGTTAAGAATTAACTATAATAGAATCAGACTAAGTGAGTCCCAAACCTAGATCCAACACTTATTAAGTATGTGACTTCAAGTAAACCATACAATTTCTCTGAAACCATTTCTTCATTTCTAAAATGGGTATTAAGGTAATGCAAATCATGGCAAGGGAGAGGGGACTACAGGGTAAAAACCAAATGGAGTAACATATATAGTTGACCCTTGAACAATATGGGTTTGAACTGTTAGGGTCTGCTTATAGTTCTCTTCAGCCTCTGCCATCCTTGAGACAGCAAAAACAACTTCTCTTCTAACTCTTCCTTCCCCTCCTCAGCCTATTCAACGTGAAGATAATGAGAATAAAGACCTTAACGGTAATCCACTTCCACTTAATGAATACTAAATATATGCTCTTTTCCTTAGGATTTTCTTAATAACATTTTCTTCTCTAACTTACTTTATTATATAAATACAGTATATACTACATATAACATACAAAATATGTGTTAATCAACTTTATGTTGTTGCTAAGGCTCCCAGTCAACAGGAGGCAATAATAAGTTTTGGGGGAGTTAAAAGTTACGTGGATTTTCAACTGCATGAGGAGTGGGTGCTTCTAACCCCTTCATAGTTCAAGGGTCAGCTGGATAAAGTACACAGCACAGAGCCCAGTGCAAAGAGCACTCAATCAAATTCGACTATGACTAATCTCCTCCCCTGACTTCATCTCTGACTCAACCAGAAAATGATAGCTCTCAGGCACAGGCTTCCTCAATATTCCTAGCTCTAGATTTGCTTAATGAAAGCACCATTCTCACCTCCTCCCTTCTCCCCATCTCAGAGAAAGAAGGATTTTCCTCCCCTATTTAAAGATAACCCACAGACGCATTGTATGCAACTCCTTCTCATATCTCCCAACAACCATCCAAACAAATCTAAATCTCTCCTTCAGTCTAACATGGTAAAGTGAATTACTGCCTGGGCATGTTTCACCTTACCAGTTTTCAGTGATGGCTACAACATTTTTTCCAACTGCCAAATCAATGCCCAATGTATTTCATCAATCCATCTTCTCTTTAAACTCTTCAAATGATTTGCCTCAGTTCATTATCTGTTATGGAACCCATCCTTCTCTCCTTACTTCACAGGTCACCATTCTCTACTGGTCTTCCATCTACCCTCCATCTCCCTGGCACTACTACCATGCACTACTATGCTTGGTCTTCCCTCCATCTCCCTGGTACTACCATGCACTCCCTGCCACTGATTCTGTCTTTGTCCCTGTATTCAAATTGTGCTTCACCTTCAGCCTCAGTGACTGCATCCACTAGAGCATCATGCTTTTAAATGCGTAAATCTCGTATCTCCAGACTTACCTACAGCTGTCTTAAACAGCACAATGACATCTCTAAAATGAATCTGCCATCTCCTGCAAAGCTGTGCCTTCCCTGTAGTCCCTATCTCTATGAATGACATCACCACCCACCTGGTAATGGGAGACATGACAATCAAATTGACTGATGAGAGAAAAGAAAGAGATGAGAGGTGCTCCCAGGTTCCCATGTCTACGATGCTCTCAGATTCCTTTTTTTTTTTTTTTTTTTTTTTGAGACAGAGTCTTGCTCCGTCGCCCAGGCTGGAGTGCAGTGGCTCAATCTCGGCTCACTGCAAGCTCCGCCTCCCGGGTTCCCGCCATTCTCCTGCCTCAGCCTCCCAAGTAGCTGGGACTACAGGCGCCCGCCACCACGCCCGGCTAATTTTTTATATTTTCAGTAGAGATGGGGTTTCACCGTGTTAGCCAGGATGGTCTCGATCTCCTGACCTCGTGATCCACCCGCCTCAGCCTCCCGAAGTATTGGGATTACAGGCGTGAGACACCGTGCCCGGCCCGATTCTTCTCTTTCTCTGTCCCCATATCCCTGCTTTGGCTGAGATCCTCACAATTTCCTTGAACAACTATAGCATTCTCATACTGACTTTCGATTTTTCCTGTTTCTTTCTCCCATCATGCCAGTAATGTTCGCCTCCTTAAAACTAATCAAATACAACAAAACAAAACCCCACCAATCACATCAAGTCACTTCTCTAAGGACTCTATTGACGTCTAAATTGCTGCAAAACAATATCCTAACTCCTTGCTTGGCAAACTGCCTAGTCATCCCACCTCTTCTCCTACTCCCCACCACAAAGCAGCAATTCTGAATTTTTCATTGTTCCTCAAACACATCATGACCTTTCGTGACTCTGCGCCCATGCCTAATATGTTTGAAATACCTTTGTGTCTTGGTCAATGCCCACCTCACCTTAAAAATGCTGCTTAAATGTCATCTCCTCTGCGACGCCTTTGCCAGATCTCTCAGGCGGTATGGGCCATTTCCCATTCTGAACCCCTATGGCACTTTATTCATACTTTCAGTCTAGAGTTGACCACACTGTGATCACATTACATTCTATTTAATGTTTGTGTTCCCCACTGAATTCCTTGTGGAAAGGCCAATATCATACTCACAACTACATTACCATATGCCAGCTTGGTATATGACACAAAGCAGGAACACATTGACCAATTGTTGAATGAGCAAATGAATCTTAACTCCAGCTTCTTTGGGTAAAAATGCCTTACGAGAGCAGTACAATCCTGAACAAACCATCCCAGTGGCAAGAGCCTGGTGCATGGTGCATGAGGCCCTCTTGGAACTGCCTTGCCTTTATCTTTCAGAAATAGGGCAATGTCCCCCAGGGTGATAAGGCCTGGATGAGCCAATTAAACCCCTACAGGCCCTGAAAATCCACTATGGACAAATGAAGATGAATAGCACAACTATGAACCCACAGGAAGAGGACAAAAAAATCACCTACTATGTCTTGCCTGCTTCAGATTTATCCGTATTAAAGAAAATTATTATATGTAGAGAAATACAAAATAATCAAATACATACACAAGGACAGTATTTTAGCTCACTCATTTTGTAAGTCATAGAAAATAATGTTTTTATTAAATATGAATTGCTGCTTCTGAGCAAGCTGACATCTGCTCAATCCAACTAGAGAAAGTGGCTATCATGTTTCCTTAAAGAGCAGTAGTTTGTAGCTCTATTTTTCAACAAAAAGAAGTTGAATCAGTAAATCTGCAACTGTCCAACATAAATGGATCGTAAATTTAACTAGAAATCTTTCCTCAAAGCGGGAAGGAAAACTATTAAAAATATGAGACATGAAATAGTGGCCAAAGCTTTAAAAAACACTTGGCCCAGCAACACCAACTCTATTAACTGGCCACACCTATGTTTACTAATTTATATTGTGAAAAAGTTAGCCTCTCTATTCCTAAATTTTGCCCCACAAAACTTGGTTTTCACATATTTTCTACTATGAGCAAACACTGGTTTTATCATTAGGTAGCAGCTCCAACTCCTGTCACTAAATACAATGTACTGCATGTCATGATTGGAATGGATGGCAGCTACAGGATACACTGCAATTTGGCCAACTGTGTCCATTCACACTTCATTTCTCTCTGCCTATCCACTTTTTCATATGCTTTTTATGCCGAGCTTTTCCTTTTTATGATTTTTCATTTTGTTCTTACTTCATATTAAATTATATTTGTGACACATCTAGTTAATCCTGGAAGTTTCCAGATGTCAATAAAAACAAATCAAAGATGTTCCCCAGCCAACTTCCACTTTTAGAACCCTCTGCCTTCATTCTCCTCAGTGTGGGAAGCACAATGAAGGTGAAGCAGTATAACCAGCAAGTCTGATCAGCTGGTTCCAACAGGGAGATTGCTCCAAAGAGCTTAAACAAGGGGTCAAATGAAATGGTCCATTTCCTCTCAACACCATTCAGAGAAACAGAGTAACATACAACTCTACAATATAAAGGGAATAAATCTACTTATTGTTTCCTCTAGACTAGATAAAAATAGACCCAGACAGTAAGGAATATTAATTTTTTTTTAGCGGGGGAACAGAACCTCGCTCTGTCACCCAGGCTGGAGTGCAGTGGCATGATCTTGGCTCACTGCAACCTCCACCTCCTGGGTTCCAGCGATTCTCCCACCTCAGCCTCCCAAGTAGCTGGGACTACAGATGCACGCTACCATGCCTGGCTAATTTTTGTATTTTTAGTAGAGACAAGGTTTCAGCATGTTGGCCAGCCTGGTCTCGAACACCTCATCTCAAGTGATTTGCCTTGGCCTCCCAAAGTGGTGGGATTACAGACCTGAGCCACCAGCCCTGCCAGTTAATGTTAATTAACAGGACTGAGTTGGGTGCAGTGGCTCATGCCTGTAATCCCAGCACTTTGGGAGGCCGAGGTGGGTGGATCACGAGGTCAGGAGATCGAGACCATCCTGGCTAATATGGTGAAACCCCGTCTCTACTAAAAAATACAAAAGAATTAGCTGGGTGTGGTGGTGGGCACCTGCAGTCCCAGCCACTCGGGAGGCTGAGGCAGGAGAATGGCGTGAACCTGGGAGGCAGAGCTTGCAGTGAGCCGAGATCGCGCCACTGCACTCCAGCCTGGGCGACAGAGGGAGACTCCACCTCGGCGGGGGGGAACAGTTCTGAGTTGCTGAATCACTTTTGCATCTTCATCACATAAGTCTCATCGAGCACCTTCTGAGAGCTTAGTGAAAATACAGAATGTATGCACCCCTCAAATTGAAACAGTTTTGTTGCAGAGCACAAAGCAAAGTTTTTATGTTCAGCTTCAGCAAGTTTACCTAGCATAGATTTCTCTGTAATTTTTCTCCCTCCACTCCCATCAACTTTTATTACTTAGCTCTTTGTGTTTGACTTTTAACAGTCTTTGCTACTACTGTGGCTTCATGTTCCCCTTTTAAGTCCCTTTAGATTCTATTAAAATAAATTTTGGTCAGGCGTGGAGGCTCACGCCTTTAATTCTAGCACTTTGGGAGGCCAAGGCAGGCAGATCACTTGAGGGAGGCCAGGAGTTCGAGACCACCCCGGCCAATACGGCAAAACCCTGTCTCTACTAAAAATACAAAACCTAGCTGGGCATGGTGGCACATGCCTGTAATCCCAGCTACTGGGGAGGCTGAGGCACAAGAATCACTTGAACTCGGGAGGCGGTGGTTGCAGTGAGCCAAGATCATACCACTGCACTACAGCCTGGGTGACAGAGCAAGACTTTTATCTCAAAAAACTAACTAAATAAACACATAAATAAATTTTATTGTATATATTTGAAGTTTACAACATGTTATAGGATACATGTAGATATTTACATTGTTACTATAATAGATCAACATATCTATCATCTCACAGTTACTATTTTGTGACAAGAGCAGCTAAAATCTACTCAACAAAAATCCACAATATGATACCATTTTATTAACTGTAATCCTCATGACATACATTACAGCTCTAGATTTGCATCCTACATGTCTGCTGTGGATCCTTTAACCCCATTTTCCTTCCCTCACACCTCCACACTCCTTGTCAGCCCATGGTAACCACTGCTTTATTCTCTACTTCTGTATATTTGACCTTTAAAAAAAAAAGACTTCACATATAAGTGAGATCATGCAGTATGTTTTTTCCCTGTGTCTTGCTTATTTCACTTAGCATAATGTCCTCTAGGTCTATCCATGTTGTGGCAAATGGATCTTTATTAAGCTGAATATTTTTCCTTTTTTTCTGTTGTGTCTGTGTGTTTTCTTTATCCATTTGTCCATGAAGGACACTTAAGTTTTTTCCATATATTACCTATTACAAATAATACTACAATGAATATGAGAGTGCAGATACTTTTTTTTTGTTGTTGTTTTGGGAGAGAGTTTCGCTCTTGCTGCCCAAGGTGGAATGAAATGGCGCAATCTCAGCTCACTGCAACCTCCGCCTCCCAGGTTCACACGGCTCTCCTGCCTCAGCCTCCCGAGATGCTGGGATTACAGGCACATGCCACCACGCCCGGCTAATTCTTTGTATTTTTAGTAGAGACCGGGTTTCACCACATTGGCCAGGTTGGTCTCGAACTCCTGACCTCAGGTGATCCACCCAGCTCGGCCTCCCAAAGTGCTGGGATTACACACGTGGGCCACCAAGTGCAGATATGCATGATTTCCTCTCCACTGCATACGTACATAATAGGGATTGCTGGGTCCTACGGTGGCTCTATTTCTAACTTCTTTAGGAACTTTCATACTGCTTTCCAAAATAGCCGTACCAATCTACGTTCCCAATAGCATATGAGGGTTCTCTTTTCTCTGTATCACTGTCAACATGTGCTATCTCGTCTTTTCCATAACAACTATCCTAATGGGTGTGAGATGGTGTGTCACAGTGTAAAACCACTTTTGCATTTCCCTGACAATTACTGACTTATTAAGCACCTTTTCAAATATCTGTTAGCCATTTTTATGTCTTCTTTGAAGAAATGTCTTACAAGGTCCTTACCCGCTTTTTAATCAGGTTATTTTTCTGCTACTGACTTCAAGTGTTCTTTATAAATTTTGAATATTAACTCCGTATGAGATGCATGGTTTGCAAATAGTTTTTCACAGTGTCTAGGGTGCCTTTTTATTTTGTTGATTGTTTTCTTTACTGTACACAAAGACTTTTTGTTTCATGTAGTTCCATTTACTTATTCTTGCTTTTGAAGTTTGAGTTTTTGGTGTGAAATCCAAAAATCACTGCCATGAGCAATGTCAAGGAGCTTTCCTTAAACTTTCTTACAGTCTTAAGGTTTCATACTTCACATTTAGGTCTTTTGTCTATTGAGTCGATTTTTATGTATTGTCTAAGATACGAATCCAATTTTACATGTGAAAATCCAGTTTTCCCAGTACCACTTATACTATCTTTTCCCCACTGGTGCCCTTCTCAAAAATTAGTTAATAATGTATGTTTGAATTTATTTCTGGGCTCTCTATTCTGTCCCATTGGTCTATGTTTCTGTTTTTATGCCAGTACCATATGGTTTTGATTGCTTATAGCTTTGTTTATTTTAAACCAAGAAGTATGGTGCCTACAATTTTCCCATTATTGCCTTCACTATTTGGGGTATTTTATAGTTCTTTACAAATTTTAGGATTGCTTTTCTATTTCTGTGAAGAATGCCACTGGAATTCTGATAGAGATTACGTATGAATCTGTACGTTATTTTGAGCAGTATAACAATAGTAATTCTTCCCATCCATGAAGCTCTCTAGACTCAAGAGATCCTCTCACCTCAGCCTCCCAAAGTGCTGAGATTATAAGCACGAGCCACAGCACCTAGCCAAGATTATTTTCTTAATTTCTTTTCTAGCTAGGCTGTTATTTGTGTATAGGAATACTGCTGATTTTTGTATGCTGACCTTGTAGCCTGCAACTTTAATGAATTTATTAATTCTAACAGGTTTTTTTGTGAAATTTTGGAGGGGTTTCTACATATAAGATCATGCCATCTGCAAATAGAGATAATTGTACTTCTTCCTTTCCAATCTGGTTGTCTTTTATTTCTTTTTCTTGTTTGATGTTCATTAGTGCTTCTAGTACTATGATGAATGGAACTGGCAAGAGCAGGCATCCCTGCCTTGCATTAAATATTACTGGAAAACCTCTGAGTTGTTCCCTGTTGATTGTTAGCTATGGGTTTTTTCATATATGGTTTCTATTATATGGAGGAGCTTTCCTTTCACACCTAAACTGTTAAAGAGTTTTTATCAAGAAACAATGCTCGACCGGGCATGGTGGCTCACGCCTGTAATCCCAGCACTTTGGGAGGCCGAGGTGGGCAGATCACGAGGTCAGGAGATCGAGACCATCCTGGCTAACACAGTGAAACCCTGTCTCTACTAAAAATACAAAAAATCTGCTGGGCGTGGTGGCGGGCGCCTGTAGTCCCGGCTACTCAGGAGGCTGAGGCAGGAGAATGGCGTGAACCCAGGAGGCAGAGCTTGCAGTGAGCCGAGATCACGCCACTGCACTCCAGCCTGGGCAACAGAGCGAGACTCCGTCTAAAAAAAAAAAAAAAGAAGAAAAAAAAAGAATGCTCAACTTTTCCAAATGCTTTTTCTGCGTCAATCAAGGTGTTCATGTGATTTTCAGGTTTCATACTGCTAACACGATCTATCACATTGATTAATGTGTATATATAAAGCCAGCCTTATGCCAGGAATAAATTCTACCTGGTCATGATGTATAATCTTTCTGATATGTATTGAATTCAGTTTCCTGAATTTTTTTGGAGGATTTCTGCATCAATGTTCAAAGATATTATTAGCCTATGGTTTTCTTTTCCTCTGGCGTCTTCGTCTGGCTTAGGCCTTGTAAAATGTGTTTGGTTCAGATTTTTACTGGAAGTAGGTTGGTATAAACACATGTATAATTACAATTTACTTGCAGACATTCAGCAACATACTAAATTTCTAAACTAGAAAAAATAAATTGCAAAAATGACTAAGAGAAAATACAGTCATGTTATAGAACCACCTAATTGAAAGATTACCTCTTCTCACCAAAGTAAATGAATTATCAAAGCTATTCCAGCAATACAAAATGTAACGAGCAGTCATACAAGTCAAAGAAACAGTAAAAAACAGTAGATGCATAGATGGTTAGATGGAAAGGTGGATGGACGGAAGGATGGAAAGAATGGCTAGAGAAGAGTGAGTAAAGGGAGCAGGGAGAAAGGAGTCGGAGGCAGAGTATGGGAGGAGAGAGGAAGGAAGAGAGGGAGGGGGAGACAAGAAAGAAAGGATGGATTTTAGGGAGTAGGGATAGCATAATAAGAAAGTTGATGTTTCGGGGTAAAAACCTTCAGAAACCAGTATAAACTTGGCTACTTTGACTGTGAGCATCATAACCTTGGACTTAGAGCACAGACTTAGTTAGGCACTCCCTCCCCTTCTCACTTTGGTACATATAGGCTGCCCTTAATTTCCTATTACACTAAATTATTACTGTAATAAAATGTTTTCATAACTTGAATTCATTCTAGTCCAGTCAGATAAAGGGGGCATGCATGATCTGTATCTTTTTGGTCTGTGTCCAATTCACTACCAACAGAGAACCTGGCACATAAAATACAACTCCCACATAAACGTACTTGGAAATACCCAACAGGGCTCTCTCACCCTCCTATGATCTGCAGGAACTGCCTGTTCTCCCTATGTGGGACAGGACCATGTTTCTCCTTGCTCTTTGCACTTTACATAAACTAACCCATTTAATTCTCATAACAAACCCATAATGTAAAAATTATTACTACCTCTATCTATATGAGAAAACCAAGGCAGAGAGAAGAAAGAACTTGATCTAGGTCACACAACTAGACAGTGGCAGGGTTAAGACAGGAAATCCAGCAGCTTGACTTCAGAGTCCACACTCTTTGTAATCATTCTGCGCAGCCTCCTGTGATCTCCCAATGCTTCCTGTGCTCTTGTGTAGCTATTATGTATGTATGTATGGAAATCTATTATAGTACTTACTCAGATTACTATTATTTTTCTTCTTCCTATAAAATCTCTTACTCTAACATCTAACAAAAGGTCTAACGCATGGCATATATTTAGTCAAGGTTTCTAAATTAATAATGATTAAATGACCCTTACTTCTGTCTTTATGGAGCTTTCAAGATGCCTATAATTTTTAATTATGCTTTTATATTATATTAGTTTTGACATTTAATTCAAAGAATAATTTTGGGAAATCTTTGTATTTTACAGTCACCTCAAATATTTTCAGATCAATATTATACCACAAAACCTTAAATAAAAGAGAACATCCTATCATTAAAATAATTTTATTAGCTTACAAATGGTAAAACTGCCAGGCACGGTGGCTCACGCCTGTAATCCCAGCACTTTGGGAGGCTGAGGAGGGTGGATCACCTGAGGTCAGGAGTTCAAGACCATCCTGGCCAACATGGTGAAACCCCATCTCTTCTAAAAATACAAAAAACTAGCTGGACGTGGTGGCAGGTGCCTGTAATCCCAGCTACTCAGGAGGCTGAGGCAACAGAATCATTTGAACACAGGAGACAGAGGTTGCAGTGAGCTAAGATCGCATCACTACACTCCAACCTGGGCGACAAGAGCGAAATTTCATCAAAAAAAAAAAGGTAGAATTTTGAGGAACTGGTTGTTCCTCTAAATGGATGCTGGGAAAGTAGGTACTAATCCAGTTCCTTTACCAACAGAATTAACTTTGTACCCTAACAAGGGGCAAAATGAAAATTACTATGAACATTAGCAACCATACTTAATATTTAAGAGTATTATATTAGCTCATTTCTGAAATTAAACTAGGATGCATATTTTGATTGCCCCTACTCCTTAAAAAAAGCTAATCCTTCCCATATTTAAAAAGAAACTTCATTGCTACATCTGCCATTTACAAGCCATGTGAAATAAGCAAAGACATGAAGTTTCCTTCTCCATAAAAATGAATGGATCAGAGGCAAGCCAAAGGTCTTTTCCAGCTATATTCCAAGTTTACTACTGTGTACAAAATTGAGACTATCCTTTAGCAGCCTGGTATGTCAAGAACGTAGAAATAACACTTTCAGTCAAAATAATGCAAGTTACCAAGATTTTTTTTAAAAGCAAACCTCAATCAAGATTATAAAGGAAGCCACATTTTAAGAATATTACTTTGAATGAGTAACCATCACCTGTCTCCTACACTAAACCTCACAAGTTTCTTAAGACAGGCTCAATATCCAATCTTGTGATTAATATAGCCCCCATAAGTAGCAAGGTACTAGGCAATTAGCAGCAATGTCTGTGGCATGAAGGAGATAAAATGATAGATGCATGCTCTGCAACTGCTCTAGTTTCCCAGTGTCAGCCTTAGTATGACATTCAAACTGTCTTGAGCTGGGAATTCCTACTGGACCCCTCATTAGACAAGCCCCTACTCTTGGCAGACCACTCTCATCTGGTGCTGGTACCTCCTCTTCCCAGTGGTAAATACCAAGTGCATCCTGACACCCTATCTCCCTGTATTCTCCGCCTACCTCTCTATTCCCTGTCAAGCCTCCCCCCAAAAGCTTCTGCTCCTCAGGAATCACTACCCCTAACTAATTTTGGGAAACCAATATAGGTCCCACATATTGCCAGTTTCTGCACATGGTATTTATCCTGTGCCTCTGTATAATACTTTGTTTTCCTAAAGTTAGTTAAAAACAAGATCTTCTTTCCCTTTAATAGCTCTCTATATTCTCTTGTAGCATTCAGCCCTGCAAACAAGCACCTAATGGTATTTATTGATCACTATGCTAATGCTTAACAGTTTAATTAGAGGCTTAAGCTGTTTTCTTTCCCAGAATTCAAGTATGATTTTTAGATTTCAATCATGTGCTAGTAAAAAGTGTTTTTCGATGTTGCTATTTTAAATTTGGTGTTTAATGGAAAAAAGAATATAGGTAGGATATACTTTGTTTCACATACCGCTCTTCTTCCATTCACTCAGTGGCTAAACAAACCAAGGAATAATGCACTAAAAGTCTAAAGTGCCAAGATTTCATGATGCACTTACAACTGTCTCTAAAAACAAAGTGTACTTAAAAACATATTTATCATATTTTTAGCCAGGCCAATAAGGGCTAGCTAAATCTAACAGAGTATAATGACTAGGCTTGCTAAACTTGTACTATTCAGAAATACTTTCATTAATCAAAAATAATACATGACAAAGAAACCTAGATTAATAATACGTGATGGCCCTATTAAAACATAATTCAAGAGTCCTCTTTTACTTCCTGCCAATATGAAACAGACACAGCTCCAACATGATTCAGGCAAGAGAAATAGGAAACGGTAAATGATGTACCAAAAGAAAAAAAAGTGAAAGCCCAATGGTTTAAATCACTCCCTACCACATGAAGTACAAGTAGAACTTGGGACATTTCTAGCTTTAGGGAAATAAGTAAAAGAATGCAATTCAGGGAAAGTTTGGCAGTTGCCAAAGAAGACAGAATAACCTTTTGCTTCCAAAGAGACTGATTAAAATTCAGGTTCCTTCTTGCATTCAAGCTTGCCACATGAGCTGAATGCAGAGGAAAATAAATGAACTACAACAAGACTCACAGTAACTATGGAAACGTAAATTTGGAAAGTTAAATAATATTTCCCTTCAATATCCCAGATTCAAGTTCTAAATCAAAGAAAGGAAAGAAATCCTTATCAGGCTCCCTTTATCTGCTAGTAGGGCCCCAAAGTTCCCATCTTCTTTTAGTTTATTTCTGCTTCAGAAAAATTCCTACCCAAATGGTTCTGGAAATAAGAAAAAAGAGACACAGTAAAAAACAAGTGAAAAACATGGGTTCCAATAGGAGCCTCTGAAGATGAACTATCAATTACATACATACCATGAACAGGATGCATCAACTCTGTTTCACTTATGGCAGTGATGGATTTTTAAAGATTCAAATCAATTACCAAATCCTAGATGTTTTCTATAATCCAGTCATTGCACTGTTCCTCAGGATGCAGAGCATACTCCCCTAGCCCATTCCTGTTCAGTCAGCTTTGTCTCCCATAGCATTCACAGCAAAGGATCTGTCAGAACTCACTGCCATTAAATGGCATAGTTAACTAATCAAGGAACACAGATCCCTAATCTTGTCATGATATACATGCTGTATCAATGACCAAAAACACGCCCTGCAGAAACTGGTGTCCACCTGACTTCAGAAATTTGACAAAACAAATTTCTACCAAGGAATGTAACATCATTTATTAGAGTAATTATTACCAGAAAGGAAGTACTGGAATAGCATGCTGATGTGTTATCTAGAACTACCATCCTAATTACTCTGATTTACTTCATCAAGCAGTAAGATACGTTGCACCACTGAATACATCTCACTGAGATGACTCATGGAGTGCCAAATAAAGATACATTCTATTTATATTTTAAAACAAAACAAAAGTATTGTTTTATATTTGTGTTTTTCCTTGAGTGATAGTACAAAAACCAGAATAAATAAAATGGAAACCTTGGAGGGAGGGGTTGTCAGGGATCTACTTAAACAGAAGCGGTGTGAATTTTTTCCAAATACCTTATCAGGCCACCACTGCAAATCTTCTCCTAGAGATACTGGACTTTGAACAGGTGTATTCTTCTTATCCAAGTTTGGCTCTCCTTCCTTGCTGGTAGAGCCCCTTTCATTATCAAATGAGGCTCCATCAAGCCACCTTCGTTCACGTAAACGTAAAACGGATTCACGTTCACGCAACAGCTCAGAGTCTCTCTCTAAGGGAAGAAGGAGAACTGGTATGCAATTGGGTCACACCAGTGGGATAAAAGTAAGCCACTCTCTAGTAAAGACCCTTCAGGATGCAACTAATAGCAGTTTATCTACTCATAAAAATTTATGTAAATGTATATCTAATAAGGCTGACATGCAACATTCAAAACATCAACCCTTTCAAGTGAATGTATAAAAATTATAACTAGTATTGTAAAAAATTAGAGGCAGACTTTTCTATATTTCAACTATATGGTTTTAGAGCTGAACTGCTTTATTCTGAACTATATTTGGTTTTTTTAAAAGAATTTTAAATTGTTGGCTTGCATTAGAAATGCTTACTATGAATTCAATTTATATACTAGAAAATATACACTCCTCATTTGTCTACTGGTGGGTTTAAAAAGCACATAAATTTAAAACTTCCACATGTTACACATATAAGCAAACTCAAAAAATGTACACATAGAAAAAACCCTAAAAAGGTTAAACTATGAATCCATTAATGTAAGCTAAGTAGAAAGTTTTTAAAAACCAAGCCCTTGTTTAGAGTAATTTTTATAGGACAGATTTTTATGAATAAGTCTTAAATTTTTTTGAGGAACCAGACAGTCTGTTTTTTTAAAAAGGAATCTTTATAAAATGATTTCCTTATCAAAATGCTTCCCATGGCTATTGGCCTACAAACTATCTAAAGTCAGTTTTTCTGAAGTTGCTCATATATTACTTTTTAAATAACATAACCAAAATAAACTTTCTAAGAATAGGATAAATAAGGATTAGAAACAATAATTAAATTGAACTATACAAAACTGCCATATATATAGGTCAAAAGTGGTCAAGTATTAGCTATTCCATATGGTTCAAACTAAAAGTAATGCCTACATAGAATGAACATAGGAAAAGAGACATTTGGCTCATGCCTGTAATCCCAGCACTTTGGGAGGCCAAGGTGGGTGGATCACTTGAGGTCAGGAGTTTGAGACCAGCCTGACCAATACGGTGAAACCATGTCACTACTAAAAATACAAAATTAGCCTGGTGAGGTGGCGAATGCCTGTAATCTCAGCTACTTGGGAGGCTGAGGCAGGAGAATCACTTGAACCAGGGAGGCAGATTGCAGTGACCCAAGATCATGCCGTTGCCCTCCAGCCCGAGCAACAAGAACGAAACTCCGTTTCAAAAAAGAAAGGCGGGGGGGAGGGGGGAAGAGACATTTAAAGGAGTTATTTATGTTAGATATGGAATATTTGAAAATATATTACTGGATACATTTAAGGCAGTAAAGTATGCATTTATTTTTAAATTCATAACGCTATTACATAGTCCATTCAATATATTAAAAGATCACCACAGATCTGTTATTTTAAAACTTTATTCCTAAGTACTAAAAGTATACGCAGCAAGCTCTCAATATAACATGGCATATTTTCCAGTTTAAAGATCAGTAAATACAGCTAATTTCTGTTATTTGAATCAAGTAGTTTTACATTCTGGAAAGTAAAAATATTGACAATTATAATGTAAACAAGCTATACACAAACATATGCAGAGAAAGGCAGGATTATTTATTTCAAAATCTTTCTAACCTCTACCATGTACTGTATCTTTTAAGGATTTCAAACTTTTTTTTTTTTTTGGAGAAAAAAAAAAAAGCCTGCACTCCCAGGCTGGAGTGCAGTGGCGTGATCTCAGCTCACTGCAAGCTCCGCCTCCTGGGTTTACACCATTCTCCTGCCTCAGCCTCCCAAGTAACTGTGACTACAGGCACCCACCACCACGCCTGACTAATTTTTTTTTGTATTTTTCTAGTAGACATTGGGTTTCACTGTGTTAGTCAGCATGGTCTCCATCTCCTGACCTCATGATCCACCCGCCTCGGCCTCCCAAAGTGCTGGGAATACAGGCATGAGCCATCATGCCTGGCCTCAAACTTCTGAAAATAGCATTTTAGGCTGGGCGCAGTGGCTCATGCCTGTAATCACAAAACTTTGGGAGGCTAAGACGGGCGGATCACCTCAGGTCAGGAGTTCAAGACCAGCCTGGCTAACATGGTGAAACCCAGTCTCTACGAAAAATACAAAAATTATCTGGGCATGGTGGCAGGCACCTGTAATTTCAGCTACTCAGGAGGCTGAGGTAGGAGAATCTCTTGAACCCAGGAGGTGGAGGCTGCAGTGAGCTGAGATCATACCACTGTACTCCAGCCTAGGCAACAGAGTGAGGCGTTGTCTCAAAAAAAAAAAAAAAAAAAAAAAAAAAGAAGTGTTTTAATAAACTAAACATTTCTACACATTTAATATTGGTCCTAAACCCATTCTAGTAAGTTTTTTTCACATTTCATTATTTTATCTAACCAGGATTTAAAATAAACAGATTCCTTATTTTAAACAAATAAACTAAGACTTGTTTTCTGAATGCTGCATGTCACTGTAAAGTAGAATTCTGCTTTTAGTTCAGAATCCATATTCCTAATTAAAAATACATTTAGGTGAAGTCATAGTCCTTGACATCAATTCCACAATGTAAATAAGATCAACTCTAAAATACTATTGTGGCTCTTCAAAATAATTTTAATGCTAAAGCATTCATAAAAAACTAATAATAACTGCAATGTTAGAAGTTCAAATACAGTAAGTCGATTCTACCACTATCTTTCCATACAGCTAGCCTGCGACAATAAATAAATAAATAAATAAATGCAAAATTACCTCGAGATGAGCCTAGCCTGGAAAGTGATGAACGACGAAAAGAAGGGTAACCAAAATAGCTAATGTCTTCAGAAAACATGGCATCCGCATCAATAATGACACTTGGGTGGGCAGAATGAATGTCAGCATCAAGGAGAGACATAAGATCCTCTATAAACAGAAACAAACATCACTGAAGGATACACACAAAGAGCATCTGTAGACTGCTGAAAGATCTCTAAAAATTAAAATACATTAAAAAACTAGGGACTGACATCACCTGAGGAAAAACACAACTTACATTACTAACAAATATTTTAAAGAACACCAAATGCATAAATGTTGCCTGAGCTACTTACTACATAATCACAAGAAATATAAATCACTCGTTAAGATATAACACTTGTGGCCAGGCGCGGTGGCTGATGCCTGTAATCCCAGCACTTTGGGAGGCCGAGGCGGGCAGATCACAAGGTCAGGAGATGGAGACCATCCTGGATAACTCAGTGAAAACTCGTCTCTATTAAAATACAAAAAACTAGCCGGGCATGGTGGCGGATGCCGGCAATCCCAGCTACTCAGGAGGCTGAGGCAGGAGAATGGTGTGAACACAGGAGGCAGAGCTTATAGTGAGCTGAGATCACGCCACTGCACTTCAGCTTGGGTGACAGACCAAGACTCCGTCTCAAACAAAAAAAAAAAAAAAAAAAAAGATACAACACTTGTGACATCACAGAGATAAGACAGTCAAGATCAAAATGTAGTTCAGTTATTACATATTTTCAGTAATAAGGGCATCAAAAAACAATACTGTAGAGTCATGTGTCATCTAGTTATAAAGCTATGCACATACAGCCATATCTTTGTTGGGATCAAGCACAAATCCACTGAGCAAAACCACTTCCCCATTTTCCCTTAAAAGAAACTTTACAATCAAATCAAGCAGCTCTACAGTGAAAAATATCTACCACCTTGAAAAGAATACTCAGAAAAGTCTATGTACTTTAAATTCCATTCCCCAGTCCAAAGAGCACTCCAGCACTGAGAAAAACATGACAGTGATCCACCAACCTCCAGGCAAATAAGATTCGCTGGCTGTATCATCCCCATCATCTCCATCTTCATCATCCCGGCTAAGTAAATTATTTACAGCAAGGTTCACATCAAGATTTGTTCGCTGAAGTTCTCGAATAATGACACTTCTGGATTTGCCTTGTAAAACGACTTGGGCCTGAAATAAAAAATAAAAAGAAGTGCTATGGTAATTTTCTTTTGATTAAATTCTTTATCAAAATCAGCTTTCTAGGACAGGGTGTGGTGGCTCAAGCCTGTAATCCCAGCACTTTGGAAGGCCAAGGCGGGCGGATCACCTGAGGTCAGGAGTTTAAGACCAGCCTGGCCAACATGGTGAAACCCCGTCTACACTAAAAAATACAAAAATTAGCTGGGTGTGCTGGCTACACCCATTAATTCCAGCTACTTGGGAGGCTGAGCCATGAGAACTGCTTGAACTCAGGAGACAGAGGTCAGTGAGCTGAGATCAAGCCACTGCACTCCAGCCTGGGCAGCAGAGTGAGACTCTCTCTCAAAACAAAACAAAACAAACTTTATAGGATCAAAATAGAAAAAGTTATTTCAGAATTCATGATATGAGTCATGACTACAACCCACATATTCAGTAAAATCTCACCTTGTCCTGTTGTCTGACATTAAGTGTTCTACAAGATCCATACCTGTGAAATCAGCTCCTCTGGAATGACAGATGCTGGAATAACTGGCTGGGGCTGACTGCCCAAAAGCCCAGACCCTCGATCCCGTCCTGTCCGAATAACTCGAGTCTGCCGCCGGGAATCTCGAGCTCCAGCTGACGACCTACCAGAGGATCCTCCACCACTTCCACCCACTCCAGAACTCCAGCGGCTTCTAAATATTGGAGAATTTATAAAATTAGCATTTTTAAACAATCATTCTGATGGCTTGGGTCTCACTGTTATTATTTTCAGCTAAAATAAAGTTATTTGCCTAATTGACATAACATGTTACGTAGTGTTTCGACAAAAGAATAAGGTAATAGAACTGGGCTTTAAAATAATAATACTGTTTTTTAAAGAAATGGGATCTTGCTATGTTGCCCAGGCTGGAGGGCACTGGTTATTCACAAGTACAAACAAAATACACTACAGCCTAGAACTCCTGGGCTGAAGTGATCATCCTGCCTCAGCCTCCTGAGTAGCTGGGGACCACAGGCATGCACTAAGATACCTGACAACTGTCCCAATTTTTTTGTGTTTTTGAGATGAGGTCTTGCTGTGTGGGCCAGGCTGGTCTCAAAACTCCCGGGCTCAAGCAATCTTCCCGTCTCAGCCTCCTGAGCAGCCAGGATTACAGGTGTGTACAACCATGCCCAATCCAATTTTTTTAATGTTTAAATATAACTTCACTTTTTATAAAGATAAACATCACACTTTTGCATCCTTACAAAAAAATTTTTTTTGAGACAGAGTCTCCCTCTGTCGCCCAAGCTGGGGTGCAGTGGCAACATCTTGGCTCACTGTAACCTCTGCCTCTGCCTCCTGAGTAGCTGGGATTACAGGTGTGGGCCACCATAGCCTGGCTTTTTTTTTTTTTAGCCTGGCTAATTTTTATATTTTTAGTAGAGACGGGTTTTCATCATATTGGTCAGGCTAGTCTCGAACCGCCAAACTCAGGTGATCTGCCCACCTTGGCCTCCCAAAGTGCTGGGGAAATAATTTTTTAAAGCCACCTATGTATTTTTAATCACAACTACAAAATGAACACATCGGCCAGGCACGGTGGCTCACAACTGTAATCCCAGCACTTTGAGAGGCCAAGATGGGTGGATCACGAGGTCAGGAGTTCAAGACTAGCCTGGCCAACATGGAGAAACCCTGTCTCTACTAAAAATACAAAAATTATCTGGGCATGGTGGCACATGCCTGTAATCCCAGCTACTCCGGAGGTTGAGGAAGGAGAACTGCTTGAACCAGGACCCAGGAGACGGAGGTAGCAGTGAGCCAAGATCGCGCCACTGCACTCCAGCCTGGGCAACAGAGCGAGACTCTGTCTCAAAACAAACAAACAAACAAACAAACAAACAAACAAATAAATAAATAAAATAAAATAAAATAAAATAAAATAAAATAAATAAAATAAAGTGAACACATCTTGCCTTTGCATGAAAGACCTATCAGACTAAATTACCAATGTTGTTACACAAAAACTAAAATTCAGAGTTTAGAATTCAGTGCTTCCCATGAAATAAACATTCATTTGCTAAGATAGTACTGCATTAATATTCAGCACTATCAACCACCTTGTCCAAGAGGGAGCTGCTATTTAAATATGGTAATTTTTTCCTGTGAGAAAACAACTTAGAAAGGGCATGACATCTACATCTTCACTTACTGCCCAAACATGAACATTAAGATTCAAATCAACTCATCTAGATAACCATGACTGCCTTCTGTACTTAATCACATCTTAAAGAAAATGGTCACACAAGTCACTTCAGCTTTTTAAATTAGGGCAGCGTCTGTTCTCTTCAAAATGAATCTAATACTTGGAGATCATTTGACCTAGAGAGAGGTATTTTACTCTCAATTCCTACTGTACTCGCTGCCTAAGGCTGAAACCTTCAAACTCCCAATGCAAAGAGACTTCATTTCAATTTGATTTTCCAAACCATTTCCCCCCTTTAAAAGTTTGGAATACATTAACCAATAATGATTCTCAAATCAGTATATATCAAACTTCCATGGTTTCTCCTCTCACCTGACTGGAAAGCCCAATCTCTGGCTAAACAAAAAAACTGTTTAAATAGTTTCCTCAGTAAAATGAAAAAATAAACCTAGAGAAGCTGTTGTCATCCTTTTGATGGGCTTCTGTACTTGCTGATGTACACTACCAATTCATGTTTATGCAGTATCTGTATTTATAGCCTAAGAACTGCCCAAGATAACTTTGGAGAAAAGCAATACAGTGCATCCTCAAGGCTGCAGTATGAAACAGCATTTATTTCAGTTAATAAATGTCATGTTTAAATAACTGTTCATTAAAAAGCACATTACGTCAACAAAAAAATTAAAAAAACAATCCAGGCTGGGTATGGTGGCTCACACCTGTAATCCCAACACTTTGGAAGGCCCAGGAGGGAGGATTACCTGAGCCCAGAAGTTTGAGATCAGCCTAGGCAACATGGCAAGACCCCATCTCTACAAAAAATAAAAAATTAGCCAGCCATGGTGGCACTCACGTGTAGTCCCAGCAGGGAGGCTGAAGTGGGAGGATGGCTTGAGCCCAGGAGGCGGAGGCTGCAGTGAGCCATGATTGTGCCACTGCACTCCAGCCTTGGCTACAGATCAAGACTCTGTCTCACAGAAAGAGACAAGAGGAGAGAGGGATAGGGGAGAGGGGAGACAGAAGAGCAAAGGAAAAAAGGGGACAGGAAGGGAGAGGAAAGAAAAAAGAAAACAAGCCCCACTTAACAGTAGCATCAAAAAGAATAAAGTACTTAGGAATAAAACCTAAGACTTATAACCTGAAAAGTAGAAAACACTGCTGAAAGAAATTTAAAGACGACACAGATAAGAAAGGTGTCTTGGGTTCATGAATTGAAAGACTGAATATTGCTAAGATGTCTACACCACCCAAAGCATTCAACACAATCCCTATCAAAATCCCAATGACTTTTCTTCTTTAGCAAATAAAAAATTAGCTGGGCATGGTGGCTCATGTCTGTAATCCCAGCACTTTGGGAAGCCAAGGCGGGAGGATCGCTGGAGGCCAAGGTGGGAGAATCGCTTGAGCCCAGGAGTTCCAGAATAGCCCTGGCAACACAGCGAGACCTGACTCTAGAAAAAAATCAAAACATTAGCCAGGCATGGTGAAACGCGTCAATGGTCTCAGCTATGCCGGAGACTGAGGCAGGCAGAATGCCTGAGCCCAACAGGTTGAGGCTTCAGTGAGCCATCCATGTTTGTGCCACTGCATTCCAGCCTGGGTAACAGAGCAAAACTTTGTCTTAAAAACAAAACAAACACAAAAAAAGAATTGAAAAGTTTGTCCCTAAAAATTCACATGGAATCTCAGGCAAGCCCAGACAGCCAAAACAGTTTTGAAAAAGAACAAAGTTGAAGGATTCACACTTCACAATTTCAAAGCATATAACAAAGCTAAAGTATTTAAAACAGTATGGGTTAGGGATAACAACAAAAAAGACCAATGAAACAAAATGGAACCCAGAAATAAACCCTCATATATATGGCCAAATTATCTTCCACAGGCGCTAAGACCACTTAGGGGGGAAAAAATGGTCTCTTCAACAAGTGGTGCTTGGAAGAGTGGATATCCACATGCAAAAGAATGAAGTTGAACCCTTATCTTACATTATATACAAAAATTAACTCAAAATGAATTAAAGACCTTCGCATAAGACCTTAAATGATAAAACTTCTAAAAGAAAACATAAGGGAAAAGCTTCACAGACTTGGTGATTATTGCTTAGATATGATGCCAAAAACACAGGCAACAAAAGCAAAAATAAACAAATGGCACTACATCAAACTTTAAAACTTTGTGTATCAAAGGACACAATCAACAGACAACCTACAGAATGAGAGAAAATATTTGCAAATCATATATCCGGTAAGAGGATAACATCCAGAATATATAAATAACTCCTACAACTTAACCATAAAAAATTAAATAACCTGATGAAAAAATGGGCAACGGACTTGAAATGACATTTCTCCAAACATGATATATAAATGGCCAACAAGCATATGAAAAGATGTTTAACATCGTTAATCATCAGAGAAATCCAAACCAAATCACAACGAGATATCAACTAATACTGATTAGGATGGCTACTATCAAGCAAAAAAAAAAAAGAATTACAAGTGTTGCGAGTATGTGTAGAAACTGGAACCCATGTGCACTGTTGGTGGGACTGTGAAATGGCACAACCACTTTTGGAAAACAATATGGAGATTCCTCAAAACATTAAAAGAACTACCATATGATCCACAATTGCACTTCCGGTATATATTCAAAATAATTGAAACCAAGGTCTTAAAGATACTTGCAAACGCATGTTCAAAGCAGCATCATTCACAATTGCCAAGTAGTAGAAGCTACCCAAGTGTCCAACAAAATGTGATACATACATACAACAGACTACTATTCAGCTTTTAAAAGGAAGGAAATCCTATCATATGCTACAACATGGATGAACTTTCAGAACATTATGCTAACTGAAATAAGCCTGTCACCAAAAAAAAAAAAAAAAAACCTCAATGGTTCCACTTATATGAGTCATCTTAAGTAAACATTCACAGAAACAAAGTAGAATTGGTGGCTACCAGGGACTAGAGAGAGAGAAAAAAAGAGTAGTTGTTATTTAACGAGTATAAAGTTCCAACTTCACAAGATGAAAAAGTTCGAGAAAGCTGTTTCACAACAGTGTGGACATACTTAACACTACTAAACTGTATACTTAAAAATGATTATAATGGTAAATTTTATGGTTTTACAATTAAATGTTAAATTCACTTAAAACTGAAGTTGTATTAAAGAAAGTACTACTCTAGAAAGTAGACATGTTTTCAAGTTATATATTAAAATAATTATGCATCAGAAAACAACACACAACCAATGAAACACAAATAGGGAATAAAATCAACTACTAATCAACTACTTGTGTGCCTATAGTCCCAGCTACTTGGAAGACTGAGGCAGGAGGACTGCTTGAGCCCAGGAATTTGAGGCTACAGTGAGCTATCAACACACTACTGCACTATAGGCTGGGTGTCAGAGTGAGACCCTGTCTCTAAAAGAAGTTCCTTAAATTGTTTTTAAAATTAACTACTGGCCAGGCATGGTGGCTCACGCCTGTAATCCCAGCACTTTGGGAGGCTGAGGTGGGCGGATCACTTGAGGTCAGGAGTTCAGGACCAGCCTGGCCTATATGGTGAAACCCCCATCTCTACTAAAAATACAAAAATTAGCCAGACGTTGTGGTGGGCGCCTGTAGTCCCAGCTACTTGGGGGGACTGAGGCAGGAGAATCACTTGAACCCAGGAGAGAGAGGTTACAGTAAGCTGAGATCGCACCACTGCACTCCAGCCTGGGTGACAGAGTGAGACTCCGTCTCCAACAACAACAACAACAAAAATCAACTATTAAATCAGCACTTTTACTTTATAGTTTCCTATGAGTTTTAAAAACTAAGTCTTTCAGGAAAAAATATCTTCAGGCAATTTTCAAAACATTGAAGAGCTAAAATTTATAAATTATTTCAACATGAAAACAGGAAAAACCACATTAAAGAGTCTTAAAATGATATAATTATAACTATATATACCAGTTTGCCTATGATAGTGCCCGTTTAAGCCTATTGGCTAAGCCTAATTATTAATTTCACTCAAAAACATCCCTGTTCAGACAATAAATTATATGGTCATCATAGATAAAAGGGAAGACTCGATATTTTCACTAAGAAATCCATCACCAATTTGTTCCACAAGCAAGTGCTATTACAAGCCTGATCAGAAATAGCAACCAAGTACACATCTGCTCCTGGGCAGACCTTACAGGCATCTCAAACTCAAATCTCCACGGGAGGGAGATAAGTTACGTAAACAAGGGAAGCCAAGATAAGAGGGAAGACAGGAGAGACTATCTGCCTATCTAAAAACACTCAAATTATTTTCTTTAAGCACTGCTGATTTAATCCATTACACCACCAGCAGCTGCCAGTTTACAATCTCTGCTACACAAGCCCTCGATTGAGTTTAAAGACAACCGTCAAAGTATCTCTCTGGTTTCTCCATTCACCTGACTGTTGCCATAGAGAATACAGGTATTCCCACTCTGGCCTGCCATGTGCAGTGTTTTCTCCTAACAGAATCCAAACCACCTACCAGTCGCCATACCTCACTCACCCCTGAACATTCCTCTAACCAGCTCACTATCTGTATAAAGATTAATGTGTTAAACTAAGCATATTCTAATAGAGGTCTGTTGGTAGTCATAAAGGACAGTATTGGAATCAGCTGATTTCTTTTATCTATAATTACAGTGAGCAATGTAATTTTTAATGTTAAACTAAAAAATACTGGGAAAACTTGTTTCTACTTTCTGTGGTTTGCTTATCAAATTAATCCTACAATTTTGACCCCATTACACAGTTCTCAAGGTACACAGAATGACTCAAAATGAACTAAGGATATCATGCCTCGTATGCAATTAGTCCACAGCTTGCAAACTTAAAGCCTATGGGCCAAGTCTTGTTCAAAAAGGTGGCTGGTTTAAAATGTGTATGTATCATCAAAAACAAGAAGAGTCTGAGAAACGGTCATAGTCAAGAGGAATCTAATGAGAAATGGTGACTAAATATAATATGGAGTCCTGGATGGGATCTTAGAACAGAAAAAGGACATTACAAAAAACCAAAGAAATGTGAATAACCTATAGACAACTTTAGTATCATTACTCAATCATTAATTGTAACAAATGTACCATACTAACATAAGATTTTAATAATAGTGGAAACTAGACATGGGGTACATGGGAACTCTCAGTATGATATTTGAAATTTTTTTGTCAATCTAAAACCATAGGCTGGGTTCACACCTGTAATCCCAGAACTTTGGGAGACCAAGGTGGGCAGATTTTGAGCTCAGGAGATCAAGACCAGTCTGGGCAACCTGTCAAAACCCAGTCTCCACAAAAAAATAATTAGCTGGGCATGGTGGCACATGCCCGTAGACCCAGCTACTTGGGAGGCTGAGGTAGAAGGATGGCTTGAACCCAAGAGGTGGAGGTTGCAGTGAGCCAAAATCATGCCACTGCATTCCAACCCGGGTGACAGAGCCAGATCCTGTCTCCAAAAAAAAAAAAAAAAAAACCCTATCCTAAAATAGTTTATTTTTTAAATGTACATACACATGCGTGCACACACGTTTGAATGATGCGACTGTGTATTTATTTCCATGAAAATATCAATTAGTCCCAACATTTAAGATAAGAGATTATCACACAATCCAGATTTGCAAGTTTTCTTGGGACAAAATAAGGAAGGGAGGGGCACACAGATTTGAATTTGCCAGCCGTGGCCCTGTATTTTCCTACAGCCAACACCAGTTTACCAGCTGCCTCCTTTAAAAAACACGGAATCCAGTTTGTCAGAATCCTGCTACAAACTATCTTACCTACCTGGTGGGGGCTTCAACTATTTGCAAGTAAAAATATACATTTCAATTCATGTGCTATTAGCTCAGAGTAAACCCTAAAGGAATATGGTAGCTCAAATCAACGAAAAGCAGCTTATTGTTCAATGGTCACAAGTAACAGAATAGAACTTTCGACACTTAACAGGTCCATATTCACCTTACTATTTATTAAACACAAATAAACTCCCTTCTCTTCCCCAAATAAATCTGGTGCTCTTACCCTTAAGCAGGTTTAAAATGAGTTTAACAAAAATACTTAGGAGATTTTTTAAATACCTTGCAGGATAAACTTAAATTATTAAAGAAAGAAAACAGTAGCAGCTAGAAATCTTTAGCACACAAATCTGACAATTAGCAAAATCTTCTAAGGAAAAAGCATTAAATGGACCAGTATGTATTCCTAAAAATAATCAGTCAAAATAAATGATCAATTCCCAATTATCCATGCTGGTCGGGCATAGTGGCTCACGCCTGTTATCTCAGCACTTTGGGAAGCTGGAGCAGGCAGATCGCTTGAGGTCCAGGAGTTCAAGACCAGCCTGGGCAACATGGCAAAATCTGCTCTACCAAAAATACAAAAATTAGCAGGGTGTGGTGGGGCATGCATGCCTGTAGTGGGTCAAGATCACATTACTGCACTCCCGCCCAGGCAACAGAGGGAGATCCTGTCTCTCAAAAAAAAAAAAAAAAACCACACTAAAAAACTGTACCAATAATCCCAACTCTTTCAAACGTGGCTCTCAAAGAGACCGCTCACTCCCTGATCCAGGACAACTCCCAGCAGCAAAAGTGAGCAGGCACGGACTCTGCAGGATGGGAGTGGGGACCAAGGTCTCCGGGGACAGTCTCTTTCATATTGGATTGTATTCGGTAAATTTGTGGTTTAAAGACTCCCCTTTGAGGACTCAAGATTTGCCTGTCCTAGATTCCCTAATACATGTTATAAATTGCAAACTTCTTTAAAATTAATTGTAATTAACACAGAAATTGAAAAACAAAAAAAAGAGCATCATACAAATCAAGGAAACACATTATAAAGGAAAATGTGTGACTGTAAAAAAAATTTGATTTACAAAATAGCTTAATCACAATTTCACCTTCAACAAACTGCAAACAATTTTTTCATACAGGCCAAGAGAAACAATCAGAATTTAAGTGCTTACACTTTGTAAACATCTGCAAACTCAAATATAAGTAAACAAATCACTGGCATCAAGTTGGTCAGGAGGTATTACGACACTTTACGGTATTGCAATCACGGGCCTAATGCTTAAAGAATGCTTACACAGTCTGTTCTGGCAGAGAGAACAGAGGCATGAAGAGGGGGTTACGGGGAGTGTAAGTAATGGGTAAGGGGACTCAGAAAACCAACGATTCTGTCTGCATTTTAAAGTCTTAAAATTAGCCCTAATCTCCTTCAGAGTAGGTCTACAGAGGTTTTATTCAAACTCAAGTATACGCCTTTATTACTATATTTGTTGTATATTTTTATTAATAAAGTCACAAAATTCTACCGTTCTACTTCATTCTGCCATACATTCTATCATAATTGGTTATTTCCAAGTTTTAAGAGGATTTAAGTCTAAGACAATTTGAGCAACATAGTAAGGTAAATGGGTTATAAACCAGAGAATAAAACAAATATCCATGAGACCATAACGATGCAAATAACATAAGAGAAAAAGAAATAAAATAGAATAAAAAATAAGGCCAGGCGCGGGGGCTGACACCTGTAATCCTAGCACTTTGGGAGGCCGAGGAAGGCAGATCACTTGAGGTCAGGAGTTCAAGACCAGACTGGCCAACATAGTGAAACCGTCTCTACTAAAAATACAAAAATTAGCCAAGCGTGGTGGTGCGCGCCTGTAATCACATCTACTCAGGAGTCTGAAGCACAAGAATCACTTGAACCCAGAAGCAGAGGCTGCAGTGAGCTGACATCACGCCACTGCACCTCAGCCTGGGTGACAGAGTGAGACTCTGTCTCAAATTAGATAAATAAATTAATAAAAAGTAAACAAATAAAGAAATGGGGTAGAGGAGGGAAAGTTCTTCCTTACAGTTGAATTCCAATTAATAAATGTAAAAAAAATGATGAGGTCTTTTTAAAAAATCACCATTTGGCCAACACCACAGTAGCAACTGATTCAGACAAAAAAAGAATCATCAACAAATGTTAAACTCAGTGAGCAAAAGTATGATGAGAAATAGGATATTTGCAGAGTCACAAAGTATCTCCCCACAAAATACATATTAATGAAAAATAGGAAAATAGTTAACTTTATAGTGGAGAAACAGGTAAACACCATCTTAACTAATCACAGGACACCTCCTTTCCAGTAATAAAACAATAGTAACATCACATGCCACCTGATATGATGCACTGAAAAGGGCACATCATCACTTCTGTGGTATTCTTGCAAAAAATATATCACTTAAGTTTAATCACGAGAAACGATAGACAAATCCAAACATTCTACAAAATAACCACTGGTTTTTCAAACTCATCAGGGTTGGAAAGATAAAAACAGAGGATCTGGCCAGGATTAGAGCTAACTAAAGAAGCATGGCTGCCTGGGGAACATAGTGAGACCCTGTCTCCACAAAAAATTTAAAAATTACCTACAAAGAAAATTTTAAAGTTAGCCAGGTGTGGTGGTGGCCCATGCCTATAGTCCTAGCTACTTAAGAGGCTGAGGCAGGAGGATTGCGTTAAGTCCCAGAGTTCAAGGTTATAGTGAGTTATCATTGTGCCACCACACTCCGGCCTGGGCAACAGAACAAGATCCTACCACTATTTTTAAAAAAAAAAAAAAAAAAAAAAGCAGCAGCAGCAGCATGACAACTCAACGCAACTGGGGATCTTGGACTGAATCCTGGACAAAAGGGTATTAGTGGACAACTGGAGAAATTTAAATAAACTCTGTATATTAAGCAATGATCAATGTTAATTTCTTGGTTTTGATGATTATGTAAATGTAAACCATTAACATTTAGGGAAGCTGGGTGCAACGTATACAGAAATTCTTTGTGCTATTTTTGTAAACTTTTTTTAAGGTCAAATTATTTCAAAATGAAAAGTAAAATTTAAAAATAAATAAGAGTAGGTCAGGTGCAGCGGCTCAGGCCTGTAATCCCAGCACTTTGGGAGGCCAAGACGGGTGGATCACCTGAGGTCCGCAGTTCGAGAACAGCCTGGCCAAAATGGTGAAACCCCATCTCTACTAAAAATACAAAAATTAGGTGGGCGTGGTGGCTCACGCCTGTAGTCCCAGGTACTTGGGAGGCTGAGGCAGGAGAATCACTTGAACCCGGGAGGCAGTGGTTGTAGTGAGTCGAGATCACGCCACTGCACTCCAGTCTGGGTGACAAGAGACTCCGCCTCAAAAAAAATTAAAAATTAAATAGAGTATAGGATTAGGAACAAATGCCAGTATATAAACTGATAAGCAAAACCTGGAATGAGCAGACCTTTACTGTAAAGGGCCAAATCATAAATAGTTTATGCTTTGGAAGCTAGTCTGTCCCAACTACTCATCTCTGCTGTTATAGTACAAAGACAGTCACAGACAATAAGTATGGCTATCTTTCAATAAAAACGGGGGTGGCTGGATTTGGCATGCAGGCTATACTTTACTGATCCTTGAACTAAACAAAAAAATGTTCATCTTTAAGAAAGGTACTATTTGGCAATGGTATAACAGGTAATACTTACTCTTAAATGTAATCAAAATGTTTCCAGTTTTATCACATGAAATAAAATTTCATGTTATTACATGCTACTTTCAGAATTCTTTATCATACACTGTGTGCCTAGGACCATTAACAGAGCACATATAACATTTTAACAAAGACAAGAGTTATATTTAGTATAGCTAAAGGATGTACTCAACTAAATAACTTTCCTCACATTTCAAAATAAATTTAGTTCAGCATGAAAACACAAATGCAAAGAAAGTAATCATTTTGGTATTCCCCCTCAACTCCTTTTTTCTTTTTTGTTTTTGTTTTTGAGACAGGGGTCTCTCATTTCCGTTGCCCAGGATGGTATACAGTGGCATTATCACGGCTCACTGCAGCCTCAACTTCCTGGGCTCAGATGATCCTCCCACCTCAGCCTCCTGGGTAGCTAGGACTACAGGCATGTGCAACCACATTCAGCTACTTTTTCGTATTTTTAGTAGAAATGGCGTTTTGCCATGTTGCCCAGGCCGGTCTTAAACTCCGGGACTCAACAGATCCACTCACCTTGGCCTCCTAACATGCTGAGAGGTGTAAACCACCATACCCAATCCCAATTTTCAAATCTAACTTTTACTTTACCTACCAATTTGTGGTCTAGAGGAAAAAAAGCCAAAAACTTCCTCCTCTATTTAATTATATTTTGAAACTAGTTAAACTGCTTCTAGTTTTCTGTGAGCAGCCTTTGAACACACATGCTGACTGAAGTAGCATAATCTAATCATTAACTGGTTACTTTCAGAAAATCTGGCCAGTTACACCAATCAAGGTATAAAATGAGTAAAAGCATCTAGCTCGAAATTTGTATATGGCTTCTTTTTTTTTTTTTTTTTTTTTTGAGACAGAGTCTTGCTCTGTTGCCCAGGCTGGAGTGCAGCGGCGTGATCTCAGCTCACTGCAACCTCCGCCTCCCGGGTTCACGCCATTCTCCTGCTTCAGCCTCCCGAGTGGCTGGGACTATAGGTGCTCTCCACTACGCCCGGCTAATTTTTTGTATTCTTTAGTAGAGACGGGGTTTCACCGTGTTAGCCAGGATGGTCTCGATCTCCGGGACCTTGTGATCTGCCCGCCTCAGCCTCCTAAAGTGCTGGGATTACAGGCGTGAGCCACTGCGCCCAGCCGTATATGGTTTCTTTAGTTTAACAGTACATAAACTTTAGATAAAAGTGGCTGAGGCCAAAGCAGGAGAATCACTTGAGGCCAGGAGTTTAAGACCAGCCTGGGCAACACAGCAAGACCCTATCTCTACAAAAAAATAAAAATAATAAAATAAGTAAGGTTTAATTACATCATTTACAAACTTCATTAAATTGATTCAGAAAGAACTACCAGATTTGGATGCCAAAAATAAATAAATGTTAGACTTTCTTTTACCCAAGAATAAGTTGTAAGAGAGGACCAAAGATAAAATCATTTAAAATTTTAAATGAAATAAATGGCATATTATAAACACATATAAACATTATACACATTTTTTAAAGGTCAAGAGCCTAAATTAATTGTAATTAGCCTGTGTGGGTTATTTTTATCATGGTGGCTCACCCTGAGCAATATGAACTCCTGCCCAGAGTTCAGGAGAATTTTCTCACTCCATTGCTAGATATAATGTTGAAGATGATCATTCAGACTGAGAGCACTCAAAGGAAGATGATACAGACCATCAGTAAGATGGTGCCTTCAACAGGCCACAACTTACCCTAAGGTGTTGCCTGCCAGCCTGCCCAGAGTCTCAGAACCTGAGAGAAACCACGGGGAGTCGCTTGTCCTACCAGGCCTTGACGTCCTCCCTGCCCCCGAGTTGCTGTTCAACTTTGACCTGGGGGAAAACAAGAGGTAAATTTTTGAAGACCAACATTACAACCCGGTTATTTCAAATTGCATTGCTTAATTTGGAAATGATCTATAAAATCATTTCAGTTAAAGAGTAGATGTGACTTGATACCTACTAAACATGTACTATCATTCTTCTGATAGCTGCTTCTGTCAAGTGATAAGCAGCTCCTCTGCTACTTTTAATGTTACTACTTTGGCTGTGAATCACTGCTTGCATAAAAATTAAAATTAAACTAGAAAGTAATAGTTTCACTGTTTTAAAAGCATATAATTTTCTGTGATGCTTTAAGTTGAGGGTTACCAAAATCAAAACACAGGTTTAATATAATACCTAAGAGCTAAATACATATTAAATAGAAAGGACATAGTATCTTACCCATCATTATTATCAGGTTTACCCAATTCCAATCTGTCTGGCTGTACTGAAAAACCAATCCTGCAAACTCTACCATCCTAAAAGCAAAGAAAACAGAAAAAATTCTCCAAGTAAAAATATGTATTAAAATTTGAATTTATTCAATAGATTCTGTGCCCATCACTGTCAGTCAATTCAGAAGACAATAAATAAACTCCCTTCCAAAAGGTGCTCACATCTGAGATGGGGAAATATGACATACATACACTGTCAAGAAACCAGCAGAAAATAATTTACAACATCTCAATCTAACAAAATTCAAACTAAGAAAATGACCAGATTTAGGAGCCTCCCCCATTCTGTTACTAATTAGTTTTACACTCTGGTAAATCATGTAAGCTTTCTCTGGGCCAGAGGAGGAAAGAGAACTGGGAGATCTTCAAGATAACTCTTTCAAGTAACTGCTATTTTCCTGTTATAAAGGAGAAATACAATGATGCACAATTCTATTTTAACTGTTTATTTTTCATTTCTCTGAGAGTGAATAATTTACCTCAAGAAGAAAGGCAGCATGATTTGGTCCCACCACACACTGTTTAATAGTAGCCTGTTCCAATACATTCAAAGGGGGGTGGCTGAGAGATTAAAAAAAAGAAAAAGTAAGTAAAATTATTTTTTAAATGGTAAATACGTCACAGGGTTTATTCTTAAAATCAATTAGAAAAAAAAAAGTTGGCAACACCTGTTTTTTAAACTAATATTTACTTTAAAGCAATAATTTAAAAATATCTCCATAATCATATATATCTCCCTGTATGCCAGATTTAAAAAAAAAAAAAGCATGAATGTAATTTATAATTCAAATAAGCCCAACTCATTAAAAGCTGATAGATTAAAAGATTCTTAAAGTCTAACACAACCACATTAATCTTAATTATATCAGGCTGCTGCCTAAATATGAGTTTTTTCTTAATAAAGAAAAATTGTTCTTTGTCAGAAGATTTAAATATTTTAAAACTCTTACCTGTTTAAATTATATTTGTTCAGCTTCTCAGAAACTTCCCGTAACCTTTAAAACAAAACAAAACATTAACAAATCACATGGACAGATCTTTTGTAAACAAGTAATTCTGACAGGTACTTGTACTATTATTTTGGTAATTTCCAATAGTAGCACACAAAACAATTGCTATGGTAAGAATGTTTTTCATATTCTAGACTGTTTTTCATATTCTTTCATTTTTGTCCCAAAAAGATCACAAGCAGACTCTGCAATTTCCTTCCCTCACCACCCCATTTGCAACCTCAGTAACAGTGATAATCGTATTAATCCCATTTTCTCATTAATCCCAGGTGAGAAAACTGAAGCTTCTAGAGTTTATAGAAAAGGTAGCATAAAGTTGTTGGTACCTGAACCAATGCCCAACCAAAGGCTCATTTGTTTAAAAAAAACAAAACAAAAACTGTGTTATCCATGCCAAGAGATTCTTGAGTGCACATGGATATCATGAAATGAAAATAGAAAGCCTAATTGACTTAAGGCATCATCTCAAGTTCTTGAACGGTCTTATAACACAATACTGAACAAACCAGAGCATCAAAGTCCTTATCTATATAAAGTAAGGACAACACCTCCCATTTCTAATAGCATTTAAAACAGTATTGAACAGATTTAGAAAAATCTCAAAGGGCTACATAACAAAGAGATATTAACTTGTATTTTCTGTTATGATTTTATTGTTTCTCTTAAGAAAACAGTCTTGAATATAAAACACTATAATAGCTAAACTAAACTAGGTACTTTGTCAACCTAAGGAAGTCATTTTACAATGTAAAGATATAATCAAATGTAGATTTTAAGAGTTCAATTCTATTAAGTTATCAAAAAAATAAAAAAAAAACACTAACTGATCTGATCTTTTAAAACTTTTTTCAGAAATAATCCTTGTAAAAGTTAAGAATTGTAGAAAGCAATGGGAAAAATTAGAACATAAAATCAATAGAAAAGTCCACGAATTCTGCTCTCTAAAGAGTGACAAAAATGAATAAAATCAAATTTCAATCATTTGTACTAACAGATAAAAATGTTATACATACTCCAAAAATAAATGACATTAAAGCCAGTTTAGGACTTAAAACCTGCCACAAAGCATATATAATCTATGGGAAAATAACCTAATTATTTCAGTAAGAGATTCAATTAGGAGTCAGTTGTTCTTTAACTTTATCCTGTGAGTTCTATCCTCCTAGTGAAAAGCGTCTTTCAAAGGTGCACAGTAACTGTCTCATATTGAATTGCATTCAGTATCTAAAGTAACTTTCTTTTTTTTTGAGTCTCGCTCTGTTGCCCAGGCTGGAGTGCAATGGTGTGATCTCCGCTCATTGCAACCTCCATTTCCTGGGTTCAAGCAATTCTCATGCCTCAGCCTCCCGAGTAAGCTGGAATTACAGGCACCTGCCACCACACTGGCTAATTTTTGTATTTAGTACAGATGCGGTTTCGCCATTTTGGCCAGGCTGGTCTCAAACTTCTGACCGCGATAGATCCACCCAACTCGGCCTCCCAAAGCACTGAGATTACACGCATGAGCCACCACGCCCAGCCTAAAGTGACTTTCAAATGCGGCCATATTTTATTTCTCTGTGAAGAAGTAGATACTTACTGGTGACCTTATTCTCACTCCTAAAGAACAATATCTGATCATGTGTGATTTGGCCCCCAATAAAATACATTTTCATTTTTGTAGCCCAGTTTTGCATTTACTGCCATTAACAAAACATGTTTTCATTGGTTCAAGAAAGTTAAGCTTTTTCAAAGAATTCCAGTTTGCCCATTTACAAAGCACACGTCTGTGTTCCAAGATAAAACACCTTAAGAGTAATGTATTGTGGAACCCATGAGCTCTAAGAGAAGGCTGACTAGAAAATAGGGAGAAGATAAACAACGGTGGGTTTGCTCTGGAAAGTAACAGCAGCCTTTAGAAGACCTTAAGAAGCAGAAGGAGCTCTCACTTTCCTGGGTCCACATTTACTATGAGTAACTACAGTAGTGACACTTTCAGAAGATAACCTGTTCACTGGCATGCAACTAAACTCATTCATTTCCATTCCTTTGTAAGTAGCTCAAAAGTGCCTCCAGAGCTTTCACAAAATATATAGTATTGGTAGAGAAAAAAAATTGTCAAGGCCTTTTTCAAAACTGGGCAATGCCTGAGAATAAGAATTAAATGTTGTTTCCATGGCTCCAAATATTCCAGGCAATTATCTGTAAAACTAAAATAAGCTTTGAGGATATCAGAATGCTAAAAGATATTTGAACTCAAGAACTCTAATTTCAGGCTATCGGGAGAGACAGCACAAATGGTTACTGCTATCAATTAAATTTTCTAATCTTAAAAGTCCTGGTGAGACACCTAACCACATCTGAAATACATGCCTGAAATGCACATCAATTTGTATGGGAAACAACGCCACCGAACAGCAAGAAATCTGGGGTTTACTCCCAGCTCATCTACTACTACCTGGACTCACTAAAAGTCCACTAGGTCTCAAGTTCTCATCTATGTGAGAAAGAACTCTTTTAGTCATCTCTGGTTCTGAAAATTCTTATTCCTGAAATTCTTACTGTTTTTTTTGTCTCTTTTGAGACTGGGTCTCACTCTGCCGCCCAGGCTGGAGTACAGTGGTGCAATCACGGCTTACTACAACCTCATCCTCCCAGGCTCAATCTAGCTTCCTGTCTCAGCCTCCTGAGTAAATGGAACTACAGGTGCAGGCCTGTAGCTAATTTTTCTATTTTTTGCAGAGACAGCATTTTAGCATGTTGCCCAGGCTGGTCTTAAACTCCTGGGCTCAACGGATCCACTCGTTTTGGCCTCCCAAAGTGCTGGGATTACAGGCATGGGCCACAGTGCCCAGCCTCAGTCCTCAAATGCTTATGAATATATGAAAAGCAAGTGTATCAATGGAAGATATATATGTAATGTTTACAAAGAAATATTCAATTTTTATCGTACCCATTTGAAACTTTCAAATGATTTTATACAGACATTTAGAATGCTTCCCCAAATATCAAATTTTAAAAAACTCTTAAATTCAGTCCATAGATTTACATAAAATATATCATCCTTTCAAATCTCAAGACAGTTATCATGACTAAACTGGGCCCTACAAATTAGTTTACATGAATCCAGATAACAGTAACAAATAAATCTTCACCGCCAAAAAAGTAAGCTATATTTAAGAAGTATTTATTTATCTTTTACATTATAGAGTCCTCAGTAGACAGGCAAATCACAGAATCACTGCAGGCCTGTGATAACATTCATTTAAATTTGCTAACTTATCCATGCTGTTCCCTTCCTTTAGCCAAAAAAAAAAAATTGAAGTTTTTTTAGTTTGCTAATTATTCTATACAATAGAGATTGGCCTACTTTAAAGGATCTTCATACAATGTTTACAATAGGCAATACTACATAGGCAATATTAACAAAAATTTACTCTCCCTTTAAAACAAAAAGAAACACTGAAGCTCACCAAATTCCATTTCAGAATAAATTTTTACATGTGGTTATGATGAAAAACAATTTTAAGAGTACAGCATAATATTAGAAAATAACCTCATTGGCCAGGCACAGTGGCTCATGCCTATAATCCCAGCACTTTGGGAGGCCGAGATGGGCGGATCACCTGAGGTCAGGAGTTCAAGACGAGCCTGACCAATATGGCAAAGCCTCGTTTCTATTAAAAATACAAAAATTAGCTGGGCACGGTGGTGCATGCCTGTAGTCCCAGCTACCCAGGAGGCTGAGGCAGGAGAATCACTTGAACCCAGGAGGCAGAGAGCCAGGATCAGTGAGCCGAGATCACGCCATTGCACTCCAGCCTGGGTAACAGAGTGAGACTCCATCTCAAAAAAAAAATAATAAAAAAAAATAACAAAAACAAAGAAAATAACCTCATAATAGCATTTAAGCTCATTCAAGGACCGACAGGTGAACTTTGGTGAGGTGGTTGTAACACACAATGAATAAGTTAGCAAAAAGCTTCTGACAATCCTTAGTACTCTACACTTCTATTCTCTACGTTTATTCTATATTCTGATTAAATAAACTATTTCATTCCTTTAAATGTATAGATCATTTTACAGATCTAGAGGCTGAAATTTTTCTTTAAAGTAACAATGTAAGGTAACAGCAAATTGATGTTAATTAACAGAGACAGGAAAACAGTGTAACGGTACTTGGTAGAAGCTAACATATTTCATTGCTATACTTGAAATCCCCTATAAGTTCAAGCTCATTCTCCCCAAATTTAACATTACAATTTCAAAGGTTATTTATCTTTTCACTGATCCTCAACTGGCAACAGCACTAAGTGCAGGTTCTTCAGTTTCATAATTCTCTGCCTACCTCTGACATATAACATATCTGCATGTTCAAATACCCCTAAACTGGACTAACCCTGACGGATCCTTTCTTGCTGAATTTCTAAAGCCAAAAAAAAAAAAAAAGGTATAGTTAAATCCTTCAAAGGCTTCAATTCTCAAATACAGAAAGATATTTCTGACATCACATTCTCTACAAGGTGATGGTTTCCATATACCTGGAACTGTTAAACAATGTACATCCACTCATGTTTCGTGACTCTCAGCAAGCACCTTAATGGCAAAGGTGGCATCATCTGCCACCAGTGCATTTCCTCCAGTCTCATTCCACTTATTTCCCACCCAGATCAAATGCCACCTCCTCCATGAACCTTTCCTAGTAATTTCCTTCCTACAGAAGTCTACAAATTCTCTCATACCTAGTCATTTGTGTTTCTATCTGAACTGTCTTCACAGACTCTAAGCTAAGACAGAATACAACTTGCCAAGTCTTTCCTTACCCCTCTGCTTTTATGGATACAGTTCCAACAATGAAAAAAGTACATTACTGGTACATAACTCATTTCAGAGGCAGAAAATGTTCCTGATCTTAATCTCAACAAAACTAACTCTCCAGGTCTTCCGTCTCAAATTAAACATGTGAACAGTGTGAATATACAGATTTAAGATAGTTGCCCATATAACTCTTAAAAGATCACTTACCATGAAAGGAAAAAAAAACACTAATCATAATTTCCTAACAATCATATTAGGAAACTGCCTTTAAAGTGACCCCACCCCACCCCAACTCTGGATATCCACTCATGGAATAAAACTTTTACATACCTGGATGATTTTATTTTGAAGTAAAGGGCTTAATAATTCATGCAAAGAACCAACAGATACAGTCAGTGAAGGTTACCTAAAACACTAAATCACAGACTCCTGGAGAAAAAGTCTTAAAATCCACCTCTTGTCATCCATGTCAAAGAAAGCAGGTATTGCCAAAACAAAAATGCAGTACACTTAAAAAATCTGTGACCAGCTATATTCTGGTAGAAAAAGAAATACTGTAAGAATATTTCTGGCATTTCTCCAATGGCAAACTGTCTAAATCTAAAAGCCTACGTCTTGGAGTGGTGATCTTGCCTACACTTTTTTTTGTTTTGGAGCAACTACTGTGTACTACATATATGGTAGAGACGAGCACTTCTCTAACAAGACAACGTATCTCTAACCACAGAACATGGTCCACAGTTAAATTATCATGTACTTTCTTAAGTATAGAGGCAGTCAGTCCTCAATTTTTACACAGTTCTTTTACACAACTTTTGCACCATACCATAAACACTGCCACTTCTTAAACGTTTCTTCTCATGCCAACTGTTTCATGTTATCACTGATATCAATAAATTTCACACTATCACGTGGGGTGGTCCCACCTGCCAGCCACTATACCTGGGGGAAAAGGCTACATAAACTTTGGATCCTTTCTGATGATCATTTACTGGTGCCAACATCTAGAAGGCACATCCCCACTCCAGCCCCACCCCCAGCAAACTGACATCCTGGGCTAGTTTATTCAATGCAAAGGGTATCCCAACCCCAAATCCTTTTCCACACAGTCCTGGAGGAAGCCAATGGCGAACCACCTAAGGCAAGTTCATAGGGGAGCCCAAAGGAGATCTTTGTTATAAGATCTCCTATACCAACTGAGTCTTCAGCTCATGTTGCATCATGGATTTGTTTCTGGGCGAAGGGAGCAATGCCTTTCCCCCTATGCACTCTGTATTACAACAAACATTAGGAGCTACCTTGGCCTATGAGGTTGGGAATGGCAAACAGCCAGGAAGGATTATTCCTATAGCCTTAGAAGTATCCTTTCCCCCAGATGAATTACAATCTCACACAAATATATACACTCCACTGGGGCTGGGGCTACCATAAAGAGTCACACTAGCCTTCTGTTTGCCTCAGCCCAAGCAAGAAGCACCAACCAGTGAGGAAGGAGTCTCTTCATCTGTGTATGAAAAACTTGCTCGTTATATGCCTGAAAGTTGAATTAGACACTCGATTTTCAGACACATTTTTAAAAATCCATTTTTCAATGCTTGTATCTGAATTTAACCCTGATCTTCGGTACTCCAACTCTAGGATTTCATGGAACAGTAAATGTGAAGTGAGGGTAGGAAAATGAGAGATGCAATATAATTATTTTGACAACACACACAGAAAAAAAATCACTATGTTTTCACATCAAAAAATGTAGGAAGGCTATAATCTTAGAATAAACAAATATAAATTTAGCTATATTTAAAACTCCCCATTTGGTCCTTAATTTTTCTCATCTCACAGTTGACCACAGAAGACTTAAGAGTTTAACAATGAGGAATCAATGAGTAAGACTGTTGTGATGGCCACACAGGAACTAAAAATGTTACCAGGAACAAAAGAATTTAGGCTTCAAGAAAGCAAAGACCATATATGTTCATTTCTTTCTAGCTCTTATAGGAGGGTTTCTGGTTTTTTTTGTTTTTTTTTTTTTTCAAGGGACACAGTCCTGCTCTGCCACCCAGACAGAGTGGAGGTGCAGTGGTGTAAGCATAGCTCACCGCAGCCTCAAACTCCTGGGTTCAAGAGATCCTCCTGCCTCAGCCTCCTGAGTAGCTGGGATTACAAACGCATGTCACCACATCAGGCTAATTTTTATTTTTTGTAGAGACAAGAGTGGGGTGGGTGGGCATAGGGCAGAAGTGTCTTGCTATGTTGCACAGGCTGGTCTCAAACTCCTGGCTTCAAATGATCCTATCTGCCTTGGGCTGCCGAAGCCCTGGTATTACTGGTGTCAGCCATCATGCCCAGCCTAGGAGGGTTTTCTCTGAAAGTAAATCAGAACCTTTGGTTGCGGTGGAAAATGCATATAATATTCTTTATCACAGTTTCCTCAGCAGCTTCCTTTCTTCACCTCTTCTAAGGTTTGATTCTCAAACTTGTTAAATCTCAGGACCACCTTATACTCTTAAAAACTATTGAGGACCCCAAAAATCTTTTGTTTATGTGGGCTACATCTGTTGATAACACTAAAGTTAACCAATGAAATTTCTGAATATTTAAAAAATAAACTAATTACATATTGACATAAATTAGCTTCCTATAAAAAATTTTCCCAAAAATATTTGACACGCAGAGTTCTTTTATATTTTTGCAAACCTCTTTATTATCAGGCTTCATATAAATTAGATTCTCTGATCTGCTTCTGCCTTTATCTATCACAGTATATTGTTTTGGTATATGAAGTATATGAAGAAAAGCTGGCCCTTGAGAGAAAAGTTAGGGAAAAGTGAGGTATATTTTAATATCCTTTCCAGATAACTACAGGCATTATTCTTTGAGATTATACCAAAACTCAGCAAATGATTTCTTAAAGGTTGACACCAATGTGGAAATCTGAAACCTATTAATGAACTTTGAATAACTCGAGCATGATTTTGTCATTTGGACCAGCATACACTGGTCATTTGGAAAACACTGATTTACTGACTGACACAGATACTCAAAAATCACATTTGCTAATGTTACTATCAATCTACAGTGTCAAACTCACAGCAATGGGTACAAGTTTCCCAAAATTCTAAAATTTGCTTGAAAGCTCAAATTTATCACTATAAACAAAGACCTTCGTTGTTTTCCTCAAGGTAACAGGCTTGCTTACTCATTTTCAAGAAAATGTCTGTTAAATATCCAAGTCTGAATAACCATTATTTGTCAGTCAGTCTCAAATAAAAATTGTTTCCATGAAAAAAGGGGCTTGTTTAGTGTGCAACTCAAACAAATGCCAAAGTGCTCTTAAAACGATCTTATGCTCAAAGGTAAAGATTTAACAAAGTTAATAACTTCTGTTTCATCAAGGACACTTTGAAGTGAAACTGGCTTTTTCCCCTACAAGTACAAGAAAAGCAAAGAATACAATGACAACTAGTTGTACAGTTTGGTGCCACTGTTTTGATTTCTGCCAAAAAGCCAGTATTTTAGCCACCACTGCTTTTAAACCACAGCACAGATGTCAAAATGGTGAAAAAGCCTCTGTTTTATTATAAAGACAGTTTTGACCTCAGAGCCCCTGTAAGAATCTTGGAGGTTCACAGAGAACTGCCATACTCTAAATGACAGTGCCATTAAAGTGACCAATATTAAATCGACATTGGGGGGAAAATGAGTAATAGTTCATTCTTCTTACCAAAACAGCCACAAATGCCAACCAAAATAACCTCCTACTTATATGCCTTTTAAATGCTTCTCAAATTATGGATATTCTTTTTATTCTCCCTCTGTTGCCCAGGCTGGAGTGCAATGCTGCAGTATCAGCTCACCGCAGCCTCCGCCTCCTGGGTTCTATCAATTCTCCTGCCTTGGCCTTCTAAGTGGCTGGTATTACACGCACACACCACCACACCTGGCTAATTTTTTAGAGATGGAGTTTCGCCATGTTGGCCAGGCTGGTCTCAAACAAACTCCTGACCTCAGGTGATCCACCCACCTTGACCTCCCAGGGATATTCTTTTCAACTGATAGATAAATTTATGGGGTGCATGCATACAACGTGTACATGTACACAACGTGTATACGTGTATACATGTATACAATGTGTAATAATCAAATCAGCATAATTTGGATTTCACCTCAAACGTTTATCATTTGTGATAAGAACATTTCAAATCTTCTCCTCAAGTTATTTTGAAATATACAACAAATTATTGATAACTATAGTCACCACACCGTGCTACTGAACACTAGAACTTATTCCTTCTTAACTGTATTTTTGTACCCGTTAACCAATCTGTCTTCATCCTACCTTCCCCACTACCTTTCCCAGTCTTTAGTAAACACCATTCTTTCTACTCTACACCACTATGAGATCAACTTTTTTCCGCTCCCATATATGAATGAGAACATGTAGTTTCTGTCTTCCTGTGCCTGGCTTATTTCACTTAATATAACGTCTTCCTGGCTCATCCATGTTGTTGCAAATGACAAGATTTCATTATTTTTTATGGCTAAACAGTATCCCACTGTATATATACACTACATTTTAAAAATCCAGTCATCTGCTGAGGGGACACTTAAGTTGATTCCCTATCTTGGCTACTGTGACTAGTGCTATGATAAACATCTCTTAAATATACTGATTTCAATTCTCTTGGACATATACCCAGCAGTAGGATTGTTGGATCATATGGTGGTTCTATTTTTTAGTTTTTTGAGGATCCTCCATGCTGTTTTCCATAATGGCTGTACTAACTTACATTCCCACCAACAGTATATGAGAGTTCTCATTTCTCCACATTAAATTACGGATATCCTTTTTTCTTTAAAAAAAAAAAAAAAAAAAAAAAAAACAGACAAGGTCTTACTATGTTGCTCAGGCCTCAAACTCCTAGACTCAAGTGATCCTCCCACCTCAGTCTCCCCAGTAGCTGAGACTATGGATGCATTCCACCATGACCAGCATTCGATATTCTTTGATACTACATCAAAACTCGGTAAGTCATAGTTTCTCAAAAACTAGTTACAATGTTAAATCTGAAACCCTATCAATGAATTTTTCATACTGTTATAAAAAATCTGTTGGTCTAATCCTGTACTTTGAATACATTGTCCATGCCTGATTCCGTGTGTGCGTGTTTTTTTTTTTTTTTTTTTTAAAGACAGAGTCACAGAGTCTCGCTCTGTCGCCCAGGCTGGAGTGCAGTGGCACGATCTCAGCTCACTGCAACCTCTGCCTCCCGGGTTCAAGCGATTCTCCTGCCTTAGCCTCCTGAGTAGCTGGGATTACATGCACCCGCCACCATGCCTGGCTAATTTTTGTATTTTTAGTAGAGACGGGGTTTCACCTTGTTGGCTAGGCTGGTCTCCAACTCCTGACCTCATGATCTATCCGGCTCGTCCTCCCAAAGTGCTGGGATTACAGGTGTGAGCCACTGCGCCCGGCCTCTGAATCTGTTCAGATTATAAAATGGTGTAGCTGGGTATGATGGCTCATGCCTGTAATCCTAGCAACTCAGGAGGCTGAGCAGAAGGATCTCTTGAGTCCAGGAGTTTGAGGTAAAAGTGAGCTATGATCGCCACACTGCACTCCAGCCTGGACGCAGAGCTTAGCAACTATAGGCATCCGGGTTTGACACGTAAGAATTAAAGAATTACTACAAGGTTATTTCTTTGGCGAAAAGCAATCTGATCACAGTCTTATAATTCAGATTTCAGCTTGCACATTGATCCTTGTTAACCTTTGCTCAGTCACAAGCCTTAACCACATTTTATTTCTTTAAATTTGGCTCAACAATTTCTAAAACAGTGGTATCACTTTTCTCACTTACTGCCTACCCAAATAAATCTGTGCCAAGTAGCAAACATCTGACTGACTTTACTCTTGGGTTAAATGACCCCAAACTGAAAGACAAAACAAAACACAGAAAGACAAAAGGTGGTTTTTGTGAGGCAAGTTCCATCTGCTGGCTTCTTCAATCACAGTTTGTAAGGAGGACTTACACTTTTATTAATGCTTATGAAGATGATAAATGCCAGTTTATATATAATGCATTCACGTTATCCTAAATAACATTCACCTTCAAGATGCATTCAAAGAAGAAAATGAAGTTTCTAAATATATATTGTAACTTCATAAAGGGATATAAGCGTTTTTAATGTGAACTACTTCTAACTATTCCCCTTAGTATCACTTTTAGTTGAAACTGTCAAAAAGATTTCTATTAAACTGAGAAAATTCATGTTTCTCTAGTTTGCAGACAAAAATGCTCTGCAAACTAGAGAAAAATTACATTATTCATGGTTATTTCATTGGCTAAACTTTGTAAAAATTTATACCTACAACCAGTTTCTTCCTCTAACCTGAAAAATACTCTGATTAGAAATTCTTATATTGTATCACAAATAACACTCCCTAATTAGGTGAAAACGAGACCGAAATCCCAAAGTACCAGGGCCATTTGAAAGACAAACACATCTCTGAAAAACGAAATGCTGAACACACACAAACACACACAAAATGAGTCATGTTTCTTTAAAGCAAAATCAATCATGTTATTTTCAGCTCCATTCAAAACAGGAAAGGGGAAAGTACACACACGCCAAACAAGAAGAAATTCGGTAAGAAAAGACTCAGGATACGGCCTTTATACACTAATTATTCTTAATAATTTCATAAGTCCTTCTCTTATCTGATTTCATTTGCTTAACAGTAAGACTATATATACATACATGCAAGAATCAAACTACGCTAGCAGATAGGACCAAAAGAATTCTTCAGAGCTGCTGACCAAAAAAGTGTAGCATCCGACCAAAATTTCAAGAGAATGTACTAGGCTTTCTTCACCGTAGACCATCCACATTCTGAATACCTGTGACTTCATTCCTTAAAGCATCTCCCAAATGGGGATAATGTATTCAAATTACCACAAACCCAAACTTAACTCTACATACAAATAAAATGTCTAATGAGATAGTTGATGTACTTCACACTATAAACACTGCTATTTGGTAAGTTATTCAGTCCTTGAGAAAGAACTGTAAACTGAAATAATACCTGTAATGAAATCTGATTTCTCTATAGAAACAAGAAAATGAGGGGGTTATATTCCTGATCGACGATCTTGATGCCATTAGTTTCTGGAGAGATTCTTTGTACAAGATTTACGGAGATGGCTTCTTGTTGCCATTTTATTAACATCAAAGATGAAATCGCAGTTTTGTTGCCTTTGAAACAGTCATTTTATGTCCTAAGCTGCCATCTCATCAGCCCCGGGCACCACCTCACTCTGGTGAGGGGTAGCCTGGTGAGGTGGGAAGAGTATGCTGTAGTGTCACAGAAACCTGGGTTTGATTCCATCTCTACTTTAACTGGCTCTGGAACTTTGATAGAGCTTATTTTAACATCCCAGAGGCACGGAAGGTTTCTTCTTCTATTAAATGCAGATAGAAACTACCTACCACTTGTCTGGTAGTGTTGCTGTAAGGATTCAAGATAATTTTGTAATGTACCTTGGAAAGAGCAGGCACTTAAGTGTTCAATAAATGGCAGCCATTTATCAACATTACTGAAATGTATTTTTCATCCTTGGATAGCTCACTATATTGCTACTTCAACTCTGCCAAGCTCTGGCTTGAAGTGGTTCTCAAACTAAATAGGGCCCTATTTGATTCCTAAGATCTGCTAGGAACTTGAGGATCCAGGGAATGACAGCTAACTCTGGGAGTTCTTCGAAAAAGAAATCTGTGAACACACTGTAACTCCCTGTTTCTTATACATGAGTTTTTATTTCGGCGTTTTTTTCTCTTCTTGTCACTGCTGTCACTCTAATCACATCTCTCTCTCTCCCAGAAGGAGCCTGTACTCCAAACACAATTCCCTAACTAAATTATACTCACAAACTACTCTTTTATTTTTGTTTACATAACTATTCCCTCGGCCTTAGAATAACCATATCCCTTCTGAATGGCACTGTCAGAAAAAAGAAAACATGTAGGTAGGTAGGTGACAGATATTAGACAGATTGATAGAATAACTATATCCCTGTGGCCTTCTGCACACGTAGCTACTAGTCTCAAGCCTACACTGAACCGAACTGTGGGAAACTTTAATTTACCCTTCATTCCAGACTAAACTAGGCATTTCTCTGAATTCCAATATACCTAGTGCATACTTCCCAACAGCGCTTCTCATACTCAAACTACTTGTGCAACAAAATATCTGTCTCCCTCACTGCCAAACAAACTCTAAGGCAAGAACCATGTTTTATTAATTTCAAAATTCCCAATACCTGACACATAGTAAATGCTTATTTATCTGGATGGGGGGAGCTTAATAAATGGGCATTCATGTCTTAGCTCTAGGCCCTACATTGCCTCAAAACGGTAGATTTGTGACTTTTTAAAAAATCTTTCTTTCAAAATTTTTAAACACTTAAAAAGTAATTTTTGGCCAAGCACAATGGCTCACGCCTGTAATCCCAGCACTTTGGGAGGCCAAGGCGGGCAGATCACTTGAGGCCAGGAATTTAAGACCAGCCTGGGTAACAGCAAAACCCCATCTCCACTAAAAATACAAAAATTAGCCAGGGGTGGTGGTGCATGCCTGTGATCCTAGCTACTCGGGAAGCTGAGGCACAAGAATCACTTGAACCTGGGAGGCGGAGGTTGCAGTGAGCCAAGAGTGTGCCACTGGCACTCCAGCTTAGGCGACAGAGTGAGACTCTGTCTCAAAAAATAAAAATAAAATAAATAAAAAATAAAAAGTGGTTTTAAAACATTCTGCTGTGACCAATATTAGCAGACTAGGTTTTATAAAACACACCAAACAAATGTTGTCCTGCAAAATAATCCCCCGTAGGCTACACTGTAATTCAAATGGTGCTACAAGAGTATGAGGAATTTTTGAAACTCTAAGAATTAGCCCCAGAAAGAGTTTAGCAGATAAACAGGAAAGTCACTCAGTACTTTACAGTCGTGGGATACTCTCCCAGTCCTCTCCCCTAAGAAGAGAATCTTCTTTCTCCTCTCCTTCTCCCTCCTCTGTGGTTTATATCTGGGTTGGTGTTAAGGAAATGTGCTGCAGAGACCAAATGGAAACTGGAAGCAATAGCAAGGGGGAAGGAGAACTCATCAGGAAGCAAAATTACAGATAAAAGCCTATTATAGTGCAGAGCCTGGCTGCCTAAGGGCCTTACATTGGTAACAGGAATCTAACTGGTGAAGTGCCTTAATACGAAAATTACAGAAAGTCCAATCATTGGAGGTCTTCCAATGGGCAAGTAATACAATAAAATATTCTAACATCTAATGCTTACCAGAATAGGAATAATTGGATATAAACATACACATTAAATTGTTTCTTTGGTTTGGGCAATCAACAACATTGTAGCTTTTATGAAAAGGCAAAATTAGCGGTCAAAAGCCCTGGGTTTTGACTCCTAGCTCTGACACTGTGTAACCTTGGATACATCATTTAACATCTCTTGCTCTCATGCTCCCACTTCTGTCAAAAATGTATCTGTTTCACAAAGTTGTTTGGAGAAATAGGTAACATCACATGCAAAAGTAATGTGTACCCTCTAAAATAAGAGTGCCTAAATATGGATCATCGAAATCCCCCGGCAACAATTAAAAAGACATATTCTTAGGCCCCATTTAAACCTACTAAATCAGAAAACTCTAAATACAAGGCTCAATAATATATATCCTGGCTAAATAAATATTAGTACATGCATGAAATATCTCTGGAAGGAATAATACTAATCATCTATGAGGAAGGGAAGTAGAAGGCCAGGAAACAGAAGAGGGATGGAGGCTTTTCACTGTATGCCAATTTACAATTATTTATTTATTTATTTATTTATTTATTTACTTACTTACTTTTATTTTTTGAGACGGTGTCTCGCACTGTTGCCCAGGCTGAAGTGCAGTGGCATGATCTTGGCTCACTGCAACCTCCGCCTCCCAGGTTCAAGCGATTCTCCGGCCTCAGCCTCCTGAGTAGCTGGGATTTCAGGCGCCCGCCACCACACCTGGCTAATTTTTTTGTATTTTTAATAGAGACACGGTTTCACTATGTCGGCCAGGCTGGTCTCAAATTCCTGACCTCATGATCCGCCCACCTAGGCCTCCCAAAGTGCTGGGATTACAGATACAATTTTTTATTTTTAGATCACATGAACATATTACCAACTTAAAATTGTTTTTAAAAAATGTCTACACATCCACAGTAATTCTGATGGCTCAACTGGGTTTGGAACTCACGACTCACTCTAAAACACCATAAATACACAAAACGATTAAAATATTCACAAAAGTAGGGGTCCGTTTAGGGAGGCAGTAAATAAGCATACTATTTCCAGTTTGGAGACCGTTGCTTAGGACAGCCCCCTCTTAGAAATTCACAATTCATACACCTCCATTAAGCCTCCAATAAGCCCTACAATGAAAAGGCCTGTTTATGCTTAATCTTATGCTTCCCAAATTGAAGCTGAACATGGAACACTCACTATTAAGATCTTGGGGAACCAGAGGACACTGGTTTGAGAGCTAAGGTTCCTGAAGTAGAGCAAGTCTCAGTCATTTCTCTACCCCAGAACCCAAAAGAGTGTATCTAGAACATAGAAACCTCCTCCAAAAGGTAGAACTCAACAGTGACAATCTGCTTTTCCTGTCTTTTATCCTCATCTAAAAATGGTTTCCCAATTTCCTTATCAACTGAAAGGATTTTTTAAAGAGCATAATAATCTGCTGTGCCTAAAATCATATTGTTAAAAAATATAAAATACTGGCCAGGCATGGTGGCTCACGCCTGTAATCCCAGCACTTTGGGAGGCTGAGGCAGGTGGATCACGAGGTCAGGAGATTGAGACCATCCTGGCCAACATGGTGAAACCCTATCTCTATTAAAAATACAAAAATTAGCCGGGCGTCGTGGGGCGCACCCACAGTCCCAGCTACTCAGGGGGCTAAGGCAGGAAAATCGCTTGAACCCAGGAGACGGAAGTTGTAGTGAGCAGAGATCTCGCCACTGCACTTCAGCCGGGACAACAAAGCGAGACTCCATCTCACCAGGAAAAAAAAAAAAAAACCAAAACAGGTAAAATACCTACAGCCCAAATAAATGTTTTCAATCCAAATAATACGGCAGTAGGTATTTTTATTCCTTTAAGTGGGAAAATGAAAGATCTGTATGATTCAAAAGTGCCTTGTTTTAGGAGACAGCAATAGATTTCAGTATTGTTTTTCCTTCTCCAATATAAGCAGACCCTGCTGGGCATCTTTACTCCCATTAAGCCAAACTAATCAAGTGAGCTGTACAATCAAACCACTTGACAACCTCTTTTTTTACTGAAAACCTACAGATCTGCATAATCAGAATGGGTCTAAAAGCTATATCAAATGGCTCTTTGAAGTCTGCACCTACTTCAATGCACTCTAATGGGTCTCTAAGCTAGAAACCCTTCCTTCAGCTATCTAAACCAAAGGAGTCAAACAAATGTCATCAAAATTTAAAAACCTGCCACAGCCAAATTTAAGGACTCCATCATTGTGTTTTGTCACTATGGAGCACAAAATAACACAAATGATTCCTCTCTGTGTGGTATCACAACTACCATAATAAAAGCTTGGTTTTAGTCTTCGAGGATCCACCAGAAAATGCTTCCAGTTCTTTGTCACACAATAAATATTAAGTTGGTACAAAAGTAATTGCAGTTTGCCATTAAAATTGCAAGAACCAGGTCAGGCGCGGTAGCTCACCTGTAATCCCACCACTTTGGAAGGTCAAGGCAGGTGAATCACTTGAGGTCAGAAGTTCCAGACCAGCCTGGCCAACATGGTAAAATCCAGCCTCTACTAAAAATACAAAAATTAGCTAGGCATGGTGGCGCACGCCCATAATCCCAGCTACCTAGGAGGCTGAGGCAGGAAAATCACTTGAACCCAGGAGGTGGAGGCTGCAGTGAGCCGAGATCGTGCCACTGCACTCCAGCTTGGGTGACAAGAGTGAAACTCGGTCTCAAAAAAAGAAAAAAAAAAAAAAAATTGCAAGAACTGCAATTACTTTTGCACCAACCTAATAGCTCAATGTACACTGACTCAACAGACTCAACAAGTGGTCCCAGACTAATATTTTAGTTTACAGACTAATATTACTGACCAAGTCACATGCATCCCATCTCAGTGTCCACTCTCATCTTCTCTCAGTAGATACAGGGGCGGGGTGGGTGCAGGAGGGACAAGTGGGTCTTTTAGATAATGCATGGATATGACAGTAAGAGAGCTAATCTTGGGAAAGACTATGAAGAAGAGCTGCCTACCTTCCAGTCCCTAATTATCTTCCCCAGTACTGCTGCCTTTTTTGCCGTGCTTTTTAAAAAAATGCCTGGAAATCACTTACTAGTCACAGAGATACATCTCAAGGCATAACAAGTTTGTTGGTATAATCAGCTACCTCCTCTCTTCGGGTTTCTGAAAGGGGAAGATGGTGGAGTGAGTAGGGGTATATGCAAACATTAAACTCATCTCCAGCCAGATGCTCTTTGTAACTGCCACCATCTCAAACCTGTCCTAGTAATTAATCACCCTGTTAGGAGAACACAAATGTTTGTAAAACGCGGTCGCCATCATCATAGCTACAACACAGCAGTGTAGCCCTCCTGTTTCCCACAAAGATAACTGGCATCTGTTTAATACTTCAATGTGTATAAAAACAGAAAACAAACCTAACAAAATGGAGGCAGTCTTATTAGAATATTATCAATAAATAATAGTGTCATAATATTGTCATAATAGTAAGTGTCATTTCACACTTGGACCATACAGATCCTTTGTCCCAGACTAAATTCTCTATACTTCCTTCTTACCCTGACCACTCCACCAACCCGGATTGTGGACAGTCTATGTAAAAACCATTCTACAGATGTGGTTGGTCCTGTTATCTCCACTTTCTCTCCTTTCCATCAAAAGCTGAAAAAAGTGAGTAAAACTAAAACAAAAAGGAAAACAATGTACGAAACACTTCTTAACAAGTATTTACTGAATATTATGTGCAGATATGCAAATCAGTAGAGTGAAAGAATGGCTGAAGTATGGATGATGCACTGAGTTCACCCTGAGGAAAACGTCTCCTACTCTATATATGTAGCTATGAAAGGCAACTGTAAAAAGAGAAAACCAAAAGACAAAGCCGAGATGAAATACAAGATGAGTATCTCCACACAAGAAAAACAGAGTAAAAGAGACTGGGTGCCAGAGCTGGGTTCATCCTAGAAGCCAGTTAGGCCCACCTTTTTAGCAGAACACTATGTAACTGAAACTTTTAATAGTAACCATTAAAATAATGAAAATACAGTCTATAACTTTCGAATCACGAGGGAGGGGAAAAAAGGAATGCAGAAAACTAACTATCTAACAGAAGAAGAAGAAAACAGCAAAGAGGCCGGGCGTGGTGGCTCATGCCTATAATCCCAGCACTTTGGGAGGCCAAGGAGTTCGAGGTCAGCCTGACCAACATGGTGGTCAGCTTGAGGTCGGGAGCTCGAGACCAGTCTGACCAACATGGTGAAACCCCGTCCATACTAAAAATACAAATATTAGCCACACATGGTGGTACATGCCTGTAATCCCAGCTACTCAGGAGACTGACGCAGAAGAATCACTTGAACCTGGGAGGCAGAGGCTGCAGGGAGCCGAGATCATGCCACTCCAGCCTGGGCAACAAAGCTAGACTCAAAAAAAAAAAAAAAAAAACCGGCAGCAGCAGCAGCAAAGTAAATGGATCAAAAAATATGAAATTCAGAGAGCAGAAATAAGTCTACTTATTCAAATAGATTAATCTCACATATTACAAGTCAAAGATTAAGGGGAAAAAAGTCAGGTATCAGTAGTGAAGACAGCATTAATAGGGACAGAGATTATATAATAATAAAAGGAACAAACTACAAAGAACACTGAATAATGTTCATGAATCTGAAAGTTTCTAATACCACAGCCTCAACAACATATATAACAAAAACTGGCCATTTGAGAAGCTGTCAACTCTAATGAAAAATTTAACATGCCTTTTTTTTTTTGGGACGTGGGATCTCCCTATGATATTTCCCAGGCTGATCTTAAATGATTCTTCCACCTCAGACTCCCAAGTAGCTGGGACTACAGGCAAGTGCCATCACGCTCAGCAGAGAAAGTTAACATATACTTCTGTATTAGTCTGTTTTCACACTGCTATAAAGACATACCCGAGGCTGGGTAATTTACAAAGAAAAGAGGTTTTATTGACTCATAGTTCTGCATGGCTGGGGAAGCCTCATGAAACTTACAATTATGGCAGAAGGGGAACAGACACGTCTTCCATTGCAGCTAGAGAGCGAGCGAGCAAATGAGAACAGGGAAAACTGAATTATAAACCAAACGAGAACAGGGAAACCTGATTTATAAACCAGTCAGCTCTCGCCTGGGCATGGTGGCTCATGCCTGTTATCCCAGCACTTTGGGAGGTCGAGGCAGGTGGATCACTTGAGGCCAGGAGTTCAAGACCAGCCTGGTCAACATGGTGAAACCCCATTTCTATGAAAAATACAAAAATCAGCCAAGCGTGGTGGTGTGCGCCTGTAATCCCAGCTACTGGGAAGGTTCAGGTATGAGAATCTCTTGAGCCCAGGAGGCAGAGTTTGCAGTGAGCCAAGACCCCACCCCTGCACCACTCTGCCTGGGTGACAGAGCAGGACCTTGTCTCAAACAAACAAACAAACCAAACCATCAGATCTCATGAGAACTCACTATCATGAGAACAGCATGGGGGAACTACCCCCATGATCCAATCACCTCCCATCGAGTCCCTCCCTTGACATGTGGGGATTATGGGGATCACAATTCAAGATGAGATTTGGGTGGGAACACAGCCAAGCCATATCCACTTCTTTCAGATACTGACAGTTCAAGCAGACAAAATATCAGTAAAGGCAGAAACATTGACAAACATCAACAACCTTTCTTTAATGAATATACAGAAACCCGCTCCCCAAAGTGAGGAGTCACAGATTTGTTTTTAAGGCATAAAGCACTTATCTCTGACTTCTGAATTTAACAGATAAGTAAAACTTCCTTCAAATTATAAGAACAAATATAATTTTACCAACTTTTTATTTTTCCAAATGAGATTCAGAAAAGAACAACTACTACTACTAACATTTAAGAAAAGATGGTTTTTAAATTTTAAAAAGTCAAAAAAATAAAAAGAGCATTCTAAACAAAACAAAACCTTTTTCTCACTAATCATGGACTGTGAAGCTTTTCTTAGAAAATGGCACCACAGCAGAGAATTGTACAATTCAATGTTTCTTAACTGTTTTGATCTCAGGGAAAAGAAACATACAGATATTTCCATTTAATAGTGAGTCTCTGGTATAATAGTCTCCTTGTTTTACATTTGAGAAGACAAGTGACTACAGAGGTTAAGTGATTTACCTGTAATTACTCAGTTAAGAGGAAAAGTGGGAAAGAAGGCATGTAAGAAAACCTCCCCTCTATCCTTGCCATCAGGCCACAATCTGCCACAGGTCCAATTCAATTAACAAATACTTCCTGAATGCCCCCAGTATAAGGTTTTACAAGAAATAAAATGAACTATAAAATACAGCAGGGGAGGAGGTCAGGGAGAGGAGACCAACAGAAACACCTGTGGAGGGGGCTTCTCTACATACTCGGGAATACCACCCTTAATAGTGGGCCACAGTTACAGAATCCAGTGTAACCTACCCTTCAAGAAGCCTAAACTTCTTAGGAAAAAAGGAAAGCTGAGAACCACTGATTCAAATCCACACATCTCAAGTAGTTTATAATCTACTTGTAAAAGCAAAGTAAGTAGAAAAACATTTCAAAAAAGAAATGTAACACAAGGGTAGAGGGAGACACACACACACACACACACACACACACACACACACACACAAATACACAAACCCTGATTATAGTGACTTTAGAATAATTTTTTTAAAGCCTGAAGATCAACAGAAGCCTCACAAAATTAAATCTTGAGTGAGGCTTGAGTGCACTTTGATAAGTTAGTTATTAAATGTGCATATCCTGGGATACTCATATTCAGGAGGAAAATGCAGAGTTATTGCAACGCCAATAGCAGGCTTCAAGCCTCTCCTTGAGAGCAAACAACAGACCACGGTCAAGAACCACAGACACAAGAGCAGAGATTATGAGAAAAGTGTGTGTGCTAAAGAGAGAATCACATTAAAACACACACACGGTATGGAGAAGTTGTATATTTAGAGAAAACAGGAATAATTTTCATGCATGTAACTTCTAGTTAAATGTATGTATATCTTAAATACCTCCTGCAATTCCACTAAGATGACAAATTTTGAAACACAAATGAATTCTAAAGTTACAAGGACAAAGAGAAAAAGGAGGCTAGTGCATTCAACAAATTTTGGAAGCTGGAAAGCCGACAGACAAGTGGTCAATGAGTTCACGACAAAACTTTTAAACCTAAACCCTACATGGCAGGAGGAAGCCGAAAATGAACAGGTCAATTTTTAGGAATTGGAGGCATCACATTCCTCTAAAGCCTGAAGATAATGCAAAACAGGAACTGTTGGAAATTAGCATAAGGAGCAGTTAAACCCCTAGCTCTCCACCCTCTACACAGGAGACTGCTCCCCTTCCAGAGGCTAAACATTTCCTACTTAGCAAAATTCAACCAGAGTAATAATAGCCTGGGAACACACCCAGAATCGGTGTGGAAAGGAGAAGGGGTGTCAGAGACCAGAAGAAAAAGTGAAAGCTGTCTGTTAAAATCAGTAATCAGCCCCCATCCCAGAATGCTTACAGCCACTCTCTTACCTGACAGGATTCCTCTTTGGGGAAACCAGCCCAAAAAGAAATATATATATATTTAACAGAATATTTTTTAAGAAGTCGGTCTGATGGAAAACAGGGGAGAAAAGGTAAGAAAATCACAGTAGCTATGAAGGTGTCACACATTCAACCACCAGGAATTCCAAAAAGAGAAAAATGGTAAAATGGATGGGGAGAGAAAAGTATTAAAGAAATAACAAGAAAATTTCCTGAATGACAGGAGCTTCCAGAATAAAGGGACCCATGAAGTATTTGGACCCAAAATACAATGAATAAGGAAAGGACCTACATCAAGGTACATCAGTGTGAAATTTCTCACCCAAGGGACTAAAGGAAGACCCTAAAATATCTCAGGGCATGAGGTCTTAAGGCATAGGGTTAGGGGGATGTCAAGCAGAAAGAATCAAAACAGAACTGAACTCAAAAGGGATACTGGAAGTTATGAAACAATGATGCAATGCCTTCAAAATTTTGAGGAAAAATTATTCCCAACCAGAAATCATATATCTAGCCAACACAATGTACAGCCAAAAAAAATTTGGTTTCATCTTAATAAACCAAAAAAATGGCATACCAGAAACAGAGTAGGGACAAGCCTTTCTGAAAATGACACAGAACTTTTTAAACAATCAAAATGGATCGAAAATTCCTTAAAATGCCACTGAAACAGTTAAATGAAAAAAACAAAAATCAATCCTGCCTTTTTGGATGAAGTACTGTACAAAGACTCACTAGTCCAACCAACTGTACAGCAATGATTCTCATCTTTTCCTCAAAGGTGATAGAACATTAAAGGTACTATTTGTGTTTAAAATGTATACGAGCAATTTTAATCATCTTTCAATATTTTAAAGGTTAGTATACATTAACAGAAATCGTCAGGAGTGCCCTAAAAATCTGAACTGTGGCTGGGCACGATGGCTTATGCCTGTAATCCCAGCACTCAGGGAGGTCAAGGAGGGAGGAACACAGAGTCCATGGGTTTGAGACCAATGTGGGCAACACAGTGAGACCCCATCTCTACAAAAAACTTAAAAATTAGCTGTGCATGGTGGTACACGCCTATAGTCACAGCTACTTGGGAGGCTGACGTCAGAGTATCGCTTTTGAGCCTTGGAGGTTGAGGCTGCAGTGAGCCATGATTGTGCCACTGCACTCCACCCTGAGTGACAGAGCAAGACCTTGTCTCAAAAAAGAAAAAATCTGAATTGCGTACATCAATAAGTAGAGGTAGACAACACATTGTTACAGGGTTCCTAGGCTCCATGAAGCCACTGAGAAGCCCCAAGATGCTCTAAAAGGAAGGACAGCACCATGTAAGACAGAAGGCATGAGAATATAATACCCACAATGCTTCAGACAAGGGTGGAAGAGATGGGTAAACAGCCATAGAGCAGATGGAAGACAGGAGCTTGGGGTGAAGAAGAGCGAGGAACAGAGCAAAGACCAAAATAAAACACACACACAGACAAATTTAGTGACAAGTCTCTTTAAAAACCAAAAGAACTCTGCTGGGCTACAAAGGAGTTCCAAGTTCCACCTAAAACCAGCAAGTCTAAAAGGGCCTTGACCTTACCTCTCTAAACTCTCTTACTAGTTTGAGTTATTGGCTTGACCAGACAAGCAAGAAAAACTCTAACCACAACAATCAAGACCTAAAGGCCTGACCTTTAAACTAAATCAAGAGCTTTCATCTGAAACACCAACGAAGGGTTACTGAGTCGCTCAACACATACCAAAAAATAATTTTAAACAGAAATTCATTTGAATGATGGCAAAGGTTACTTAGACATTTGCATCAACAGGGTATTACAGCACACAATATGCTTAGTACAGAGCCTAGTACAAAATGTTAGCTGCTCCTGCTGTTTCTTCTGTTACCATTTCTGACTGAAAGAAAAACTGTTAAATGAGACTGGTAAAAAGGAATTTGGGGATGCAGAAATGCTGTTATTACAACTGCTACTTCTTATAATCAGTACCACTTTGGATGAAGAGATCACAGATGAACCCAAATATCTATCATTACATCCCATTAAAAAATAAGCACTCTTGAAAAATATTCAAAATAGATCTCATAACTAACTCAATACCTGGACATAACTGAAGTTCATGTATAAATTGTTCTGTATTTCATATTTACTGTAAAAATAATGTGAAGCATGGAATCTATCAAATTCCTGGTTATCTCAACTTCTCCAAATTACATTTACAATTACCTCTATCCCACCCAAGTGATCTATCAAAAATACCTACAACTAGTATAATTAAGGTACCACAGTCCAGTAAGCACTTCCTCTTTTGACCTCTTCCAGAATTTCTCGGCTCTATTTCTTTTTTGAGACAGGTCTCACTATGTTGTCCAGGCTGGAGTGTAGTGGCTATTCACAGACACAATCATATACTGCACTATAGCCTCCAACTCTCAAACTCCTGGGTTCCAGTGATCCTTCCACCTCAGCCTTCCCCAGTACCTGGGACTATAGGAACAAGCTACTGCACCCAGCTAATCCCATTCAATTTTGCAATTAATCATTTATTGCTTTGAATTGTCATCTCTGATACTGCTATTCTACCTTTCACATTTCTATTTTCCGAACTATATAGTAAGCTTACCCTTAAGGATAAGGCCTGTAACTTTTTGCACATCTAGGCATTTAGTACAAAGGAGGTACTGTGTGGATTGACTAAAGATATTAGAATATTATACAAAACCAGAGACCAACTGTTCACAAACTTTCTCACCCAAACACATAAAAGACAGAAACAATTTAGTGTTACTATGGTAATGATATAATGATTATAATATGATGTGCGTAGTCCGCCATATCACACCCTAGCATGTAAGGATGGAGAAGCAAGAGCTTCATAAATAGGTACTGGCACACTGACTTCAAACATGAACCATGGTCCCTGTTTCAACATTCACATGGAGGCAAGGTGCGGTGACTCACACCTGTAATCTCTACACTCCGGGAGGCCAAGGCGGGTGGATCACCTGAGGTCAGGAGTTTGAGACCAGCCTGGTCAAAATGGCCAGGCTGGTAGAAACCCCGTCTCTACTAAAAATATAAAAATTAGCTGGGTGTGGTGATGCACGCCTGTAATCCTAACTACCTGGGAGACTGAGGCGGGAGAATCGCTTGAACCCAGGAGGCAGAGGTTTCTGTCAGTCAATCACAGCACTGCACTCCAGCCAAGGCACCAGAGCAAGACTCCGTCTCAAAAAAAGAAAAAATAAGCATGGAGACTGTCACTTTATACATGGTGTCCTCTCCATCAAATCCCACGCAAAAGGGAAGAAAATATATGCAATAATGATCCTGTCCTCTGCCAACAGATTAAAATTTTAATAGTTTTTTTTAAAAATTCATGTAGACAAAAGCTAACAGTTAATGTACTGTTTTTAAAGGCTGGAGCACAGTCTTTTACTGTGACATTTTGTTTTTATCTACAAATATTTAAAACTTTAGTTCATATAGGCCAGGCACGGTGGTTCATGCCTGTAATCCCAGCACTCTGGGTGGCCAAGGCAGGCGGATCACAAGGTCAGGAGTTCAAGACCAGCCTGGCCAATATGGTGAAATCCTACCTCTACTAAAAATACAAAAATCAGTCGGGTGTGGTGGAGGGCTCCTGTAGTTCCAGCTACTCTGGAGGCTGAGGCAGGAGAAATGCTTGAACCCGGGAGGCGGAGGCTGCAGTGAACCAAGATCGCGCCACTGCACTCCAGCCTGGGTGACAGAGTGAGACTCTGTCTCAAAAAAAGAAAAAAAGACCTGTGCTCAGAGACCCACCACTACGCGGCTGTACAGCAAGAGAACCACACTATCTCCTTCAACTCAAATTTCTTCCCCAAGAACAGTGTCAGGATGTGAAATAAAACAACGTTTGGAAAACACAGTGCTTCGTGCATAGTAACAATGCTAAAAATAACAGTGCATTAAAATAACATTAAAATGTGCAAACATCATGATTTACCTAATCAGCCTCTAAATATTATATAATTCTAGCCCAGAAACTTACGTTCTTCAATCTCCATAGGGAGACCTCCACAAAACAATAATTTACTATAATGTCAGTTTCTACCAGTGTTCCATGTAATCACACAAAGAAAACTTCTGTATTGATTATAAAACTCACAGCCCATTAGGCTTTCAAAATATCTCTAATGTAAAAGATTCTCCAACATTTATGTCAAACCATGATTAAGAAAAAGTTCCTGGTCGGGCAGGTAGCTCATGCCAGTAATCCCAGAACTCTGGGAGGCCGAAGCAGACGGATCACTTGAGCCCACGAGTTCAAGATCAGTCTGGGAAATATGGTAAAACTCGAAACTCCATCTCTACTAAAAATACAAAAATTAGCCAGGTGTGATAGCACGCACCTGTAATCCCAGCTACTCAGGAGGCTGAGGTATGAGAATCACTTGAACCTGGGAAGCAGAACTAATCACTAACTCACATTTCAATCTTTAAGTCTCAGAAGACTTCACGTGTTTCACATTTCCTAAACGATGTACCTAATCAATCTCCTGACTATATGAGTAATACTAGTGATGTCAAAGAAACACATTTATATTGACTTGCCTTGTGATTCGGACCTAGATGCTTTTAGGGGGGCCTCTGTGATGGTAAACCAACTGTCGAGTTCAATAATTCTCTCTGGAAATTGTTCATTAGTAGTTATACTTCCATAATATGCATTATTCTGTCCAATGCCATAAATGTTAAGTCCTTATAGTTTGTTTTCAAATACATGGTATCAGTGTTTTCTAAAACATTCATAGTACCCAAATCTCTTTCTAAATAATTATGCTTTACTATTAATTTATCATTTTCTTAATGATCACCGTGGTTTAAAAGAAATCCATAAACTATTTGATACTTCTCCCATCAAGAGGCAGAGTCTAATTACTCTTCCTCATATATAAGCTAGCCTGATGACTTGCTTCTTGCAAAGATAATGAGGCAGAAGTGACACTGCAAAACTTCTAAGGCTAGGTCATAAAAAGAAATTCCAGCCTGGTTTTATTTCTTGGGATGCATGCCTTAACATGGTAGCCCTGGCTTCAATATTTTCTTGGGCCATGGCTCCATTAGTGTATGACTAAAGCCTCATTTATGCTTCATCTTTACTATCTTCCTTACCATCTTCCTTCTACTGTACTACATTTAAAAAACAAATTTTCTTCCTATTAATATTAAGGATTTTTATTTTCTTCTTTTTTGAGATGGAGTCTTGCTCTGTCACCCAGGCTGGACTGCAGTGGCACAGTCTCGGCTCACTGCGAGCTCCACCTCCTGGGTTCACGCCATTCTCCTGCTTCAGCCTCCCAAGTAGCTGGGACTACAGGTGCTCACCACCACGCCTGGCTAATTTTTTGTATTTTTAGTAGACTGGGTTTCACCACATTAGCCAGGATGGTCTCGATCTTCTGACCTCGTGATCCACCCGCCTCGGCCTCCAAAAGTGTTGGGATTATAGGCATGAGCCACGCGCACCCCGGCCAAGAAGGATTATTTTTTAAAAACATAAAAACTTTCTATTAATTTATATCTATGAACTTCCTTCAACATTTATTTCAAATACTTATTTACAAATCTATTTAACCATAGACTCATCTGAGTAGTACATTTGCTCAAAATAAAAGACAATCCTTTTTTTTTTTTTTTTTTTGAGACCGAGTCTCGCTCTGTCGCCCAGGCTGGCATGCAGTGGTGCGATCTTGGCTCACTGCAGGCTCCACCTCCCAGGTTCACGCTATTCTCCTGCCTCGGCCTCCCAAGTAGCTGGGACTACAGGCGCCTGCCACCACGCCCCGCTAATTTTTTGTATTTTTAATAGAGACGGGGTTTCACCGTGTTAGCCAGGATGGTCTCAGTCTCCTGACCTTGTGATTCACCCGCCTCGGCCTCCCAAAGTGCTGGGATTACAGGCATGAGCCACCGTGCCCAGTCAAAGTCAATCCTTATGTAGTATCAAGAAGCAACACTTTGGGCCAGGCATGGTGGCTCAGGCCTATAATCCCAGTACTTTGGGAGGCTGAGGTGGGTGGATCACTTGAGGTCAGGAGTTCAAGACCAACCAGCCAACATGGTGAAACCCCGTCTCTACTAAAAACACAAAAATTAACCTAGCGTGGTGGCAGGCCCCTGTAATCCCAGCTACTCGGGAGGCTAAGCTGAGATCGTGCCAATGCACTCCAGCCTCGGCAACAGCGAGACTCCATCTCAAAAAAAAACAAAAAAAGCCACATTTTTATATATACAACTGACAGGCCAACTCTCAACAATCATACCCGGTAACGAATACTGATAGAATGTTATTTCCTCGTCCCTGCAATCAGGAGACTGCGTAAGGGAACAAAAGCTGACAAACCCAAAACCCTCACCAACCATTAATCTCTTAGTAAAATGGTCTCCAAACATCCCTGTAAACATAACAAGTGCACAAACTGGCCTATTGCTTCCACATCTTTTGAAGCTAAGCCATTGCTAGTCACAGGCTGTTAATCTGACAATACCATGTAGTCCGATGCAAAATATTTGCAAAATGAAGTTGCCAATCTTGCAAAAGGTACAAGACTTCATGAGATCTAGAGAAAGCAATGCTGAGAAATTCAACAAAACATACATACACGTCAGTGACAAACAAACATATACACAGACCAATTAAAAGACAATGAATAGGCCGTGCGCGGTGGCTCAAGCCTGTAATCCCAGCACTTTGGGAGGCCGAGACGGGCGGATCACGAGGTCAGGAGATCAAGACCCTTCATCCTGGCTAACACGGTGAAACCCTGTCTCTACTAAAAAATACAAAAAACTAGCCAGGCGAGGTGGCGGGCGTCTGTAGTCCCAGCTACTCGGGAGGCTGAGGCGGGAGAATGGCGTGAACCCGGGAGGCGGAGTTTGCAGTGAGCTGAGATCCGGCCACTGCACTCCAGCCTGGGCGACAGAGCGAGACTCCGTCTCAAAAAAAAAAAAAGACAATGAATATCGAAGATGGGTGTGGTGGCTCACGCCTGTAATCCCAACACTTTGGGAGGCCGAAGCAGGACAATCCCTGGAGCCTAAGAATTTAATATCAGCCTGGGCACCATAGTAAGACCCCATCTCTACTTGGGAGGCCGAGGTGGGAGAATCATTTCAGTCTGGGAAGTTGATGCTGCAGTGTACAGTGATGGTGCCACTGCATTCCATCCTGGGCAGCAAAGCAAGACCCTGTCTCAAAGAAAATTAAACTGAAAGTGACAATTGTGCTTTAATATAGAATGTCAACATCAAATGATTACATGTAGCCCTTGGAAAAACCACAAATATGTTTGTAAAAATTACTGCACGATAAAATTCAAATGAAACCAAATGCAGCATGTGAACTTTGACTGAATTCTGGTTTAAAAATTCCCACTATTATACACACACATTTTGAGGACAGGTGGAGAAAAATGAATATACACTGAGTATTGGATGGTATTAGGGAAGTTTTGTTAATTTCCTATAAAGTGTGATAACGGTACAGTGGTTATATAGAAAAAGGAGAAAAAGGTTCATATTTAGAAGATACAAGCACATGTATTTAAAAATGAAGTATTACAATGACTGCAACTTTCAAATAGTTCAAAGTTATTTACATACACACATATTTTGCAAATATAGCAAAATCTTAGTAAGTTAGGCAGGACTATCATCACCCTTATTCAGTCAAGAAGTTACAGAAGATCCATCTTCCTCCCTTTACAATCCCTAGGATTAAAGATTTTCTTATAAAAGGGAGGGGGGAAATATGTCAGAAGCGTTCGAACCACAGCAAATCCATCCTGAATTGTAGACGCTGGTTAAAGTAAGGCTGAGACCTACTAGGCCGCGTTCCCAGACAGTTAGGCATTCTAAGTCACAGGATGAGATAAGAGGTCAGGACAAGATACAGGCCATAAAGACCTTGCTGATAAAACAGGTAGCAGTAAAGAGGCTGGCTAAAACCCACCAAAACCGAGAGGGCAATGTGAGTGACCTCTGGTAGTCCTCACTACTACACTCCCAACAGTGCCATGACCATTTACAAATGCCATGGCAACGTCAGGAAGTTACCCTATATGGTCTAAAATGGGGAGGAACCCTCAGTTCCTAGTAACTGCCTACTCCTTTCCCAGAAAAACTCATGAATAATCCCTATTATTAAGATCCGGAAATAACATTCTATTGGTATATGTTACCAGTATGATGGTTGAGAGTTGGCCTGTCAGGTGTATTATTTACTAGGGTATATGCTACTGTTTAGCATATAATAAAAGAAATAACCATAAAAATTAGCAATCAGCAGCCTTTGGGGACTGCTCTGCCTACCAACTAGCCATTCTCTATTCCTTTACCTTTTTAATAAACTTGCTTTCACTTAAAAAAAAAATTTACTGAACCTAGAAGGTATTATCTACCTTCTAAAAGGTTATCCAGATAATTCATTGTTCGTTCTTTCAATTCTTCTGCATGTTTGAAAATGTTTACAATAGAATACTGGAAAAAACAAAAATAAAAATCTCACTAAAACTACACAAACACACACACACACACCCCAGTCAAGAATCTCCATTTAAGGAATGCCTCCTAAAGAAAATACAGGGGAAAAAAAAAAAGGTAAATTTATAATGTATTATCTTTCACCTGAACCTGGGAGGCGGAGGTTGCAATGAGCTGAGATCACGCCACTGCACCCTAGTCAGGGGGACAGAGCAAGACTCTATCTCAAAAAAAAAAAAGGAATTATATTTCTTTTAAGAAGTTTCTAGGGCCAGGCATGGTGACTCACACCTGTAATCCCAACACTTTGAGAGGCTAAGGAAGGCAGATAACTTGAGGCCAGGAGTTCGAGACCAGCCTGGCCAGCATGACGAAACTCCATCTCTACTAAAAATGTAAAAATTAGCCAAGCATGGTGGCACACGCCTGGAGTCCCAGCTGCTCTGGAGGCTGAGGCACAAGAATTGCTTGAACCAGGAAGGCGGCGGTTGCAGTAAGCCAAGATCCTGCCACTGCACTCCAGCCTGGGCAACAGAGTGAGACTCTGTCTTTAAAAAAACAAAAAATTTCTGGAGGAAAAAATATTTTAGATGAAACTAAATCACCATTCTTTATTCAATGATTTTCATGTTCTTATTTTAGGTGAATAGTTAAATAAGCTAAAACACTTTCCTAGGAATGTATTCTTTTTCTTGAGACGGAGTCTCGCTCTCGCCCAGGCTGGAGTGCAGTGGCACACTCTCGGCTCACTGCAACTTCTGCCTCCCGGTTTCAAGCGATTCTCCTGCCTCAGCTTCCTGAGTAGCTGGGATTACAGTCGCGCACCACCACGCCTGGCTAATTTTTGTATTTTTAGTAGAGACAGGGTTTCACCATGTTGGTCAGGCTGGTCTCTTAACTCCTGACCTCGTGATCTGTCCGCGTTGGCCTCCCAAAGTGCTGGGATTACAGGCATGAGCCACCGCGTCTGGCCAGAATTTATTCTTTTTCTATTATTAAAATAACATATATACATATACAGAAGTATATAAAATAAAAAATCATATCAAGAAATATCAAAAGTAATCAACTATAACCCAGAGGCAAGTATACCGTCATTTTGTTTTAGCACTTAAGAAACTTTAGTCTTTACCACGGTTAGTATCATAGACTTTTTCACCTCTTAGATAGAAAAATACATTGTCTTTTATTCAGTTCAGTGATTCTACAGGTCTCTCCGAAAGATGTGCAGGTTTTTTCCCAACGACAGTGAGGCATTTGACCTGAATCATCCATTCAAGCTTGATCATCCTAATTAACAATAGCAAACACCAACAACTTGGCTGGAGAGAGGTGAAGCAACTTGCCTACATGGAAAATGGAATTCATAACCCTTAGTGCACTGGTTCCATTACTCTATGCCTAACCAACTATATTACCAGTTATGGCCAATTTATGGCCTAGCACGTCATATTTACTTGATCATGATATTACCAAAGTCATTATTGAAGATAATTAACAAGACATCCTTTTCTATAAGAAAATTATTCAACTGATTTGAAACTCTATGTACACATCAGTCTAAGCATTCTGGGCTTCTTTTAGTTCCTCAAATACACAGCAGTCTCTCACCTTTGGGTCTTCGCATGTGCTCTTCCTTCTGCCTAGAGAGCTCTTCTAGTTCTTAACACCTTGTCCTACATCCTACAGCTCCCCCACCAACCCCTCAGCCTACCTCCTCTTCATTCACTATCCCGATTCTCATTTTCAACACTTCTTCAGGTAAGTTTTTCCCCTGCCCAAGACTGAACTGGTGCCTCTAGTGAAGAATCCTGAACTTTCCCCTTTTACTGTACTTGTCACACGGTCCTGTAATTGTCTCTTTTCATGAACCAACCACCACCACCAGATACCCAAGACTAGAATGACAGGCAGCAGACGCCCCTAAATCTTGCTGAATAATTAAACACCATTTTAATGACTTCACACACACACACATATACACACACACACGCAAACACACACACACACACACACACACGCACACCCCTGTTCGGATACATATACACAAACACCGTGTATTCATATTTATAATTACATAAATACACAAACATACATATACACAGTGTGTGTTCACATTAATACATAATTACATGCGCGCGCGCACACACACACACACACACACACGTAGAAAAACAAGTAACTTCCTCTATCCTTTGCAAAGGAAATGCAATAAGGCTAAGTTAATGTAGGGTGGAGTCTTTGCCACTTAACTGATCACCTAAGCACTCCGGCCCTCAGTTTCGTCAGCTATAAAATAAAACCTAAAATCCTTCTTGGTGTAAAGTTTCGATGAACATCTCAAAACATTCTACTCAGCAGTGTAAAGTCACAAGGTAATATCTATTACAGTCTAATACACAGAACAATGGGTTTCCTGGAAAACAGAAGTTAAAAAGCTTCTCATTGAGCATTTGGCAGTACTAGGACCTCCTAAACAGCCTTCCCAAAAAACAAGAGCAACACCCTTAATCCATTAGAAATCAAAAGTAAACAAACATTTTCAAACTCAGGTGATATGCCATCATCAATGTGCTTTTGCTTTATCACATACTTGATAAAGTTGCACTCCAGCCTGAGCGACAGAGCAAGACTCCATGCCAAAAAACAAAATAAAGGGGGAAGGGGTGAGGAAGCAATAAAGAAGACCTGGGGATGCTTTTTAAGAGCTCCTCTTCAGTTAAACTTTGATAGCAAGAGTTTAGAAAGCTCTATTTTCTGTCCACTACTACTAAATACCTATTAGAATAAGTACAAAAAAAGTAGAAGGGCAGGTCTGAGGCAGGAAATAAAAATCAAACCTTAAAATGGCAGAACTGGCCAACATATATCAAATGTAACTCATAAAACAGTATCTATAGCTCTACAATCACACAGATTCAAGGCTGAAATGGACTTTCAGACATTAAATATACCTCCTCATTTACAAACAAGTAAAATGAAACTCACTGCATGAAAATGACTATGTGACTGGTCAGTGGAATGACCAAGCCTCCTAACTCCAACTCTATAGTCTTTCCAGTTCTCAGAGCTCTCTTCCATAGGGCCTGTCTGTGGTAGGCACACAGTATCTTTCGGATACACAGTATCACTCTACAAATTCTGCAGGAATTGCAATACTTGATAATTAGTGTCAATATCATAAAACAAACTTTCCAAAGATAGATAAAATGTTATTACAAAGCTTAACAGATATATCTAAATTCAAATTATCTATCTATCTATCTATCTATCTATATATACTTTTTTTTTTTTTCTTGAGACAGAGTCTTGCTCTGTCACCAGGCTGGACTGCAGTGTCGCGATCTAGGCTCAGTGCAACCTCTGACTCCCTGGTTCAAGCGATTCTCTTGCCTCAGCCTCCCAAGTAGCTGGGATTACAGGTACATGCCATCACGCTCAGGTAATTTTTTTGTATTTTTAGTAGAGACGGAGTTTCACCTTGTTGGCCAGGATGGTCTCGATCTCGTAACCTCGTAATCTGCCTGCCTTGGCCTCCCAAAGTGCTGCCTGACCTGGTCTCATTTTTAAGTATCTGTGCGAGCAGCATTTGAAGAGGCCATATAGTCAATCCCAGCCTGTGCACAATGAGCAAATAGACTCTCTGCAAGGCTCAGGTATCCTATCTTCCCTCCATCAATGCCTATAGACCAAAATTCAAGAGAACTGAAGGAAGAGGATAAACCAGTCCACAGGTCCTGCAACCTTGTCTTCAAAGTCCTTCCTACGCAACCATTAGATCCTTCTTCCCTATCACTTATATTATCAATTAGCACTTAATTCCTTCTTTACATGTCTGTCTCCTCATTAAACTGAAAGCTCCATGAGGGCAGAGGCCAGCCATTTTTGTATTCCAATGTATACACAGGTTAGCTGGCAAAGTATTTGTTGCACTGAGTTAAAGAATAAAAATCTGGCTGGGTGCAGTGACTCACGCCTGTAATCCCAGTACTTTGGGAGGCCAAGGCAGGCAGATCAACTGAGGTCAGGAGTTCGAGATCAGCCTGGCCAATATGGCAAAACTCCATCTCTACTAAAAATACAAAAAATTAGCCAGGCATGGTGGCACGCGCCTGTAATCCCAGCTACTCAGGAGACTGAGGCAGGAGAATCACTTGAACCCAGGAGGTAGAGGTTGCAGTAAGCCGAAATCGCCACTGCACTCCAACCTGGGCAACAAGAGTGAAACTCTGCCACAACCACAACAACAAAAAAGAATAAAAATCTTTTTCCCACTTTCCTTGTTCACTTATTTTCCATTCATCAACATAATTAAGTAAAAGAAATCATGGACAATCATAGATTCACAGTTCTTTCTTCCTCTGAGTCATTCTATAATACAAAAACCCTTTTCCAAATATTCCATGTTCATGGATTGGAAGAATCAGTATTGTTAAAATGTCTATACTATCCAAAACAATCTATATATTCAATGCCATCTCTATCAAAATACCAATGACGTTCTTCACAGAAATAGAAAAAACAATCCTAAAATTTATATGGAACCACAGAAGACCCAAAATAGCCAAAGCTATCCTGAGCAAAAGAACAAAATTGGAGGAATCACATTAGCTGACTTCAAATTATACTACAGAGCTATAGTAACCAAAAAGCATGGTACTGGCATAAAAACAGACACACAGACCAATGGAACAGAAAAGAGAACCCAGAAACAAATCCATACATTTACAGTGAACTCATTTTCAACAAAGGTGCCAAGAACATACACTGGGGAAAAAACAGTCTCTTCAATAAACGGTGATGAGAAAATTGGATGTCCATATGCAGAAGAATAAAACTTTCTCACCATACTCAGAAATCAAATCGAAATGGGTTAAACTTAAATCTAAGACCTCAAAGTTTGAAACTTCCCAAAAAAAAATTGGGGAAATTCTCCAGGACATTGGACTGGGCAAAGATTTCTTGAGTAATACCCTACAAGCACAGGCAACTAAAGCAAAAATGGACAAATGGGATCACATCAAGTTAAAAAGTTTCTGCAGGCTGAGCGCGGAGGCTCATACTAGCACTTTGGGAAGCCAAGGAGGCTGGATCACAAGGTCAGGAGTTCGAGACCAGCCTAGCCAACATGGTCAAACCCTGTCTCTACTAAAAATACAAAAATTAGCTGGGCATGGTGGTGGGTGCCTGTAATCCCAGGTACTCGGGAGGCTGAGGCAGGAAAATTGC